>NC_035437.2:29302655-29659688 GCF_002127325.2 Helianthus annuus | reverse complement strand
CACGCGTACATCACGTTTCTTATTTGATCTTTTTCATACAATTTACAAGGCATGCTCAAAATGCGTCACCTTTTCTACAAAACACCAAATGCTCGCTCAATGTCTTTGCGTGCCGCCATTTGAACTCTATTAAACTTTATTCTTTTAGGATCTAGGGTTCCCTCTCTTGAAAATGATTTCACAAAATTAGCCCACTCAGGGTAAATTCCATCAACAAGATAGCACTCATACTTATATTCAACGTCATTTATAATAAATGTTCATTTTGGTCCAATACCATTTATTAGATCATTGAAAAGGGGCGAGTGATGTATGTAGGTTCATGATTCGGACCGTGACCCGTGATTAGTGTGTGATTATGTTCAAGACGGGAGAGATTAGAGATGGATAAACAAAACTTCCTTGTATTAATTCGGTAGCATAACATTACAAAGCGGCCCGATTACAAGCTAACCCGAACCATACCAAAGGAGTATACATCCGGGGAGAGACCAAGTGGTGATCTCTCCCCCAAAGTCTAAAAGCTTCTCACCTTGCAAATGAACCAAGGGGTGGTATTTATAGCCACATCCACTTCACTTGCAAACACACACGGTCAAACAAATAACCCTCTTGTTTGACCACTTCAAACGAGCGGGTCAATACGAGTTCGTTTGACCGTTTCACTAACTATTACATAATCAGCATAAAATAAATCTAATCTATTCGAACACCATCGGACACAAAAACTGCACCAACAAATTCCCTCTTGTCTGTTGCTGTCGAATGTTGAAAATGCAACTGCAATCGATCTTCAGTCAAGTATTTATTGATGTCATCTTCTCTGTGTTAACAAATTCCCCCTTGACCGATGATCCAGGTAAGTAGTATCTTGACTTGAGTCTTTATAGCAATACCAAACCCTTAAAGCTTCTCGTATAATATTTCCCCCTCAAAGTACGCGTATCCGTGTTGGGTGTTGTGCAATCTCCTCGCAAGGCTAAATTGACCTATCTTCCGCTGATCTTCCAATACTCCAACCTGCATTTGATAAGGGTTCCATTCTTTAAAAACTGCATCAAGTCTTGATCTTGTCATAAGAACTCCATTTCACTCAAGCATACTACATTGGTAGAGTAATGCACCTTGATCATCAGCATCAACACTCAGGAAGTCAGCTAGACCGAGTATATCACTTGCAAGCTCAACCAACATGCTTAGTTGAACTACATCCAGATCTCATTATCTCACCTTTGTGAAGTTGACCACGTAATGCACTACGGATCTTCAGCATCAGTACTCAGGATGTCAGCTTGACCAAGTACATCGTTTGCGAACTCAACAAATTGAATTACACCCAGATCCCTGCAATATCTCATAAAGGTTCCCCAGGTCTTCAGTGAACAGCGTTTTGAAACTACTGTAGACTTTAGATACCTGTATGTTTCCGTGCAAAACCCTTCACGCTGGCTGGATAATTAATTAAAATCCTCAAATATGTGTCTGTGCAAAATATTCCATGCAAAACCTTTGGTATCAACAGAAAATCACAAACTCTACCACCTGTGATTGCGTTTAGAAATTTACCGAAGAAATTCCAAAACATATGAAAATTTTTATCCCCCCCCCCCTCCCCCATTTCTTTGGTAAAATCTCTAAACCTTAACAAATTCCCTCTACTGAGCAGAACTATCGTCAACTTCACTGAACAGATTCTCTCTACTGAGAAGAATCTTTCAAATTCTCTCTACCCCACGTAAAAAAATCATGTTTTCATCATGCCTCATCATCCCGCACGCTTCCGAACTCGTACAAATTGACGTTAAAGCTTAATTTAAATCACTTCACGAACACCTGACCCCCACTTTGCAAATCGCGTAAAAATTCTTGGCCCATGTAGTGATCGTGTAATCCCGGCCAACATTCAAACAATCTCACGAGGCCCATATTGAACTACGAGTCCATCTCAGGTGGGCCCCCATGGAATAATTGAAAGATCATATGCCAATTATGTTGGATTCCATGTGTAGCCCAATAAAAAATATATCATTCAGCAATTAAAGTGTGCATCCAAATTGTGGCAGCCTAAGAGTTATCCATGCACACATGCTCCATGTGGTAGGGCCCAAGACCAATCCTACGGCAACTCAATATTTCCTCCAATCCATATGATACCCACTAAAAACATTAGTTGGGCCCATTCAAAATGTGTATGGCCCGAAACACAATGCACCATCCAAACAAATCCAATATAACAACCCTATGCAACTTAATCCCAGCCGACATCATCATTTGCCTGACCTCTTCTTCTTCGATACCTAGCACAAGCCGCCACTCACTTCCATTCTCTCTCCTCTCTGCGATAAACAAGAATAACCGGACATCACCTCTACACTTTGAAACCTCAGCCGCCACTAACTTCCATTCACTACAACTGACTAGTGAACGGGGACGGTGCGCGGTGGTGGCCGGAGCACAGAGGTAAATTAGTCACATTCAATTCTGGGTCCTGTGAAGCCGCACCAATTTCAGAAGATGGATACTAGTAATTCAAAGTCCACGAAGAATGAATTATTCTTCGTGAAGAATCACCATCAAACAATCTTCGGCCAAAGAGCTCTTCGTCCAAGGGACTTTTCGTGGAGAGTGATTCAGACGAAGAATGTTCTTCGCATATGGGTTCTTCGCCAAGCAGTTCTTCATCAAAGAATTAGGTTCTTCGTCATCTTTGATTCTTCTGCAGAGAGATTCTTCGTCTCTTGGTTCTTCGTCATCTTTGATTCTTCGGCAGAGACATTTAGACGAAGAATGTTGGTTCTTCATGAACCTTCTATCAGCGAACAATGTCGACGAAGAATGGGTTCTTCGCAGGGGGTGGGATTCTTCGCAGTGGGTTATCCGCGGAAATCAACATCAGTGAACAATCAATGGCAACGAACAATATTCTTCGTCAGATGTTATTCTTCGCCAGGGGTTTTTCGTGGTTCACTTTTGGGTCAGATCTGAAGAAACCCTAGTGTTTCTTCAAGCAGCCGCCACACTCCTCAAGAACACAACGGAGAACAAGTCTGCAGATCTGACGAAAAACCTTCAAAATGATGATGAAAACTTGATTTTCTGGTGTGAAACAGAAAACCCTCTCGTATGATCCGTATCATCTCAGACCCATACATTCGGTTCCAAATCTGGGTTTTTCCTCTTTACACCATTTTTTACATCTTGAACAAAAAATCACGAAAATCACTAATTTAGAGCACATGTGACTTAGTAAATTGTTAGATTCACTAAATCGGGTACCATGGCTCTGATACCGATTGTAGGTTCATGATTCGGACCGTGACCCATGATTAGTGTGTGATAATGTTCAAGACGGGAGAGATTAGAGACGGATAAACAAAACTTTCTTATATTAATTCGGTAGCATAACGTTACAAAGCGGCCCGATTACAAGCTAACCCAAACCATACCAAAGGAGTATACATCCGGGGAGAGACCAAGTGGTGATCTCTCCCCCAAAGTCTAAAACTTTCTCACCTTGCAAATGAACCAAGGGGTGGTATTTATAGCCACACCCACTTCACTTGCAAACACACACGGTCAAACAAATAACCCTCTCGTTTGACCACTTCAAACGAGCGGGTCAATACACGTTCGTTTGACCGTTTCACTAACTATTACATAATCAGCATAAACTAAATCTAATCTATTCGAACAACATCGGACATAAAAACTGCACCAACAATGTATAATGTTTATATCGTTATGTGAACCTGGCATACCAAAGAATGCATGCCAGATCCAAAGATCTTGTGATGCAACATATTCAAGCATCATAGCCGGCATTCCATGAAATACGCTTGTGTGAGAGTCTTGCCATGCAGTCGGACAAAGTCCCACTCCTATTTCATACAATCTAAACTACCTATCATCGCGGGGAGACTATGATATTCAGCTTAATGTTCCAAAAGTTGTTGCATATCACTAAACGTCGGTTTTCTCAAATATCTTTTCATATATAGTTCAATGATATACGCATAAAAATTGTGAAGACTTTCCCTAGCCACTTGTGCCGACATTTTTAAATAGTCGTCCATTATGTCGGAACTATTGTCGTAAGTCAATTGTCTTAGGGCGGTCATGACATTTTGCCACGTGGTAAATCCGATCTTACCACGCGCATCGGGTTTTTGTTGGAAATAAGGATAATTATCCTCTAAATCCTTTGATATTCTTAAAAATAATTTTTTACTCACACGAAAACGACGCTGAAACATGTTTTCATTATACGTTGGTTCGGGTGAGAAATAATCTCTTTTATAGCAAATCGTTTGCGGTTTCGCGTTCCCTCTCTATGTACTTCCTCCGTTTTGGTTCGGGAAGTCCCTTCATCTGAATCTTCAACAATATGTAGCTTTCACGACCGTCGCCACTGTTGATAATAATATTTCCGCTCCGTCGTCGTATGAGGATGACAAAAGAAATCCTTCATACGAATCGCTTGAACTTGAAAATCCATTGGAAGTTTGTAGTGGTTTTTGAATTTTTTGATAGTAAAAAAGCTAAGTATTGTTTGATATATATAGATTATAAAATAAAGAACTTTTTTTTAAATAGTCATTGGCCAATGGCTAGCCCAACGGTCATACGCAATAGCCAATGGTAGCCAGCCAAGTCATCTTCCCCTACGCCAGGTGATGAAACAATGGTTAACCGGGCAGGGTTAACACACTGGTCTCGTCAAGAAGGGTTAATCACTTCCTCTCGAGGATCGCTGGCTGGATCGCCTGCTGGTTGATCTCCTGCACAAGGAAACAAACCGTGACTCGCAACAAGGAGGATGGGGTGGGGGGTGCTCCTTGTTACCACTCTCCGGCGTGAGAATCAGTAGTCTACTTGGGAAGCAAAGTATGATAGTAGTAGTAGTGAGAGAGTTGTGAAGAGATACCTCAAACCTGGTTTGGGGTTGGTATTTATAACCGAGGAGTGAAGGAGGAGGTGGATGGATAGACTGACGACATGCTGCACCTTTGCAGGTTTGTCAGGCCTGTCGGTTGTGGAGGTGAAGCCACATCAGCCTGTCGCTTACGTAGACCTGACAGGCGGCTGCCATTGGTGCTACTTGCTCTGCAGTGTCAGTCCCACTTGCTGAGTGTACAGGATGCGGTGCGGGCCGCATCGCTGCTTGCGGTAACTCTAGATTTTCCCGCGTCTCATTCTTTTGATCAAGAAATACGCGAGATGCGGTGCCAAGCCGCATCGTCGCCTGTGGTGACTGTTGCTGTTATCCAACTCCCTTGTATTGATAGAAGTGTTCACTGGATACGGTGCTAGGCCGCATCGCTGTGAGTACTTCCGTTTTCATACACCAGATGCGGTGCAATGCCGCATTACTATACCGTTCTCATATTCCAAGTAAGTCCTCCTCCATCATTGGGCAGATTGGATTCAACCACTGTGTTCGCGTGTTCCCGCACGGACACAGGTAAGTTATTAGCTAGTGGGGGTTTTGATAAGGGTAATGGTCACTCGCGGTCTTGCTGACGCGAGATCTGGGACCATACCCCTTCAAGTCCCCCCAATCTAGTGTTGCTGCCATATGCAAGTTTCATGTGGGAGGAGTACTGGACTATGTTGTCTAGAAGGTAGTTTGGAGTCTGGAGAAGATTCTAGGCCATGTAGATGGTCTTTGCTCTTCGTAAATCAAGCTGGAGATCCGGAAGAGTCATGTGACGCCTCTTCCGTACCGGTGAGAAAGTTTCGTCTGATGCAAAGTTCTCAGCCTCGGGTTTTGATATGGTAGCATGGGCTACGTGCGTCTGATCTCATCAGGGTTGGGTGCCACCCGTTGGTGTGTAGAACCATCCTTTTGAGATCTTGCTGGAGGTGTCCACAAACTTCGAACCAACCTCTGAGATGGTGGTTGAAGATGTGCACAAACTTCGAACCAACCTTTGAGGTGGTGAATTAAGAAGAGAGTGATCTTCAGTAGTAATTAGACATGTAATCATGATCCCTTTTGTGGGGTGTTCATGTTCTTCCAATTAGCTCTCAAGTAACCGCACGTCCTTTGCGGTTACCTCGTTGCTTGGCATTGTTGGCCACGTTTGGCTGAACAATGTTGGATACTTGCGTCATTGTTGGCCGTGTTTGGTCGAACAATTTGAATCTAGATAATGGTCAAATAAACATGGTCATAGGCATGGTTATGCCCACCATTGTGTATTCTATCCGTCTTACAAGTAGGTTAACAAAGTCATAAGCTGACTTGTTACCGCTGTTTGGTCGCTTGTTGTTCGACGAGACCTCTTTATGTGAGTGGGGATCTCATTCGCATCTGTTCCTTAGCCACTTTCCTTCACGCTCCAATGCCGAGGAGCTTTCTTTGAAGTAGCTTCGTTCATCTGCGTGATGACTTAGTTGTGGCTCTTCCGTAGCAACCATTTGCGGAGCCATGGGTATGTCTGCAGCGACTCATGAGTATCTGCGGTTTTGTAACCCAACACTCGCTTGAAAAGAGTGTGTTGCTCGAATGTGGCTCTTGAAGGATCAGGAGTCAGGGTTGCGGATGTGCGTCCACGTACATTCCCATCCTTCTTTTCTTTGAATAAGCTGTTAATACACCCTCTGTGGTTGTGAACCGGACATGAGGGATTTGAAGCTTGAAGAGAATGAAGGCAATGCGGTTTACCTGTTCCTGAGATGCGGTTCAGTCCAAAGAACAACGCGGGTTCTAAGCATCTGACACACCTGTACGGGCTCGTGTGTGTCATCTCCGCATATTCCACGTGTGCTCGTGGGTATGTGCGGATATGTTTTGGCTCAGCCAGTGATGAATAGGCCAGCCTCACCAAATACTTCAGCTAATAAACATCTCCCAAGAAACCCACCAGGCTCAAAAATACAAAAGTGGGAAACTGACAAACAGACCTGCGTATTGACTTTGCTCAGGTCTGGTGAAGAAGTGAAGAAAATATCAAGGGAACAAGCTCTTGGCCTGAGTCTTGAAGATTTGCAGGATCTCCTTGATCTTCCACTTAGCAGGGATGATGAAGACACAGATGCCCTTAACTTTGAACTACAATTTAAAGGTCAGATAAGGGAGCTGTTAATGAGGCAATAAAATATCCACAATAATGAAGAGTTTTGGCATTATCTGGTCCAGGGGGAGATTGTTGGGATTGAACCCTATCAGAGGAACAGATAATTAAAGCCAAAACTGGATCAGAGCAGTGGATCCAGAATAAGCAGATGTTTACATACAAGTCTCTCCCCTTGAAAGTGATTACAACAACTGATGACCTCCTATCTGCTGATCTTGCAAAGTGCTGACCTACAACTGCTGCTCAAGTAAAAGATCTGATGGAAGACTAAAGTCCTGCTGATTCAATCTACTGCTTTGAGTCAAGCACTGCTAATCCGGACAAGTGCTGCTGGGTTCACAGCAGTAGAAGGTTGCAGCAGCTGTTCTAAAGTCTGTTTTGTAATAGAATGTATTAGCATTAGTTAACACAAGCAGTGTCTGTATAGATCAGAGGTTAGAGTTTGTTAGGAGGTTAGATGTCACTTTCATTGTGACGTCAGCTAAGATGCTCAGTAGTTCGCAAGTGCCTATAAATAGTTCAGTACTTTGTACTGTTCTATTAGCTCTTTTGCATCATTCGTCTTCTTTGCACGAACAAACAACTGAGCTCTGGCTGAGGGGGAGTTTGCATTCATTCATCAATCATTGTAATCGTTGTTGAAATAAATTCAATCTTTTGGTTCATTGTGTAAAGATGTTTGATCAAAGTATTACTCTCGTTTGATTGTATGCAAAGTTTGTTTTCATCTTAATTCCGCTGCACACTCATCCACTCTCATCTTAATTTCAAACACAAAATACAATCAAAATCAAACTCAGATCCAACATTTGGTATCAGAGCTAGAACAGTCAAATTTGATTTAACAATCATTTTGACGTAAATAGTTCAGCTCAAAACAGTTGATACTGATCGTTTGTTCGTCGTTGAAAAACAGAGTAAGGATTAATCACCATTAAAGTTGATTTCTCAGTATCTGTAAAACAACAAGAATGACGTCACAATCTCAAGACGATAAAAACAACATCGGCTCGCTTTTTAAACCACCTATGCTAAAAAGAAATGAGTACAACATCTGGCAGAGGAGGATGGGTCACATCCTCGCTCAACAAAGCACAGGTTGTTGGAGGTCTGTCGTCTTTGGTCCCCATGTTCCTACAGTACCAAGCGCTGAAGATGCTAAAGCATCTGTTCCAAAACCTATTGAAAATTATACCGAAACCGATTTTCAAAGGATTGAACTACATGCTAAAGCATTTAGCATCATAGCATCAGCGCTGCCCAATGAAATATATGCTGGACTGTTACATTGTAACAGTGCCAAAGAATTGTGGGACGCGCTTAAGGAACAGTTTGGGGGTACCGAAGAAGTCATAGAAAACAATAGGGAAATCCTGAACCAACAGTATGAAACATTTTGTCATGTTAAAGGTGAATACTGACGCAACAATTTGAGCGTTTCAGTTGTCTCATCCGTGAACTGAGGCTTGTTAAAACCACTTTTATAAACTCAACTCAAAATAGCAGGTTCCTCAGGTCACTGCCAGAAAAATGGGACACCATAGCTTTTGTCACCCGAAATTCACCTGAGTTCAAGGATCTGACCTTGACCCAACTCCATGGTTGACTCCTGACCTACGAAAGGGAGTTGAACAAGAAAAGGAAGTTACAAGAGTCAGGAAAAACCAAAAAAGATCTATGAGAGTTCTTTCCGATCTCTCCCCCGGATGAACCATATAGCCAAGAGAAACCGGAACAAACGGTTATCTCGATTCATTAGAAGTTGGACAGGTAAGGAAATTTCTGGTTGAGTTATGGTAACACTGCTCTTTTGGGTCAAGAAGAATCTGGGAGTAGTGGTAAGGATCAGGGTTATGATCACTTCATTGACATAACTGCTGGTGCAAATTTTAACAACCTTGATCCTCACTCTACAAGTTATGCATTCACTGCAAACGAAAACCAGATGTCAGACAATCTAAGCTTTGAACTCAATGATCTACAGCATTTTGACCCCACTGATTTAGAGGAAATGGACATCCTGCATCAACTGGCCTTGCTAAGTGTTAGAACTAGCAAATTTTATAAAAGAACAGGGCGAAAATTCCCAGGGTTGCATGGGAATCTAAGGGTTGGGTTGGATAAATCGAAAATCAAGTGCTACAAGTG
Source organism: Helianthus annuus (assembly GCF_002127325.2). Lineage (NCBI taxonomy): Eukaryota > Viridiplantae > Streptophyta > Magnoliopsida > Asterales > Asteraceae > Helianthus > Helianthus annuus. Next base: position 29,650,461 of record NC_035437.2, on the reverse strand, counting down.
TAATAGGTTAGGACACTTTGCTAGGGAATGTAGGAGTCAAACTGCTGGCCCCATAATCACTCATCCTAGTTCAAACCCTAGACCTCAAAATCAAAACACTGTGCACTATGCCCAATATGCCCCAGCAGCTTAAGTGAACACTGCTCACTATGCTGTTGCCCCTGTGCCAGTACATTATGTCCAAACAGCTGCTCCACAAATCCAATATGTTCAAACCCCTGTCCCTCAGGCACAAGTGCAACCTGCACCTCAAACCACTGCTCCAGCAGCAGTACAACCAGATCAACAAAGCTTTTTCACTCAAGGGTTTGTTGACTGGAGCAGTATGCCTGAAGACTTTAGTGATGAAAATTTTGCACTCTATGCTTCCAATGTTTCTTCTCATGATGAATTTTGTTTGATAGCATTAGAGTCAATACAGGAGGGTGTTGAGTCTGAAGAGGAACAGCTGGTTTCTGAAACAGTGGATGAGGTGATTGAAGCAGTGGTTACTGCTGTGGCTAATGAAGTACGGTTGGGAGAAAGTTCAGGCACCCTGATTGAACCACTGACAGATCCGTGGTCAGAAGAAGAAAAGACATGTGAGAAAGAAGAGAGAGCCGAAGATGAGGAAAATCCTCAATGTGATTGTGCAATGATGGCTGCTGCCAAGGTATCACCTCAAGTTCTTGAAAAACTGTGTTCTGACAATTGCATTATTGCTTTTGCTAACATCAAAGAGGTGAATGAAAACCTTCGTGATAAAATCTTATCTGATGAAGTCAAATTTGAAAGATCTCTAAAAGAACTTAAAAACAAATTGGTTGAAAAAGAGAAAGAGATTAGCAGCATGAAAGAAGAGCAAAGCATAACCAAAACCCAACTCCAAACCTTGGTAGAAAAATACCAAGGTTGCAAAAAGGAGTTAGAATCCACCCAGATCACATGTGAGAGATGGGTGGAATCATGCAAAGGGTATGAGGTTATGCTTGAGAAACAGATAAAAAGCAATGTGAAATTTGGGGTTGGCTATAGAAAACATGATGATGAAAACATTGCTTTTGGAAAATCTGTCTCAACCACTGATGGGACTGCTGAGTTCATTCCCACAAACAAGAATGGCCAAGAAGTGAGGAGATTGAAAATCATCACTTGACAGACCAATGGGCCCCTCTGTTTTTGAGGAGATTGAAAATCATCAATTTAAACCAAAATGGTCTGATGAGTGTGATATTCTTGAGAATTTCAAGCCAATGGACTTTACATCAACTGATGGTGTTAAAGCTCCAAAAGCTAAAGTCATTCCTCTCAAGGACATCCCAGCAGTGGTTAAAACCTCTGCTGCAAAGGAGTCTGAAAAGAGAAAGAAGAAAGAAAAAATTGATAACTTGTTTTGTGAATTTTGTGAGAAAAGGAATCATCTAACAAAAGACTGCTTCCACTTAAAAGCTTATGATTTAAACAAAACAAGTGTCATTACTTCAGCTGAAAGTTGCAGTGTTTGTGGTAAAACAAACCATAAAACTCAAGCATGTGTGTATCTCAAAAACTTTGATGTGAAGAAGAATGAGTACATTGCTAAAACATCCTTGAGTTCATCAGCATCATCACCATCTGTCAAATTCACCAAGAAACAACCACTGTTTGTGCCAGTTCAAACAGCTGTCACAAAACAGCTGAACCAAACATCTGTCAAAAGAGATGTTCAGGTTACTGATGCACCTCCTGCCAATCAGTTCAGAAAAGGCAAGGAAAACAGTCTTACCAAAGGATTCCACACGTTTATGAGGTCTACAAAAAGCCCTCTAAACCCAGAGTGAACAGGCATCCTTTTGGTTATCAGCAGGTGATTGGTCAAGACCCCCAACAGTGGTTAGCTAGAAACAGTACTAAAACTGTCCAAACCCCTGACTTAACCACTGCCCATCACACTGCATCCATACCAGACACTGTTGAGACTCCATCCAAAGCCTTGTTGGCTTTGGAGTCCTTAATGAACTAATCCTTTTACTTCATGTGCAGGGAGCTTCTGCATGCTTTGATAGTCTTTGGTATGTAGATAGTGGAGGCTCCAGGCACATGACAGGATGTAAAGCCCTCCTCAAAGACTTTAAAATCCATGGAGGGGGTGATATATCCTTTGGGAATAATAGTAAAGGGAAAGTTCTGGGGTCTGGTACAGTGCAATCTGGAAATGTAAAATTTGAAAATGTCAATCTAATAGACAATCTGAAATTCAACCTTCTGAGTGTATCTCAAATGAGTGACAAAGGGTTTGGGTCATTCTTCACAAAAGATTGTTGTAGGATTGTTGGACCAGACATGGTCAAAAAGATTGAAGCAATAATCAAAACTGGTCAAACTAAACTTGTTGCTCAAAGAAGTGGCAATGTTTATGTTGTTGATATGTCAAAAGAGTGTCCCAGAGCTGATGCCTGTCTGTTCTCAGCTGCCTCTAACAAAGAGACAGAACTTTGGCACAGAAGGCTGGGGCACACAAATCTTAAGAAAATCACAGAAATTTCAAAAAATGGTTTGGTGAGAGGCCTACCACAAAAATTGTTTTCTTGTTCTGAACATTGCATTTCCTGTTTAAAAGGAAAACAACATAAAAGTTCTTATAAGTCCATTGAAGAGTCCAAAACAACCCAGTGTTTGCAAATGCTGCACATGGATTTGTTTGGCCCAGTTCAAGTCATGAGCCTTAAAAGGAAAAGATATTGTTTGGTTATTGTTGATGACTTTTCTAGGTTTACATGGACTTTCTTTTTACACTCTAAAGATGAGACTGCATGCATTTTGCAAGACTTTGTGACACAGGTTGAAAAGCAATTTGACCTTCCAGTGAAAAGCTTCAGGAGTGACAATGGCACAGAATTTAAAAATAAGGAGTTGGATGCCTTCTGTGTGAAGAAAGGGATTGTAAGGCAGTACAGCATCCCTAGAACACCAGAGCAAAATGGGGTTGTTGAAAAAAAACAGAACTCTGATTGAGGCTGCCAGAACTATGCTTGCAGATTCAGGTTTGCCATTAACTTTCTGGGCAGAGGCAGTAAACACTGCTTGCTATGTCCAGAACAGAGTTTTAATAAACCCCAGGCACAAAAAGACTGCTTATGAAATTCTGTATAAAATCAAACCACTGATCTCATACTTCAAGGTATTTGGCTGTCCATGCTTTATGTTGAACTTAAAAGATTCCATTTCAAAATTTGCAGCCAAAATTGATTGTGGTTATTGTTAGGGCTGGATTTTTATGACCTATGATCCTTACATGTTATCCTAACAATTGATCCTTGTTTCCTTGACAGATAGTGATCCTCAGAGGAGCTTCAGGATCAGGATCACGGATCATCCTAAGGATCCTCATACTAACGATTGTTCTCTTTGGATTTAATGTTATCTTGCAGGAATTACAAGTGGGATCTGGTCTTTGCAACGTAAACAAGGAACCTGTCACGCTAATCTCGCACACGTATTACCAGAAATAGACGTTGTAGAGGATATGGAAACTCGGCATGATTTAAGGGCGATAATTTAGGCTAGATTTACTTTTATTTCTAAAGGGGTAATGAGCTGATTGTTAGTCTATTTACCTAAAATAGGTCACTCATACTTGTATATATAACACTCTTCCCCATTCGGAAGACACACAACACATTTCTCACACGCTTAGACACTCGACACTATAGTGATCCTTGTACTCAGCTCATTATCATCCAAAGTTGTAACCATTTTTTGTTATATTGAAGTTTGGTGATCGGTAGTTGCCATCACCCGAGGTTTTTTATGCCGGAGATCATTCATTGATCAAGGGCTTTTTCCTCATATAAATCCTTGTGTCACTTGCATATTTCTTACCAAAGTGATCCTTTACTTTTTCAACAAACCAAGCATCATTCCCCGTTTACTTAGAGTTTGGTTGCATTATCCTTGTGTGATTTTTGACCAAAACAGTTTGGCGCCCACCGTGGGGCAATTGGTGCTTCAATTCTGAGAAATTTTGTTCATTTCATTTATTTCGGTTCATTACCTTCAAACACATGGCTTCTCCAGCGAAGAACACTCCAAGCTCTATGTCGGCGGTCACTTTTTCACAGGGCATTCCGCCTTTGCATCATCTCCCCATTGCATTCCAGAAAAATGCTGAGAAATTCTCCGAAAAAGACAACCCCCGTTTTCACAAAACCAACTGTTGTTTCTTCCTCTACACTTACTAACAACGATTTTTATGCTTTGATTGTGCAGATGAAGGATCACATGCGGCAAGTCAAAACTAATGGCAGGATCCTTCGCGAAATTGATAAAATCAGTAGAGGATCACTCCCCTTTGATGCCGTGGTCGCTGAATTTCGACACTCCGGTCATAACTTCCCAGAACTTTGCAGCTCCACATGTCCAATACCAGGGTGGATCAACAGGAATACGTTCTGGGTCATCGGCAATGTCTCAGATTCAAGGATCCTCGCAGGTTCAAGGATCCTCTCAGGTTCAAGGATCCTCGCAGGTTCAAGGATCCTCTCAGGCTCAAGGATCCTCTCAGGCTCAAGGATCCTCGCAGGCTCAAGGTTCCTCCTTCCAGAATTTAGGTGACAAGGTTAGGTGGCCAAGGAAGAATGACAAACCGTCTGCCACCGAAGACGAATCGAAATGGTGTGCTTACCATGGGTATTCTGGTCATCTCATAGATGAGTACATAGCATTTAGGAAGGAGATAGGTTATCTTTAGAGCAAAGGATACTTGAAGGAATTGCTTGGAAGGAAAAGGTCAAGGATCAAGTATCCTGAGAAAATTCCTGAAAAAGCTCCTCCTCCACCATCCGATGCTTGAATCATCCATTTCATCTCCGGAGGTTCTCAGCAGCTAAGAGACGTGCAAAGGAAACAAAGATGGAGAATGGGGGCAAACCTGTTCGGACCTCCATCCTTACCCAGAAGAAAGTGATATCATATGATGAGGATAACTGTGCGGACATTCAGGATCCTCATCACGACGGTGTAGTTATTACATTATTTATATCTAACCGTTTTGTTCGCAGGATTCTCATTGATGGGAAAAGCTCAGTGAACATAATCCAGTTGGATGTCCTCGATAGAATGGACATCCTTGAATCCGATATTGTCCAAAGATCATCTATCCTTGGAGAGACAAAGATTACATTGGGGGACACCAAACTTCCTATCTACATAGAGGGAGTAAATTATGTTAAAAAAAAATTTATGTTATTGATTGCTTATCTTGCTGTAACATTATCTTTGGCAGGCCATGGATACACGATATGAAGGCAATCCCTCTCAACATATCATCAACGTGTCAAGGTCCCAACTCTATGAGATATGGTGAAGATAGAAAGTGATCAGCAGGAGGCAAAAAACTATTACACTTCTTCAAAGAAGCCAGCCTCCAAGGAGCAAGACATCATGGAGGCAAGAGAGCAAGACGTCAAGGATGTTATGTTGAACTCAGAGGATCCTGAATCCAAAATTTTTATAGGATCTGGATCCTAGACAGTATTTAGCAGGATTTAGTATCCTTCTTGGAAAGAAGAAAATCTACCTTCGCTTGGAAACATGAAGATATGACAGGTATATCTAAGGATATTATCACTCATAAACTTGGCATTGACAGGTCATTCAAACCAATCCACCAAAAAAGGAGAAAGTTTGCAATTGAAAGGAATCCAAGAAGAGGTAGACAAATTGCTCAAAGACAAGTTTGAGTGGACTGATAGGCATGAAGCTGCACTTAACGTTCTTAAGGATCATTTATCCTCAGCACCAGCCCTGATGAAACCAGAAAATGGAGAATCGTTATCCTTATACTTAGCTATTTCAGCTAAAGTAGTAAGTGTGATCCTAGTTAAGGATCATGAAGGTTCTCAACATCCGGTATACTATGTAAGTAAAATTCTACTTGATGCTGAGGCCAGGTATGTTCTCAGGAAAACTGAAATAGCAGGTAGAATGGCAAAGTGGATAGTCAAGCTTAATGCATATGACATTAAGTATGAACCTAGGACTGTCATCAAGTCCGAAGCTTTAGCTGACTTTGTGGCTGATTTCAGTAGTGATCTACAAAGGGAAGCTGAATTAGAAGTTCAACAACTTGAGAAGACCAAGGATCCTTGGACACTCTTCATGGATGGAGCTTCAAATGTTAAAGGAACTGGACAAAGCACACTACTAAAATCGCCACAGGGGGATATTATACCCCAATCCATTGCATGTAAATTCCAAACCACTAATAATGAGGCAGAGTATGAGGCCTTTATAGAAGGTTTGCAATTAGCTAACAATATGAGGACCAGGTATCTTCAAGTATATGTAGATTCTCTATTAATTACTAATCATTATAACGGTTCTTACACTGTCAAATGTGAAAAGCTAATCAAATACTTAGAAATGATCAGGAAACTGGCAGATTCTTTTGCTTTTTTCAATCTATCACAGGTACCCAGGGAAGAGAATGCAGAAGCTGATGTTCTAGCTAATCTTGGATCATCACTGATGTTTTGGTCAAAAATCACACAAGGATAATGCAACCAAACTCTAAGTAAATGGGGAATGATGCTTGGTTTATTGAAAAAGTAAAGGATCACTTCAGTATGAAATATGCAAAGACACAATGATTTATACGAGGAAAAAGCCCTTGATCAATGTATGATCTCCGGCATAAAAAACCTCGGGTGATGGCAACTACCGATCACCAAACTTCAATATATCAAAATATGGTTACAACTTTGGATGATAATGAGCTGAGTACAAGGATCACTATAGTTTCGAGTGTCTAAGCGTGTGAGAATTGTGTTGTGTGTCCTTCCGAATGAGGAAGAGTGTTATATATACAAGTGTAGGTGACCTATTTTAGGTAAAAAGACTAATAATCAGCTCATTACCCCTTTAGAAATAAAAGTAAATCTAACCTAAATTATCGCCCTTAAATCATGCCAAGTTTCCATATCCTTCACAACGTCCATCTCCGATTAAGCACATGCTATAGTTGTAAAGACGTGTCCTTTAATTGTGATGCTTAAGAGCGGATCCTGCTAGATGTCCTGCAAAACAACATTAATTCAACGAAAGCAACTGTTAGCATGAGGATCCTATGATGGTCCGTGATCCTGATCCTGGAACTCTGCTGAGGATCACTATCTGCCAAAGAAACAAGGATCACTGGTTAGGATCACACGTGAGGATCATGTATTGTAAAAATCCAGCCCTAACAATTGCCCCCAAAATATAAGGAGTGATTTTATAAATAAATGAGTTATATTTTGTTCTGATCTTATCTTCAACGGACAACTCGGATAACTAGCCGTTATAACCGGACTAGCCGTTGCGATCACTACGTCACTGAAGTGACATCCCTGCAAATCATGATTATAAATAGGAGATAGGGTAAGGATCGATTTGCATTTAAATTCAGGATATACTCCCTTTATAATCTCCACCGAAGATTGATCAGGTATTCTCTTCCTTTCTTTCTTCCTTTTGCTGCTCTGTTTTTCTGCTCTTGCTCTGTTTTTGTTCTGCCACGAGTATGTTGCTCCAAAATTCTCCCCATAAGGATCACAAGAAGAGCAGTCCCCTGAAAAGCCAAGGGATCATTAAGGACTCTCCTACGGAGAGATGCTGCTTTACCGATGCTCATGTAGATAGGATTCGTCATTGTTTTCCGGCGGATGCTGTTTTCAAATCCTTCACATCCACTGCTTTGAGTGACTTTGTTTCAGACGCCTGGGTGGCCTTTCCTGCAACTCCGTTTACCATAGGATATTCGTATCCTTTTCCGGCCTTCACCCAATCTTTCTTTTCTTTGACCGGCATATCTTATATCCAAGCTATGCCGATGATCTGGAGGGTCTTGTATACCTTCGAGAGGATCGTCGAGCAGGAGGGGATTGATTTAGGGATGGCAGAGCTGGCCGAGCTTTATGATCTTACCACGTTTGGTTCTCATCGATACTTGCTGAAACGGAAGGCCGGGGAGGATCACCCTGTTTTAAAAGTTACCAAAAATGATACAAACTGGAAGCGTCGTTTCTTCTTTGTGAGGACGGATACCCTCCCTAATGGGAAGGATCTGCCCAAGGAGTGGGCCACCCATGGTAGGATAGAGGATCCTGGAAGGATCACCATCAGACTTGTCTCTTATGATGAGGATCACTAATGTCTTTCTTTGTTTTTTTGTTTATTGTGCAGCTATCTCCATTGCTCATCTCAAGTTAACCCCTGCTGCCAGAGAGAGGGTTCTAGCTTTCAAGAAGCTTGATCCTGAAATCAGAAGTTTTCAAGTCACCGTCCAAGATTCACAAGAAGTATCCTCCGCATCTGCCACTATGTCAAGTAAGTATCCTTATTAAAAAGTAAGTTATATGTAAGATTGTTTAGCTAGTAAGGGAACTTATCTTGTTTTGATTGTGTAGGTGCTGGGAAACCTGCTAAGTCTGCCAAGTCTGCCTCCAAGTTCGGGATTGATGAACTTGCCAATGTCAAGTCTTCAAGAAAGAAGACTTCTGTTGCCAGTCCCTCTGCTTCGGCCCCTAAGGCACCTGTTAGGGGTAAGGGGAAGAAGAGAAAGACTTCTGAGGATCTCCAAGGATTTCCCCTGATCCGCCAATAGTTCCTCGACTATGTCAATGAGGTAAGGATCATTGCCCCTGTTGGTTATCCTTCTCGAATATCCTGCTTGTGTATTCTGCCTGTATATCCTGCTTCTTTGAGGATCACCTGATCCTGAACTTACCTTTTATTCTTTTGCAGAAACTTGCTGAGATTGAGACCTACCTTGGCCATGTCGAGGATCAAGAAAGCCAAATCACCGACCTCCAACAGATGGGCGTGTTAAAGGATCTCAAGATAGCCGATCTTGAGAAGGAACTCCGGGCTACAAAGGATGAGGCTGCTCAAAGGCTGCTTGACATGGATGGCGAGAAGCAGGAGATCATCCAGGATGCCAAGGTCTCTGCCGCAACTGCCATGTACAAGATACAACTACAAATGGCTGCGGAGGCTCAGGATCCTGCCTTTGACAAAAGCTCATGGGATGTGGAGGGTTGGAAGGCAAGATTGGCAGAGCTGGAGGATGAGGACGAAGCTGAGGAGATCCCAATGCTGGAGGGCGGTGATGCTGACAAGGATCAGGGTGGAGAAGCTGGTGGTGATGGAGCAGCAAAGGTGTGAGCTGCTGGATTGGGCGATGATGGATATTTCGAGACTAGGCCGGAGCCCAATTTTTTGAGTTTGGTAGTGGTTTGTTTGTGGTTGTTGATGTTTGAAACAATTATGGTTTGTAACTTGAACAATAGTTTTTAGGGTTAAGGATCATGGATCCTTTGGACAATAGGTAGGATTACAAAAGGTGGAGGGATCCTCTGTTTGGGGGATGAAGCCTTTGTGATCCTGCCACCTTTAATTTCCTGCACCTGCTAAGACCGCATAGACAATGGACACCCTTTGCCAACCCATGTGGACGGGCCACGTTTTGCTGGTAGAAATGTGGGTTGGCAATTTTGACAACTTTTTGAAAGGGTTTAAGATCCTTTTGTTAATAATATAACTTTAATCTTTCTGGCTTATCTCGTGTTGTTATCCTTTATTTATCTTCTTATTTTCCAGTTTTCAGAAACATATCTGTTAAAGTAACAAGAGTTGAGCAAACCATGTTTAATAAATTTAGGATATGATCCTAGATCAAATATCCTATCATTGCAAATTTTCAAGGATCATAGTTTTAGTTGTCAAAGTGTAAGGGTTGTTTAGTATAATCAAAATAGTCAAGGATCATACCTGAGGATCCAAGTTAGGATCCTAACCTTTAATCAAGATAACCATAAGTGAAATTTTAATGGATAATAAGGATTAAGGATCCTTATTTGTTAACTTCGAGAACCTGAAAAATGGAACATATCTTGGGACTAAGCCAATGTAAAAGATAAATTAGTAACTGGGGTCATGTCCAAAGGATAACTGAGGATGATCCCAAAGGATCACTGGGGACAAGCCCAAAGGATAACTGGGGATGATCCCAAAGGATCACTGGGGACAAGCCCAAAGGATAACTGGGGACAAGCCCAAAGGATAACTGGGGACAAGCCCAAAGGATCGTATGTAAACTGGAGTATGGCCCTTACTGGCGACTATCCAAACTTAGTGACATGAAAATGTCAAAACCTTAGCTAACGTGAAAACGTTAGAAACCTTATGAACGGATGTATGGTACGTCTACCATTATACGTAGGATGCTAGGTATAGCCAGTACGATGAGGTTGTCAGCCCCGGAAGTGGGTACTGGTCCCAAAGACGTGAACTATATTAGGATCATCGTGCGCTGCTGGCGGAAACTGGGGATAATCCCAAGGATAACTGGGGTTGAACCCAAGGATCTATGGTGCTTTTGAAGATCTTTAACGATATGCTGAAGATACCTGAACTATCATAACTCAAATGGTTCGTGAGAAGAGGATGAAGGATACATGATCCTTATCCTTAGGTAAAAAGACAGGAAATGTAATAGTTTTAGGATAAGGACATTACCAGAGTAAGGATCATTGACATCACCGGGATCCTTTGAGGATACTTCAATATAAGGATCACATGCTTGAAGGATCACGTTCACATAAAGTATCTCTTTAAGTGAACAGCATTCCAGGCTCTTGGTAACAAGTTTCCTTCCATGGTTAGCAATCTGTATGCCCCCTTTCCTGCTTCAGCCTCAATCAAGTAAGGGCCTTCCCACTTTGGTGCTAACTTCCCGTCAGCAGGATTAATAGTGTTTTGGAATGTTTTTCTCAACACCATATCTCCGACTTGGAACTTTCTTATCCTAACATTTTTGTTGTAAGCACCAGTCATTCTTTGTTGGTAGCTTGCCATCCTTATCCTAGCCAGATCCCTGATTTCCTCAATAGTATCCAAATCCTGAGCCAGGATTGTAGCATTCTCTTCAGGATCACGAGCACTTGTTCTAGCAGTTGGGATCACCATCTCTGTTGGGATCACTGCTTATGCCCCAAATACTAAAGAAAAAGGTGTTTGACCAGTGGCATTCTTGGGAGTTGTTCTGTCAGCCCACAGCACATAAGGTAACTCCTCTGCCCATTTTCCCTTCTTGGATCCTAGCTTCTTCTTCAGATTGTTGATAATGATCTTGTTGGATGATTCTGATTGGCCATTGGCTTGTGGATGAACTGGTGTTGATGTTATCATCTTAATTCCCCAACTGTCACAAAAGTTAGTGGTTCTGCTTCCAATGAATTGGGAACCATTATCACATACAATCTCAGAGGGAATGCCAAATCTAGTTATAATGTTTCTTTTGATAAAGGATATAACTTCTTTTTCTCTGACTTGAGCAAAAGCTTCAGCTTCTATCCATTTAGAGAAGTAGTCAGTCATGGCAAGCATAAATACTTTTCCACCAGGTGCTTTAGGGAGCTTGCCAACTATATCCATCCCCCATCTCATGAATGGCCAAGAGGATGGTATGGGGTGTAGCAATTCAGCTGGTTGATGAAGGATATTGCTGTGTTTTTGACAAGGATCACATTTCCTAGCATATTCTACAGCATCCCTTTTCATGGTTGGCCAGTAGTATCCTGTTCTAAGGATCCTTGAGAACAATGCCCTGCCCCCAGTGTGGTTTCCACAATCTCCTTCATGGAAGTCTCTCAACACTTCTTCAATTTCAGGATCCTTGATACATCTTAAATATGGTCCTGCAAGAGATCGTTTATATAGCACATTATTTAAGATTGTAAATTGAGATACCTTAATCCTGAAAGCTCTAGGATTTTCTCCCATCGGAATCTCCCCGTATTGCAAGTATCTCATGATTGGTGAGATCCATGATCCTGTATAAGATTGAGCTTCTTCACTAGGGATTACTGCAGTATCCTCTTCTATTTCCATGGCCACCTGATTTTCAATAGCAGGAGCCAGGATATGAATGATAGGGATACTTATATCTTCTGGAATTTTTAAGGATGATCCTAAGTTGGCCAATGCATCAGCTTCCGTGTTATCCTCCCTTGGTACCTGTGTTAAGCTGAAAGAAACAAAAGAGAGTGCCAATTTTTTTACTATCTCTAAATATTTGGTTAGTTTTTCACCTTTAACAGCATAGGATCCATTAAAGTGATTGGTGATCAATAATGAGTCTACATATACTTTAAGATATTTCACCCCCATATCCTTAGCAATTTGCAAGCCAGCAATTAAGGCTTCATATTCAGCCTCATTGTTAGTTGCTTGGAACTCACAGGCTATGGAGTGGGGTATTATGTCCCCCTGTGGCGATTTTAGTAGTATCCCGAGCCCTGTGCCCTTGACATTTGAGGATCCATCAGTGTGTAGTATCCAAGGATCCTTGGTCTCATCCAGCTGCTGGACCTCCAATTCTGCTTCTTTTTGTAGATCACTACTGAAATCAGCCACAAAGTCAGCTAGTGCTTGGGATTTAATGGCTGTTCTTGGCTCATATCTTATATCATGGGCACTAAGCTTTACTACCCACTTAGCCATTCTTCCTGACATCTCTGGTTTCCTGAGGACATTCTTGATTGGAAAATTAGTTCTAACAACAATAGTATGAGTTTCAAAATAATGCCTTATCTTAGTTGATGCCATAATTAATGCAAGAATAAGTTTTTCGAGGTGTGAGTACCTGGATTCGGCATCAAGTAAACTCTTACTTACATAGTAGATAGGATATTGTGTACCTTCATGATCCTTAACAAGGACAGCACTTACAGCGGTTGAGGATACCGCCAAATATAAGGATAACACATCTCCTTTTTCGGGCTTTGTTAATGCTGGTGCTGAGGACATATATTCTTTAAGGGCTTGTAAAGCATTCTCGTGTTTCTCAGTCCATTCAAATTTCTTGTTCTTCCTTAGGATATCGTAAAATTCTTTACATTTTTCTGAGGATTTTGATATGAACCTGTTCAGAGCTGCTATCCTGCCTGTTAGCCTTTGCACATCCTTAGCATTGTCAGGGGACTTGATGTTCACTAGTGCTTTAATTTGCTCTGGACTTGCTTCAATGCCTCTCTGAGTTACCATATATCCTAGGAACTTTCCTGCCTTAACACCGAAGTGGCATTTTGAAGGATTAAGCTTCATGTTATATTTATCAAGGATATCAAATGCTTCTTCCAAATCCCTTAGGTGATCCTCAGCTTTCTTTGATTTGACTACCATATCATCTATGTATACTTCCATAGTTTGTCCAATTTGATCTTTGAACATCATATTCACCAGCCTTTGATATGTTGCACCTGCATTTCTTAATCCAAAGGGCATGGCAATATAACAATACAAACCTGTTGGGGTCATAAAGGCTGTATCCTCTTGGTCAGATGGTTCCATCTGAATTTGTTGGAATCCAGATGATGCATCCATAAAGGTCAACAGTTCATGCCCCGTTGTTGCATCCACCATGGAGTCAATGTGGGGTAGTGGGAAAGGATCCTTGGGACATGCCTTATTCAGATCAGTGAAATCGACACATACCCTCCACTTTCCGTTTTTCTTTTGGACAACGACCACATTGGCTAACCATTTTGGATATTTTACCTCTCTGATCATACTTGCTCGAAGTAGTCTCTCTACTTCTTCTTGGATAATGGCATTCCTTTCTCGTGCAAACTTCCTCCTCTTTTGATGGATTGGTTTGATAGACCTGTCAATGCCAAGTTTATGAGTTATGATATCCTTAGATATACCTGTCATATCTTCTTGCTTCCATGCAAAGGCAGACTTTCTTCTTTTGATGAAGGATATCATGTCTTCTTTCATCTTGCCAAGGATCCCTGATCCGATATAGATTTTAGATTCAGGATCACTAGGATCCAAGAGGATTTCATCCACATCTTGTTCCCTTCCCTCCAAGACATTCCTCGGAGGATACTGTAATTGCTATTGCTCCCTTGGCTTCGAGGTTGGCTTCATGGATGATGTATAACAATCCTTAGCCTCCTGCTGATCACTGTCGATCTTGATTATCCCCCATGGGCTAGGGAGTTTCACACATTGATGATAGGTGGATGGGACTGCTTTCATATCATGTATCCAGGGCCTGCCAAGGATAACATTGCAACAAGATAAACAGTCAATAACACAAAATTTTTGATAATTATGTAATCCTTCCACGTAGATTGGGAGTTTGATGTCCCCCAGAGTTTTCTTCGTTTCTCCACTGAATCCTACAAGCACGGAGGATCTTGGTGTGATGTCTGATTCTGGAATACCCATTTTCTTCAGAACATCGAGCTGGATAATGTTCACTGAGCTTCCTCCATCGATAAGGATCCTGCGGACAAAATGGTTAGAGATAAAGAGAGTAATAACTAAACTGTCATGATGAGGATCCTGAATGTTAATGCGATCATCCTCATCAAACGTTATCATCTTCCCTTCTGAGACACTTGATGTTCTAATAGGTCTTTCTCCATTATCCATTTTTGACTCCTTTGCATGCCTTTTGGCCGTCGAGAAGGATGTACCACAGATGTCTGATCCTCCAGAAATAAAGTTGATCACTTGTGCATTTGCCGGAGGTGCTGGAGCCTTTTCAGGGATCCTTTCAGGATCCTGAGTCTTTTGCTTTTTTCTTCCCAACAATTCTTTTAGGTGCCCCTTGCTTAACAGATATCCAATCTCTTTTCTTAAAGCTATGCATTCTTCAGTTAGATGCCCGAAATCCTCATGGTATGCACACCATTTTGACTTGTCTTTAGCCCCGGATGGTTTATCATTCTTCCTGGGCCACCTAGCTTTTTCTCCTAGATTCTGCATTGCAAGGATTAGCTCATGATTATCAACGGAAAAACAATATTCTGAGATTGGAGGATAATCTTCATCATCCTCTTCTTGGTCAACAGCATGCACATTCTGGTTGTCGTTTCTATGGTAGGATTTGAACTTATTGCTCTTGAAGGAGGATCCATGCTTCTCCTGTTTTGAGGATCCTACTTGTCTCTCCTGGATCCTTTTGTCATCCTCTAGCCGGATGAACCTGAGTGCCTGAGTTCTTACTTCATCTAGATTCCTGCATGGTGTCATAACAAGATCATCATAGAACAATGAATCCTTAAGCAGTCCCATTTTGAAGGCTTCAACAGCCGTAGCCATATCCAAGTTGGGAATGTCCAAGGATTCTTTACTAAATTTAGTTATATAATCCCTTAATGATTCATTATGATTTTGAGTTATCCTGTACAAATCACTAGTTAATCTTTCAAATTTTCTACTACAAGAAAATTGGTTATTGAATAAATTAACTAAATTAGCAAATGAAGTAATAGAGTAAGGGGGAAGACTTAGCAGCCATTTAAGAGCTGATCCAGTAAGAGTGGATCCAAATCCTTTACATAGGCATGCTTCCTTTAGCTTTTCCGGGATTGGATTGATCTCCATCCTTTCCCTGTATTGTGCTATGTGCTCCTCAGGATCCGTTGTACCATCGTACAGCTTCATAGTAGGGATATGGAACCTTTTGGGTACCTCTGCATCACAAATTGGTGGTGCAAAGCGAGATACCTTATGGCTTCCATCTGCAATCTCTGGGATAGGCTTGACTACCCCTGGAACACTTGAGATCATATCTTTTAGCTTCTGCAACTCCCTGGCCATAGCATGATTGATACATGTATCCTGCATGAATCCATGGTTAGTGGTAAGATAATTATTTAAAGTGTTACCTCCCATTGGGTTCAAGTTAGTGAATCCATATTGCTGGGATTCTGGAATAACGGAGGGACCAGTGGAAGCAATGGTCTGCATTGGAATGAAGTCCCCTTGATGGACATCTAGACTTCCTGTTTGCAAACTTTTTAGGGATCCTGGCATTTGGAAGGATCCTGGTATCTGGGATGATCCTGGAACGAAGGAGGATCATTGAACCTGGGATGATCCTGGAACAAAGTAGGATCCTTGAACCTGGGATGATCCTGGAACAAAGTAGGATCCTTGAAACTGCTGCGCTCCCGGATAGGCTCCTGATTTCATGAAGGATCCCACTGGGGATAGGATCCTGCCGGCTGAAAGTGTGAGCCTGATGTCTGAGTCATTGCTGTTGATCCGAGGTGCAATCCTCTTGATTCTCCCATAATTTGCACGTCTGGAATTTCCGATGGCTGAGAAGTGATCATTGGAGTGTCAAAGCTCAAGGATTTGGGCATCAGTGGGGAATGATCCTCTGTCGTTCTCCTTTGTCTTTTGAGATCTCCAATTTCCCTGAGGATCCTTTCATTAGTTTCATCCTGCCGCTGCATACGATCCTTCATCTGCAAAATCAAAGTAAATACATCACTAGTACTGGGAATATAAGAATTCATAGCAGAAGAAGATGGAGGTTTAGAGTTAGTAGGAGTTTGTCTCTTCTCAGCATTCTTCTGGGATCCTGCCGGTGGAGGAGGCAGAGTGTTCTGAGACGAGGTGACTGCAGACATCACCGTGGACATGTTTTTCAATGATGAAGCCATGTAATTCTTTGAAATGATTTCGAACAGAAAGTTTTCTTATGAATGAAGCACCAATTGCCCCACGGTGGGCGCCAAACTGTTTTGGTCAAAAATCACACAAGGATAATGCAACCAAACTCTAAGTAAATGGGGAATGATGCTTGGTTTATTGAAAAAGTAAAGGATCACTTCAGTATGAAATATGCAAAGACACAATGATTTATACGAGGAAAAAGCCCTTGATCAATGTATGATCTCCGGCATAAAAAACCTCGGGTGATGGCAACTACCGATCACCAAACTTCAATATATCAAAATATGGTTACAACTTTGGATGATAATGAGCTGAGTACAAGGATCACTATAGTTTCGAGTGTCTAAGCGTGTGAGAATTGTGTTGTGTGTCCTTCCGAATGAGGAAGAGTGTTATATATACAAGTGTAGGTGACCTATTTTAGGTAAAAAGACTAATAATCAGCTCATTACCCCTTTAGAAATAAAAGTAAATCTAGCCTAAATTATCGCCCTTAAATCATGCCAAGTTTCCATATCCTTCACAACGTCCATCTCCGATTAAGCACATGCTATAGTTGTAAAGACGTGTCCTTTAATTGTGATGCTTAAGAGCGGATCCTGCTAGATGTCCTGCAAAACAACATTAATTCAACGAAAGCAACTGTTAGCATGAGGATCCTATGATGGTCCGTGATCCTGATCCTGGAACTCTGCTGAGGATCACTATCTGCCAAAGAAACAAGGATCACTGGTTAGGATCACACGTGAGGATCATGTATTGTAAAAATCCAGCCCTAACAACTGAAGATTCCAGAGGATGTGAAAATACTCATCATCCATGTTTTAACGCCTGCAATTGAGGATCACATAGCCATGGAGATAGTGGAGGATTCTGCAATCATACCTGGTGATCCTGCACAGTCGAATTCAGGATCCTGGATCCTTCCAATCCTAAGATATATACAACATGGAGAGATCCCTACAAGACAAAATCCTAAAGCTTTCAAATTCAAGGAGACTGTGGAAACCACACTGGGGGCAGAGCACTATTCTCAAGGATCCTTAGAACAGGATACTATTGGCCTACCATGAAGATGTATGCTGTGGAATACACAAAGAAATGTGATGCTTGTCAAAGACACAGTAATATTCTACACCAACCAACATAACATCTGCATCCTAAGAAGAAGCTTTTGCTCAAAGTCAGAAAAAAGGAAATGGCCAGTTATGGCTGGAGCATACAACAAGAATTACAGGATTAGAAGATTTCAAGTTGGTGATTTTGTGCTAAGAGAAGCATTCCAGAACACTACAAATTCTTCTGATGGCAAGCTAGAACCAAAGTGGGAAGACCCCTATCTAATTGAAGCTGAATCAGGAAAGGGGGCATATCATTCGTTAACAATGGATGGTGATCTCCTACCAAGAGCTTGGAATGCTGTTCATTTCAAAAAAATACTTTAAGTAAGAAGGATCAGGGATCCTCAGCGATACCGGTATTCTGATCCAGGATCCTCAAAGGATATATGATTCTACATTTGGTAACACATTACTTTCATTTTCATTTTCATTCATTTTATACTTATTACTTGTCATAGGTTAAAGATGTTAATCAGTTAACATCTATTTTCACAAAGTTTAAGCTTTTGCAGACTTGTTATCATTTTACAGAAGATCAAAGTGGTTGGCCAACCCTCCAAAGTTTTGGGCTTGTCCCCAGTTTGGGCTTGTCCCCAGTTTCGCCTGTAGCGCACGATGATCCTGGTATAGTTCACGTCTTTGGGACCTGTACCCACTTTCGGGGCTGACAACCTCATCGTACTGGCTATACCTAGGATCCTACGTATAATGGTAGACGTACCATACATCCGTTCCTAAGGTTTCTAACGTTTTCACATTAGCTAAGGTTTTGGCATTTTCATGTCACTAAGATTGGATAGTCGCCAGTAAGGGCCATACTCCAGTTTACATACGATCCTTGGGCTTGTCCCCAGTCATCCTTTGGGCTTGTCCCCAGTTATCCTTCGGACTTGTCCCCAGTGATCCTATGGGCTCGTCCCCAGTTATCCTTTGGGCTTGTCCCCAGTTACTAACTTATCTTTTATATTGGCTTAGTCCCAAGTTATATTCCATTTTTTCAGGTTTTCGAAGTTAAACAACTAAGGATCCTTAATCCTTATTATTCATTAAAGTTTTTACTTATGGTTATCCTGATTAAAGGTTAGGATCCTAACTTGGATCCTCAGGTATGATCCTTAACTATTTTTAATTTCATTATTCATTTGAATAACCCTTAGACCTTGACAACTGAACCTATGATCCTTAAAATAAACTACCTTGAAAATTTTCGATTATAGGATATTTGATCCAGGATCATATCCTAAACTTCTTAAACATAATTTGCTTAACTTTTCTTGCTCAAATAAATACATTTCTAAACAAGCGGAAAATAAGAGGATAAGCAAAGGATAACAACACGAGATAAGCCAAAAAGATTAGAGTTATTTTATTAACAAAGGATTTTAAACCCTTCAAAGTTGTCAAAATTGCCAACCCACGTTTCTACCAGCAAAACGTGGCCCGTCCACATGGGTTGGCAAAGGGTGTCCATTGTTTGTGCGGTCATAGCATGCAGGTAAATAAAAGCAGCAGGATCACAAAGGCTTCATCCCCCAAACAGAGGATCCCTCCACTGTTTGCAATCCTGCCTATTGTCTGAAGGATCCTGGATCCTTAATCCTAAAACTATTGTTCAAGTTACAGACCATCAAATTGTTCGAAACAAACTACCATCAAACAAAAAAAAATTTGGGCTCCGGCTATGTCTAGAAGTTTCCTTCATCGCCCAATTCTGCAGCTCAAACCTTCGCTGCACCATCACCACCAGCTCCACTTGCTTCCCCCTGATCCTTGCCAACATCACCACCTTCAAGCATTGGGATCTCCTCAGCTTTATCATCATCCTCCAACTCTGCCAGCCTTGCCTTCCAGCCCTCCACGTCCCATTTGCTTTTGTCGAAGGCAGGATCCTGAGCCTCCGCAGCCATCTGCAACTGGATCTTGTACATGGTTATCGCAGCAGAGACCTTGGCATCCTGGGTAATATCATGCTTCTCATAATCGAAGTTGATCACCATTTTGGCAGCTTCATCCTTGGTAGCCCGAAGCCCCTTCTCAAGATCAGCAATCTTGAGATCCTTCAGCACACCCATCTCTTGAAGGTCAGCGATTTGGCGGTCTTGATCCTCAACGTGGCCAATATAAGTTTCTATTTCAGCAAATTTCTGCAAAAAGGGAAAAGGGTAAGCCCAGGACCAGGTGATCCTCAAACAAGCAGGATATTCAAGCAGGATATTCAAACAGGATATACAAGCAGGGGCAATGATCCTTACCTCATTGACGTAATCAAGAAACTGTTGGCGGAGCAGGGGAAATCCTTGGAGACCCTCAGCATCAGAGGTTTTCCTCTTCTTTCCTCCCTTTCCTCTCACAGGTGCCGTGGGGACAGAGGTACTCGGGCTGGCAGGATTCTTCCTCCTTGAAGGTTTGACGTTGGACAAATCTTCAACGCCAAATTTTGAAGCAGACTTAGCAGATTTTCCAGCGCCTATACAACCAAAATAAGATAAGTATTCTAACTGAATTTGAAATCCTACACAGAATTACTTTTTAAATCAGGATACTTACTTGACATTGTGACAGAGGCAGAGGATACTTCTTGAGAATCCTGGGTGGCAGCCTGGAAAGTTCTTATCTCCGGATCAAGCTTCTTGAAGGCCAAGAGTCTCTCTTTTGCAGCAGGAGTCAACTTCAGATGTGAAACGGAGATAGCTGCACGACAAGAGAACAACAGAATATCAGTGATCCTTCTATCAAGGAATATGTTCTATGGTGATCCTTCCAGGATCCTCTATCCTACCATGGGTAGCCCACTCCTTGGGCAAATCCTTCCCGTTAGGGATGGTATCTCTCCTAACAAAAAAGAATCGCCGCTTCCAATTAGTATCATTCTTGGTAACCTTGAAGATTGGATGCTCCTCCCCGGGTCTACGTTTGAACAGATAACGATGGGAACCAAAGGTGGTCAGATCGTATAGCTCACCCAACTCGGCCATACCTAAGTCAATCCCCTCTTGCTCGATGATCCTTTCAAGGGTAAACAAAACCCTCCAGATCATCGGCATGGCCTGGACGTAAGATATGTCGGTCAAGGAGAAGAATGCTTGAGTAAAGGCTGGAAAGGGATACGTATAACCTATGGAAAACGGGATCACAGGAAAGGCAACCCATGAATCGGAGGTGTGGTCACTCAGGGCAGAGGGATCTAAATCCTTGTGTCACTTGCATATTTCTTACCAAAGTGATCCTTTACTTTTTCAACAAACCAAGCATCATTCCCCGTTTACTTAGAGTTTGGTTGCATTATCCTTGTGTGATTTTTGACCAAAACAGTTATCATCTGGGATACTCAGCCACTGCCAAGGCCTACAAAGTGTTCAATACACGGACTAAGGCAGTGGAAGAGACTTTGAATGTAAAGTTTAATGAACTTTCTTCAATGAAAATCCCAGCAAATCCTGCTGATCTGTTTGATCTTGAAAAGTTTACTTTTGAAAATACTGCTGTCAAGACTAACAGTGCAGGTCCAACAGAGGATACAACAACAGACTATGGGTATGAAATCATCATCCCTCAAAGGTCTGCCACAAAGGGAAAAGCACCAGTTGTTCAAAACAGCTGCCAAAGCTCAACCACTGCTACCTCAACAATTGTTGACCAAAGTAGCCCATCCACCACTGCTTCCACATCCTCAAACACTGCTGACAAAAGTCCTCAAACAGTGGATAAAAGTCAGCAGTTGTCCACTTCATTACCTCCTATTCCACCACCTTTTGAAGCCACTGCTGGGTCATCAAAGTCACCAGCAGTGGTTAGCTCAGATGATACACATTTGCAGCCTTCACCAACAAATGCCATCATACCATACCAAGGAGATTTAATCTTCTTGAGATCTCATCCACCTGATCAAATCATTGGCAACATCAATGAAGGGGTGCTCACAAGAAGCCAAACCCAAAACATTTGTCTTTTTGCTGGTTTTCTATCACTCCATCAGCCAGTCAAGTACCAAGAGGCACTAAAAGACAACAGCTGGGTAGAAGCTATGCAAGAGGAGCTCCAACAGTTTAAAAGACAACAAGTATGGGAGCTTGTACCACTGCCAGAAGAGGTTAGTCCCATTGGCACAAAGTGGGTCTTCAAGAACAAAACAGATGGAAGGGGCATTGTTGTCAAGAACAAAGCCAGCCTTGTGGTTCAAGGTTACAGAAGGAAGAGGGGATTGATTATGATGAAACATTCGCCCCTGTTGCAAGATTGGAAGCTATTAGACTGTTCCTGGCCTTTGCTGTCAACCACAACATGAAGGTATTTCAGATGGATATCAAAAGTGCTTTCCTCTATGGTACATTGCATGAAGAGGTGTATGTATGTCAACCTCCAGGTTCTGAGGATCCATTTTATCCTGATCATGTCTACAGGTTAAACAAAGCCTTGTATGGCTTGAAACAAGCACCAAGGGCCTGGTATGAAACTCTTTCCAACTTTCTACTCTCAAATGGTTTCAAAAGAGGTATCATTGATAAAACACTGTTTCTTAAATGGAGAGGGAAAGATTTAATGATTGTCCAAATTTATGTGGATGACATTATTTTTGGAAGCACATGTACCAAAATGTGTGAAGAGTTTAGAGAGCTCATGACAGCTGAGTTTGAAATGAGTGCAATGGGTGAGTTGCAATGCTTTCTTGGTCTCCAAGTACAGCAATTGCAAAATGGAACTTTCATTCATCAAAGCAAATATGCTAAAGAACTTTTAACCAAATTTGATGTGAATGATTGTAAACCATGCAGCACACCCATGGCAACAAATAAGTTGGTCATGTCTGATGAAAAGGATGAGCTGATTGACCAAACACTTTATAGAAGCATGATTGGGTCTTTATTGTACCTAACTGCATCTAGACCAGACATCATGTTTGCAACATGTGTCTGTGCAAGAAGTCAATCAGCTCCCAGAAAATCAAATCTCATTGCTATAAAAAGGATTCTCAGATACATAAAAGGTGCTCCCACACTTGGTATCTGGTATCCAGCTAATGGGAATATCAAGCTTTCAGGTTTTTCAGACAGTGACTTTGTTGGATGTCACACCACAAGGAAGTCCACTTCAGGAGGGTGCCAGTTTCTAGGTGATTGCTTAGTTTCTTGGCAAAGCAAAAAGCAAGCAGCAGTTTCAACATCCACTGCTGAGGCTGAATACATTGCTGCTGCAAGCTGTACAGCCCAACTCCTGTGGCTTCAAAATAAGTTACTGGATTTTGGTATCACTGCCTTAAAGACACCACTCATGTTGGACATCCAGGCAGCAGAAAATATCATAAAAAATCCAGTTTCCCACTCTACCACAAAGCACATCGACATCAGACATCACTTTGTGAGGGATTGCTATGAAAAAGGTTTGATTTCTCTGCATCATGTCCCAACTAAAGACCAGCTGGCAGATGTGCTCACAAAAGCACTTGATACAGCCACTTTTGAAAGTCTGGTCTCTAGGATTGGGATGCTAAACATGGAATAACAAGCAACATCTTGTTTTTCTATGAATAAAAGCAACAAAATGTTTTCAGAAAATCAAAAATCCATCCTTGAAAATAGCTAAAAATGAAAATTTCATTAAAATCCTTAAAAGTCTGCCATAACCACTGATTGTTCAAAAGTCTGCTCTACTTCAAAAAGCTTGCCCACTGCTGAAAGGCAACCTCTGTTCTCTCATTTCTTGATAACCTCTGTTGTTCAAAAGCAGTGTCTTATCCACTGATATGCTATCCACTGATAGTAAAAATCATCCACTGCTTCCTTACCACTGCCTTCATCAGTTGCTTTCATCAAAGTACTGTCCTTCATTTTTCACCAGGGGTTGTCACGTGGGCAGTACATAGCAGTCAGACCTTTTGTAACGGCTGCCACGTCAGCATTCACTTTCTTCCCCATAAAATCCCCCACTCACCACCAAAACAGGGTTTTACTGTCGAATTGAATTCTTAAAGTTTCTCTTCTCAAAGCAGTTTTTCTTCTCATTTCTCACAAATTTCTTCGATCATTCGTTCCAAAAATGACAAAATCGAAGCTATCTGCAAAACCCTCATCCAAATCATCATCGAAAACAGCCTTTCAAAAGGCAACTTCCACTGAAATTCCATTCATATCATCTCACAATCTCCTGGGTCTTCTCACAAAACCAGGAACCACCAATGTTTTCGATTCCATTATTTCCATCATGGCAAAATCAAAGTACAAAACTTTGTTCACCGCCGATGCACCAATCTATTTGGCGACCCAATGGGAGTTTTGGAAGAATGTGTAGGATCGGTTTTGGCACTGTTCGATTGCGTAACGAACGTTTCACGTGCGGAATCCGTGAACGAACGTGACCGAACACACGATAACGTACTACTAATGTGATTCCATTGCTAAATTTGACGTGTATGGTACAAGAATCACAAATACACAACTTTCTCTCTCTACTTTCTCTCTCTAGAAAGTCTTCTCCAAGTCTTCTACTAAAATCTCCAAGAACTTACTAAAACTATGACATAACACCCTATTTATATGGTCAAGGCTTTTAATGAAAGTTCACATTAGTTACAAGTTTGCCACCTTGCCATTTCTAACTAAATATGACGTTATGCACTTGATTCCTTCCGGCTTTTCACTACGACTCGGATTGACGAAGGCGATAGACAAAATATGCATCAACAATCTCCCCCTTGGATATTGCCGTAGTCAATCTCGTAGTGAAACTCGTAACGACTTGTCTTTTTCTCTCTCTAAGACTCGAACTAAGATGTAGTCGACAGACAACTGCACTAACAAACTCCCCCTTGGATGTTGACGGAATTTTCAGTGAGAGTCTTCAATCATTCACAGCACCTCAATCTTGTTCGATCTTCTTCAGGAACTCTGCCTGGAATCAAATTTTCTTCAAGAATTTCTTCTTGGAATCACATGCCTGGATCATTCTCTGGCTCTAACTTTCATCAGACTCCCCTATCATCATGCTGGGATCTCTGTCTGGAAATCGTTATCACCATTGAAATCAACTCCTGGCTTTCTCTGTTTAAGCTCTCCTCTGGTTCTGATGTGTCTCCTGGCTATTCGTAGCAACAGGATCAGAAACCTGCAAAACTCAAACACACTATCACAAACTAATATAATT
Organism: Helianthus annuus; assembly: GCF_002127325.2. Lineage (NCBI taxonomy): Eukaryota > Viridiplantae > Streptophyta > Magnoliopsida > Asterales > Asteraceae > Helianthus > Helianthus annuus. Next base: position 29,625,724 of record NC_035437.2, on the reverse strand, counting down.
TGAAGTTCAACTTAATGAATCAGCAAATCATATAAGAAAAATTATGAAGATCAAACTGTAGGTTACCATTCAACTTATTCATCAAGTTAATGAACCAAATTTGCATTTCAAATCTTCACAATTTAACACTCTCTCCCAAACCACAAGTTCAACATGTTTAGCACTTGAAATGACAAAAATCAGTTCTTCACACTCTGTTGTCGAAAATCTTTTTGTAGTTTTCAAATATCAAACAAAAATACAATATTTTTGGATTTTTGAATTTTGAACAATACAGAAATGAACACTATTTTTGAGAGATTGTGCAAGAGGATCATATCGGTTTTTTGAGACATATCACCAACACCGTTGATCTTGATTAATCAGCAAATGTTAAAAACAAATTTACTTCTGATTGTCAGTATTGTTGTCCACTTAAACCCCTACACAAATTTTCAATTGATTCAAGATACGTATTTAATGTTTTAGAACTTAGACTTTTTGAGTGTCCCACCTCTTGAATATACTCCCGTATCCAGATTCCAATATTCTGATCTACAGGTAAGTATAACTACAAATGATATCTGTATATAAATTAGGGGAAAAATGCGAGAACTGAGGGATCTCAGGTCAGAACTTCCGTTCAGCAGAGAGATATCAGCTTCGACTTAGCAGTGGGTCCCCTTTAGAGGATCTTTTCAGCTACAACAACTGATCATCAATTTTATTGTCTAATCAGCTGAGGGCTTTATGCTATGTTTCAAGCATATGAAGAAAGTATTAGCCAGGGACTAGGTCAGAACCACCGTTCAGCAGAAGTCCCGGAATAATACCCCAGACATCATTTGAGTACAAGAACCTAGTATTCCAGAATAAGAAACCTTTCAGACGAGATTTCAGGGGTTACCTATATATCCAAGTAGTGTTCCCCACAAAATAAGTAAGTTTTGATTTTATGTTTATATCTCGAATACAATTTACTAACTGTGTGAAGCCTACTGACACATCATTAGTAAGACTTGTTTAAAAACAATTTTGTCTTTACAAATCTCTAGCATGCTGTGATAGTCCACCAATGTACTATCATCTCCTCTTTTTGCAACAAAACTCATTTTCATTTTTCAATTTTTTTTAAATTTTTCAAAATTTTCTTACTCCCCCTAAAATCAAAATATGTTTCAATTTTGATTTTCTGAGGAAAAATTGAAAAACAAACTATACAAAAATTTGACAACATTATGTGAATTACCTCAATTCACCATTCTCGTGCAAAAAAAAAACAATCAGAACTCCCCCTCACAACAAACTATTTTCCCATTATGATTTCAAAACACTTAAGTTTGTTTTAATCAAAATGGTTTTTCCGGAAAAATTAGTTTGTGTTCCAACCATTTGTAGATTTGGGGTTATCTCATCATCTTGTTTTCTTCAAACCTTTTAAAGATTTATTATTTCCAGTTTGATCATAAACCATCAGTAGAAAATCAAGTACAAATTAATGTCCCTGATTTACCACTTATGAGGCGAAAAATCACCAAAGTGAAATTTCTCAAGAAATGTGCCGATTCATGATCCACGATACCATCTTGGGATCTCCGGCAAGTCAGGTTTTTCTATTTAAACAATTTCACCCAAGCCTGACTGACCTTGGGTGATTTTGAGTTCTTGCTCAACAATGGTGGAAAATTTGCATCATCCATTGCTAAACTAGAATTCTCAACTTTTACCTCAACCAATGGCTCCTCTGGTTTTACCATACCAGAATCATTGCCTGAAGGTGGCTTGTCCGACTTTGATCTGTCAGATTCATCGCCGACCCTTTTCTTCTTCTTCTTTTCCTCTTTAGTCCTCAGATTTGTATCTGATGAATTCTTTTTGCTTGTTGTTGCAACTGAGGGAGTTGATTTATCAGAACTTTTAATCTTTTTGTCCGGTGAACCCGAGGACAAAATCTTCTCGAGATATTCTCTCGCTTTCTTTCTCTTCTTCCTCAGTCGGTCTTTTTGCCCCTGAGAAAGTTTAACTTTCGTCTCTAGAACTTTCGGTTGTTGAACTTTTGGTTCTCGAACTTTTAGTTCTTCGGGCTTGACCTTTACTGGAATTCTTGCCACTTTCTGAGACATAACCCTTGATCTTCCCATTGATCTCCTCGGGCAATCTCGGGCAATGTGACCTTTGATATTGCAGTTATAGCACCTCCTGGTCTCATATCTCCAGTACTGGCAATTAACAGCAATGTGTCCATGATAGCCGCAGCTGTAACACATTCTGTTATCGTACCAGTTATCACCGTTGTACCAAACACTCAAGTCGTAACACTGTTTGGCCTGGTGATATTCCTTCCTCAACTTTGATGGATTTGACGTTTTAGCACTGTGGTCTGACCTGCACCACTTATTACCAACATTTTTTGAGTTTTCATTTTTTATTTTTTGTAAATTTTGTTTTTGATTGGATGATCGATCCGATGAACTTTTATTATCTTTTTGTTTCTGTTCTGCTTTCTTCTTCAAAGGCTTTTGCTTAGAACATTCACCTTTTTCGGTCGATTGCAAAACAGTTTTCTGAAATTTTTCTTTCAAATTTAAAACCAATTTTTGTTTTTCTTTTTTAATATTTTCATCATCGGATGCATCATCACAATCTTCAACTTTGACAGAGTCAAAGTTTGTGACACAGTCACTTATTGGAACTGAATTGATCGGTTTTGGACAAGGAATATTCAACTTGTCAGATTTGGTCGCAAAACTGATCAATTTCTTTTCAAGTTCATCAATCTTGATCCTTGAACTCTTAGCTTCGTCTTCAAGCTTAGATATTCTTTCAAGATGAGACTTGATTGAATTTTCATTATCATTTTTCAAATTTTCAAGAACAGATTTTTCATTTTCCAAAACATTTATCTGTTCTTGAAGTTTCACTTCATTAGCTTTCAGATTTTTGTTCTCCAATTTTATCCAGAAATTTTAATTTTCAGATGATTTCTGTTTGCTTTCAAAAACCTTTTCATTTTCTTTCAAACCTTTGGTCTCTAATGTCAAACTGTTCACACTACCCAACAGTTTGCCATTTTCGACTTTCAACTTCTCACAAATACCCTGTAAGTCTAGAATCTGTTTTTCATCAGCTTTCTTCTTATTGTTCAACTTCTTGATCTCCAATGCTAAACTTTCTGCATCCTTCACAAGTTTGGCATTGACTGTCTTGAAGTTGTGACAATTTGAGCATACTGATGCAAACCTTGACGATTCATTCTTCACAGATTCTTTGACTTTTACAGCTTTTTCTTTCCTTTTCTCATCCTTGATCACCATCTGTTCTTCAATCCTTTTAATGAGTGGAGTAATTGTCAGTTGAGAAAATTCTCTAGAACTTTTCAAGTTCAAGACATAATCTTCCCATTCTTCTTTCGGTAAAGCACTGATAAATTTTTCAACCCACTCTTCTGGTTCTTTTGTAATATCTAAATCAGACATTGAACTAACAAGATGGATATATCTCTTAATGATACTCTTCGTATTTTCTCCTGGAAACCTTGAAAACGAATCAAATTCTGTCTCTAATTCCCTTATTTTATCCATTGTTTCCTGAGTCATATTAAACACATTGAAACCCATGATTTCTTAACTCGGTTTTTCAAACTGCCAAATAAGCGATCCAACCGATGTTCGAATACGCGATCCAACCGATGTTCGAATAAGCGGTTCAAAGAATTTGTCTGAAAAAAGCGATCCAAATCAATCCGAATAAGCAGTCCAGATTAATACTAGAAGTGAGCAGTGAATTAATATCAGCTAATGGGGCGGTAACTAAACTAATAAAAAACAACTATGGGTTGCAATTTTTGGGCGGTGGAACAATTATAGGATATGGGTGACAAGAATAAGTGGATTGGGCGGTGAATAGCTTTGATTGGGCAAAAAGTGATTGGGTAAGTGGGGCGGTGGGTAAGAAAATCGGTGGATTGGGTCAATCAAGAACTAGAGGGGCGGTGTGGGTGATGAAAACAAACCCTCAAAAGCCAATAAAACAAAAACAGTACTGTTTCTTTGGGTCAGCAGGTATTGGCTATATGAGGCGGTTGGGCGGTGGAAGTGAGATTGGTTAAGCTAGATAATGGGGCGGTATGTTTCACTTAAATCAAAACAAACAGTGGGCGGTTCAATTCACTGATTTCAATGGCGGTGGATTTTAAGTATGTCACATGGGCCAACAAGTGTAAGTGGGTTGGGCAGTGTGTTTAATGCTTAGCGATGTATCACAACAGTGAACAACCCCAACACCCTGTCAACAACCTGTCTGCGTGAAGAAGATGACATAAGAGCGGTCCACAATCTGACACATAAGCGGTTCAGATGTTTACCAATAAGCGATTCAGAAGTTTAAGGTGATGACATATGAGCGGTTCAGAAGATTAATTACGAGCGATCCAGACATCAATTTCGAGCGACCCAGACATCAATTTCGAGCGGTTCACATGAAAATTTGGAGCGATCCTGGAAAAATGTCACAAAAGCGATCCAGCTGTTCAAAAAGCGATCCACAGCTGCGAATTCGGACCGTAAAATCGAGATTTCTCCAAAACGGCTTGGAGTTTTGATGTGAAACTTGGTAGGGTTTTGATTCTATGTATTTCGCACAATATACTAGAATTTCAGACGAATCGGACCGTGAAAACACGTTCAATTTGTCGAATTTCGGTAAAGAACGAGTAGAAGATGAAGAAATAGGAGAAATCGGATCTGAATCGGCTCAAATCTGTACGAGAACGACGTGTTTGATCAAGCAATCGAGCTCCTAGCTCTGATACCACTTGTAGGATCGGTTTTGGCACTGTTCGATTGCGTAACGAACGTTTCACGTGCGGAATCCGTGAACGAACGTGACCGAACACACGATAACGTACTACTAATGTGATTCCATTGCTAAATTTGACGTGTACGGTACAAGAATCACAAATACACAACTTTCTCTCTCTACTTTCTCTCTCTAGAAAGTCTTCTCCAAGTCTTCTACTAAAATCTCCAAGAACTTACTAAAACTATGACATAACACCCTATTTATATGGTCAAGGCTTTTAATGAAAGTTCACATTAATTACAAGTTTGCCACCTTGCCATTTCTAACTAAATATGACGTTATGCACTTGATTCCTTCCGGCTTTTCACTACGACTCGGATTGACGAAGGCGATAGACAAAATATGCATCAACAGAATGCAACCCTTGGAAAACAAGGAGACATTGCAACCACCATACACTCTTCTATAAAGGGTAAAAAGGTCCAAATCACGCCACAATCCATCTCCGAAGTCTTTCAACTCGATGATCAGGCAGGTAAAACTTCCTTCACTAAAAACGAGTTGCACATTGACTTCATTGAACGAGGGTATGAAGCCACAATGATGAAGAAACTTACCTTAGAAAAAGGTTATTTTCATCCTGCAACCAGATTCCTATTTCATACCCTCCTACTATGTGTTTCAAACAAAACCACTACTTTTAATGAGATCCCTATAAAGATTCAAACTCTGGGATATGCAATTCTTCAAGAAGAAAATTTTAACTATTCTCGGGAAATCTTTAAAGATTTGGTTAATAATGTTGAAACCAAATCATTCTTACTGTTTCCAAGGTTTTTAAGTTACTATTTTGCAAAGAAATTCAGTAAGGATGATTTAGCTTTAATAAACCATGGTGAGATAACTGTAATAAACTGCCTAACATCTGAAACTTTTTCACGAAAAGTTTCACCTTGCAAAACACAAGCAGGGGTGCCTGAACAGAATTTAGCAGCTACCACTGCTCCTCAGGTATCTGCTGCTGAGCCTACTGCTCTAGGTGATCAAAGCAGCAGACCAACTGTTTTGAAACCCACACCTACTAATCCCAAAAAGCAAAACAAAAAGAAAAATCCAAAACCCCCCAAACCAATCAAAACGGCAACTCTGGAGGATGAGATACCAGAGTTAATGCCTGTGACAACACAAATGTCACAAGAAACCACTGCTGCTCCTTCCTCACAGCAGTTGGTATAAATATCTCAACCCATAACCATAACTCCTCCTGCTTCTTCACAAAAAGAACAGGTTGTACACAAAGGGCCACCACATTATGATGCTCTGGATACACTCGTTTCCATTATCCACAGCTCAATGCCCGGGGAAAATCCTTTTTCTACACCCACCATCACATCCACAATTCCACCAAAAACACAACTACTGTTGGATGCAATCGATTTGAACCAGGCATTACCCAATCCTTCTCAATCACCTGTTAATGAGAATATACCTCAACAATTGACTGAGCCTGATGTATCATTCTTTGCTAACCCACCAACACAACCTGAGGAGGTTAAACCCCTTGAGTTACAAGTAACTCTTGGTGGTAATCCAAGTGAAGCAGCCACTACAACGGTTGAACCCACTGGTTTACAGTTGGACAGTGGTTACATCAATAAGACTTCATTGGAGGCAATTCCTTTTATAGCACCTCTGCCAACCACCAGTGGATTTATTTATCCTCCTGGCAACATCAAAAGGTTGTCAAGTGTTGAAGGAAGAAGACCCCAGTACCAAGAAAAAGGGGCATCAGTGGTTAATATTTGGAGTAAACTCCCTACCTCTACCACTGATAAAACCACTGTTAGTGGGAAATCAGATGACCCCATTAAATTGGGTGATGGTTTAAAGTACCAGAAATTGACGGCTCGTGTTGAAAAACTTGATAACTCTGTTGCAGAACTCAAAGATATGCTACAACAGTTGTTACAAGTACAAAAGGTACAATCCACTGCTGTTCCATCTCCAGCACCTACTCCACAACAGGCATCTGCTACCAAAGAGCTCTGGAATCTATTTCAACCTTTTCTCCATCAACAAGCAAAAATAGCAGATCAGCAACATGAAAAACATGTTCAACAGCTGCGAAATGCAATGGAGTCAAGATTCAAAAACACCCAGGCAGATCTAAAGGCTCTCAAATCTCAGATCCTGCACACCACTGGCACTGCTCCTCCACTAGTTTTCTTCATTGATAAACTTCCCGAAGATAATGCCAAAAAGGGGGAGAAAATTCAGGAATGGAGAAGAAAGGGAATAGAGGATGGCCTCTACATTGCACCAGAAAATTCAAATATGACCAAAAAGATCCCTCTGCCAGATGGAAGCAAGAAAATTGATGTGACCACAAATGCACTTGCAGAAGCAGTTGCATGTGTAAAAAGGGATAGAGAGGCCAAAAAGAAAGCCAGGGTTGATTATCCGGATCAGGGTACTTCAGGATCAAGAGATGATGAAAATCTTATTGATGAAAAGAAGAAGCCTACAAGAAGAATCAGGCTACCCAAATCCATTCCAACCAGACGTTCAAAGTCTGCTCCAAAACCACCACCTAAAACAGCTGTTGTAACTCCTGTTGTATCTACTGTTGTTGGTACTTCAGTGGTTTCAACATTTGCTCCCACTTCAACACGCACTACCTCAACACACACTACATCCACTGCCTTATCTCCATCACCACCAAAAACAAAATCACCTCCTGCCAAAAGGCAGAAGACAGCAGCTGTTATAACATCTGCTGTAAAGACAACAGTGGTTGGAACACCAGTTGTTTCAACAACTGTTAGTCTATCACAAACCACTGCCACTACAACCACCATTCCATCCAAAACATCATCAGTCCCTCCTTAAATAAAGAGGAGAAGGCTAATTCTTAAAGATGATGTCACTTCACCATCCCAAACTTCTTCAAAATCTTTAGCTCTTGTCACAATACCAAAACCAGTTCCTCTTTCTTCAGTTCCAATGCACAAGCCCTTACCTCCTGCAGGTGTTCAATTTCCTCTTGAACTGGAAGCTGTTAGAGAAGAAATAAAATCCTTTTATTATGAGGATGACCCTGCCAAAAGGAGTTTGCCATCAATCAAAGGATATCCCTGGCCCAAAAATGTTGATGAATATTTGAAGATAAAGGCCAAGCAAGCAGAGGATCTCTCGAAAAGAAACACACAAGGGAAATCTGACAAAGAAATTTCTAGATACTACCAATATCTGCTACACAAGTCAGTTCCCTAGAACGTTTTGCAAAGAATGTCAGTCAACAAATTTCAGAAAGAGCAGCTGAAACTTTGAAGAAAGACTACATTGAAAGCATTATGATTCACAAAAGATACAAAGGAGAGAGACACATGTACAAAGAGTGGACTGTTCCTGAGCTTGAAATTGAAGCAGCAAGAATTTAAGACATGATAAAAAGGAAAGTCACTCACACTCCTCCTGATTGGGCAAAGTTTAGAAAGAATGTACCTGACAAACAGGTAGAACTGAAAAGAATGAGAGAAGAACTGGTTGCTGCTGAATATGGTAACAAAAGACAAGTTGCAAGATGGAAAGAAGATGTGGTCAGGACAACCTACAAAAGGTTGGAGGAATTAAGAAAGAAAGATCCAAAAGTTCCTCAAAAGCCTGACTATCCTGAAGCAGAGGTTTCAAAAAGACCATCAAAGCTGCAAGTCAGGAGAGCCACTGCTCCAACTGGTACTGCCATCTACAAAAGAAGGATACACAAACAGTTGGGAGCTGAAACCATCCAAGAGTTGATAAAAGGAGATGACCTTGTAAAAGAAGGCATAAAGAAAATGATCATAGAAACTCTTAGGTTGGGTCAATATGCACAAACTGCTCAGCCAGTGATGAATAGGCCAGCCTCACCAAATACTTCAGCTAATAAACATCTCCCAAGAAACCCACCAGGCTCAAAAATACAAAAGTGGGAAACTGACAAACAGACCTGCGTATTGACTTTACTCAGGTCTGGTGGAGAAGTGAAGAAAATATCAAGGGAACAAGCTCTTGGCCTGAGTCTTGAAGATTTGCAGGATCTCCTTGATCTTCCACTTAGCAGGGATGATGAAGACACAGATGCCCTTGACTTTGAACTACAATTTAAAGGTCAGATAAGGGAGCTGTTAATGAGGCAATAAAATATCCACAATAATGAAGAGTTTTGGCATTATCTGTTCCAGGGGGAGATTGTTGGGATTGAACCCTATCAGAGGAACAGATAATTAAAGCCAAAACTGGATCAGAGCAGTGGATCCAGAATAAGCAGATGTTTACATACAAGTCTCTCCCCTTGAAAGTGATTACAACAACTGATGACCTCCTATTTGCTGATCTTGCAAAGTGCTGACCTACAACTGCTGCTCAAGTAAAAGATCTGATGGAAGACTAAAGTCCTGCTGATTCAATCTACTGCTTTGAGTCAAGCACTGCTAATCCGGACAAGTGCTGCTGGGTTCATAGCAGTAGAAGGTTGCAGCAGCTGTTCTAGAGTCTGTTTTGTAATAGAATGTATTAGCAGTAGTTAACACAAGCAGTGTCTGTATAGATCAAAGGTTAGAGTTTGTTAGGAGGTTAGATGTCACTTTCATGGTGACGTCAGCTAAGATGCTCAGTAGTTTGCAAGTGCCTATAAATAGTTCAGTACTTTGTACTGTTCTATTAGCTCTTTTGCATCATTCGTCTTCTTTGCACGAACAAACAACTGAGCTCTGGCTGAGGGGGAGTTTGCATTCATTCATCAATCATTGTAATCGTTGTTGAAATAAATTCAATCTTTCGGTTCATTGTGTAAAGATGTTTGATCAAAGTATTACTCTCGTTTGATTGTATGCAAAGTTTGTTTTCATCTTAATTCCGCTGCACACTCATCCACTCTCATCTTAATTTCAAACACAAAATACAATCAAAATCAAACTCAGATCCAACAGGTGGTGGTCTACCGGTACTGAAGTGGTCAAAGGGTCAGTGTACTATCCTGATGACCAGCATACAAATGGTGGAGGAATGGGCTGCCACCTACCCACAAGAGGGTGACACCGGTGCCGATGCTCCGGCGGGATATATCACTCTGTGGGCTGAGTTTTTTAACGATGGCAGCCTCCAATTGCCGGTGACGGTGTTTGTTGCCGAGGTGTTAGAATACTATCACCTTCATATTTCCCAACTGAGTCCATTTGGGATGTTTCGAATCAGGAACTTCGAGTACACTTTCCGTGCCCTTGTTTTGGACGTTACCGTTGAGAATTTTCGGCGGTTCTACCAGTTAACGGTGAACAACGGTTTTTTCTCTTTCAACCAAAGGTATGGGAGTCCCAAGCTGATGACCCCTCCGAAGGGTCTTACCAAGTGGAAAAAGAGATTTTTCTATGTTAAAGCCTGTGCGGTGTATGCCAATATGACCTTTAGGAACGTGAATGTGGGCGTTACCGCGGAAGATATTGCTCTCCCCACCGCGAAGACTGTAGATTGGTTCTCTAGGCTGCGGCCTATTGAACTTAAGAAATTGGACAACAATCAGTTGTGGTTGATGATGCTTACCAGGCCGGATAGGAAGGCAAGGCCTGTTATGCGGGAGAAAAGTGGTGGTAAGCATTATCACCCTTTATTCGGTTTCCTTGCTTCCTTTTCTTGTTTTACTAATTTTGTATGTGTTTTATCAGAGAATGCGGTCGGCCTGTGGAGGATGTTTGAGCCAGATTTCGAGGGCAAAGTTAATTTGGAGATTGTTGGCAATTTCCGCATTCCCCCACGTAATGTGTTGAACGCACCGATGCCAGAAGGCAAAGGTATCTTCTAAAATTTTCTTCTTAAAGTTCCCCCTTGGAATTTGGTTGCCTGATTGTTTAAATGTAGGTAACCTTGGGGATTTAGGGAAGTCTGAAGTGAAAACTAGTCCTAGGAAACATGTGGATAGGAAGCAAGTCAAGAAACCCGCGCAGGGTCGCGGTAAGGGAAAACCTGAGGGTTCTGTTGCCCCTCCTTTGGTGCCACAAGCCGCAGGTATCTCTCGTTCTTGTTACCGCAGATATACCGATTACGTGGTAGTATCTGACACCCTTGAGGGTTTGGGTGTTCCAGGTGGTGGTGCGGCTGCAGGTGGGACTGCTGCGGGTTCCACACTTGCTGGTGAGAAGAGGAAACCCGAGCCGAAAGTTGCTGGTGCTGATAAGGTGAAACGTCAGAGGCTACAGGCCAAAAGGTCCATAGGTCCGACGCAAAAGAAGCCTGCGGTCACTGCTGGTAAGTGTATAACTTTTGCAAGTGTTTTGTATGCACAACTTGTTTTCTGATAGTTATTGCTTTCTTTGTTTTGTAGAACCGCAAGATAAAGATTTTTCTATCTTTGACGCTTCTTCGTCTCCCCTGCGTACCACGGCTGCGGATGCGGGGGTTACGAAGGAATCTGCGGCACCTTTTGTCAAGGTGGTGCCTGATCCGACCGTACAGGCGGAGAAGACTGTAGAGAAGATTGCGGCCTAGATTTTTTATACCGTTTATTCCTCTAACAACCTGATCTCTCCAAATGATGCTGATGATTTGGATTTGAGGTTTTCTGATGCTGGGAAACAAAAATCTGGTGCTGAGCCGCAGAAGTCTCCTGCTGCTGAGAAGGTTTCTGGTTCTGCTTCTGGTGGTGCGGGTTATGATGGGCCTCCGATTCAGCCTGGGGAGTCTGAACTGGAGTATTATTACCGCACCTATACACAGGATCGGAGTACGAGCTATCACCGACCCCCCTGGACTGTTATGCAGGGGGATGATATTTCGAATGATTTCTGCTTGTAAGGAGATTCTGGGTGGCCTGGGCACCCCATTTGAAGCTGATTGTGCCCGTTCCGCACCCCGTGAACTGCGCATCAACCAACTTTCCACCATGCTTGTGGGGAGTTCCATAGTGGCGAATGCCATTCTGGAAGACTACAAGGTGTTGGGCCGCAGGGAGGAGGAAGCTGTGCGCTTGCGGGCCGAGGCGGAGGAGTTGGCGAAGGTTGCTCGTGTGGGTGCAGAGCAGCTTGAAAAGGATAGGGCTGCTTTTGAAAAGCAGAAGCAGACCGAGGTGTGGGCTACGACTGCTGAGCTTAAACAGGTTCGTACTCTTGCTAAGTTACTTTCTGATGAACGCAAGAGTTGGAACGAAAAACTTTCTGATGAGCGCAAGAGCTGGAAAGTATCTTGGGCCAAACAGAATGAAACATTGTTTCGTGTTCGTCAGGAGTTGACGAATGCCAAGGCAGCGAATGTTGCTTTGGGCAAGGAGAAGGCTGCAGCCGAAGTGATTGATGTAAAGGTCGTGGAGGCAGAGGCCCGGTTAGCAAAGGCGCTTGAAGAGGCCAAAGAGGCGGGGGCCCGTGCTGCAAAGGCTCTTGAAGAGGCCAAGGAGAGGGAGAGCCGCGCTTCTAAGGCTCTTGAAGAAGCGAATGCTGATCGCGGCCACTTGAATCAGATTGTTGGGAGCCTTCAGGTATGAGTAGCCTTTTCAGTTGAACTTTCCTTTTACTTTCTGAGTATGTTTAGTGATTTTGTACATACTGTGTTTCTTGCTTTCGAAAGGCTGAGGTGCAGACTCGCGAGGCCCAGCTTGCGGAGATTACTACCCGCGTGACAGTAGCTGAAAAGCGGGCTAGCGAGGCTGTCGAGGCTAGAGATGGGCTTACCTCTTCGTTTAACCAGCTTGAGGCCGACCGTGAGTGGATGCGGTGTCACGGTATTGCACATGTAAGTATCTGGTGCCTTTGTATTTATTTGGGTTAGCACGTGATAATCTTATTGCTTTTTTGTTGCAGATTGTTAAAGCTATCCTGGATGCGCCTAAGACTGCAACTGGTATAGACTTGATTAAGCAACGTGCCCGGGATGCTGGTTTTAAAGCTGGTTATAACCGCTGCATCGGCCATATAAACATCTTGTCTAAAGGCAGCTACACTAATGAATGATCTGGGTTTCGTGATGTGGACACCGAAGCGCTTCTCGAGGCGGCTTGTGCATCGTTTTATGACATGTTTATCTCTGCTGTTGAGAAGCTTGATGAATGCTTAGAGGCGGCAGACTATGTAGACCGCTTATGGATGTTATATGCTGATGCGGAAGAGTTGGAAGAGGAAAATACTGCTGGTGACGGCCAAGATGGCGCGGGTACCAGTGGTATAAAATAGGACTAGGTTGGCCTGCGTGCCCCTTTTTGTTTTCCTCTTTGTACATGTTAGACCTTCATGTAAATCCGTTGTGCACAACGTAGGTGCATGAATTTTTTGAATATAAAGTTTAACTGTTCTTGCTCAATCTGTAGAAGTGTTTTTACTTCTTGCATGTTTGAACGTGTGTATGCAGAACTCTACCCGTTGTAAACGGGGTTGAGTGTACTCTATACCTTTGTCGTATGAGTATTAGTCAATTCCGTTGTTCGCCCTGTTAGGGTTTAGGAACTGTGTAAGTTTTGTAAAACCCGTGTGTGTATCCGGCCGGATAGACACTTAATATTTTGCCTTTGCTGGCCTATTACAATATTTGTGTGTGGTTAGCACTTTGTGTGGGTATCGCGAATGAAGATTTTGCCAATCTGTTTTTGCGGATACCGCAAAGTGGAACACGCATTTGTAATAGTAGTAACAAACAATATTGCATTAAATCGCTCGTTTATTTATATGCAAATGGCCTGCGGCCCGATAGGATACATGGAAATGTAAAGAACATGGCTTACATGTAACAGCGTCGAAGCTGTTGTGCATTCCATGTGCGTGCGATAGTTTCGCGTTCTAACGTTTGTAGTTTATACGCGCCTTTGCCCAAGACCTCTTTGATGAGGTAGGGTCCTTCCCACTTGGGGGCCAGTTTTCCCGGGCGCTCAGCGTTAGATGCTTTGTTATCGCGAAGGACGTAGTCTCCCGGGTTAAATGTACAAACCCGCACACGTGAATTGTAGTATTTTTCAAGCTTAGTTTTGTACTTGGCCTCGTTGATGGCAGCGTTTTCGCGCCTTTCTTCTAGGAGGTCCAAGTCAAGTCTACGTGCTTCATTGTTGGCTATTTTGTTGATAGCCAGCATTCGAGGTGAAGGAAGACCTACTTCCGCGGGGATTACCGCTTCTGAGCCATAGACCAGGCTGAAGAGTGTTTCCCCGTTGCTTGTTTTTGGGCTTGTTCAGTGAGCCCATAAGATGCTTGGGAGTTCATCGACCCAGCCACGCCTGGCTGTTCCCAACCTTGCTTTGATGCCTTCGACTAGACTTTTGTTGATACTCTCAACTTGGCCATTCCCTTGCGGGTGCGCCACGGAGGAGAATATGTGTTCAATATGTAGTTCTTCTAACCAATTTCGAAATTCGTCAGCGGCAAAGTTGGTGCTGTTATCGGTAACGATGCACATTGGTAGACCGAAACGGCAGATGATGTGTTCCCAAATGAATTTCCTCGTTATCATCGCAGTGGTTGAGGCAAGTGGTTTTGCCTCTACCCATTTTGTGAAATAATCGACAGCTACTATGATAAATTTGACCGCCCCTGGTGCGTCTGGGAATGGTCCGACCACGTCAATTGCCCATTTTTGAAAGGGCCATGCGGTGGTGACCGGGATCAAGTTGTTCTTCGGGCGCAAGGTCTTGGGGCATGCCGCTGACAATTAATACACTTGCGCAATTCTTTGACGGCATCCAGGTGTATGCCAGGCCAGTAATACCCAGCATTCATGATTTTAGCCACTACCATGCGTGGCCATGCATGTATGCCACACATTCCCTCGTGTATCTCTCTGATGAGGTATGTGGCATCTTGGGGGTCGACGTAGCGTAGGAGTGGGCCTAGGTATGATTTACGGTATACGATATCGTCTCCCATTTGATAATGGCACGCTTTGTATTGCATCTTACGTGCCTCTGACTTGCTTTCGGGAGTCACACCTGATTGCAAGTATGCAATGATTGGTGTCATCCAGGATGTTGTGCCGTACTGGATGACATTGACTTGGCGCAGGGGTACCGAGGGATTCTACAGAATTTCAATGCGTATCTCCTTTGCCAAGTGCTGGAAGCGGGTGGATGCGAGTTTTGATAATGCATCCGCGGATTTATTTTCACTTCTGTTGATATGACGAATATTGAAGGAAGTGAATTTTGATTTTAGTTGCAAGGCTTGCTCGAGGTAGAGGATCATGATATCCCTTTTTGCGGTATAGTCACCTGCGCACCTGCCCTGCAACTAACAAAGAGTCGACGTGTGCTTCCAAATGTTGTACGCCGAGCTTGACTGCTAGACGTAGCCCTGCCAATAGAGCCTCATACTCTGCCTCGTTATTTGTGCTTTTGAAATCAAGGCGGATTGCATAGGTAAGCTCTGGGCCATCGGGGCTGACGAGTCGCAGACCTGCGCCCGCACCTTCTTCGTTGGACGCACCATGGGTAAAAAGTGCCCACTGAAGAAGATGGTGGTGATGCAGGGTTTTGTTCTTCTTCGCATTCTTGGATGCGATTTGCTGGTACCTCGGTGACGAAATCTGCCAGGACCTGGCCTTTGGTTGCGGGGCGCGGCTTGTAGTTTAGCGTGAGTGCACCCAGCTCAATTGCCTATTTTGCTAACCTCCCAGAGATGTCAGGTTTGGATAGGATCGGGCCGATCCTGTTGTTGGTTAACACCGTGATGACATGATTTGCGAAGTAGCGTCGCAACCGTCTTGATGCATGTACTAGTGCTAGTACCAACTTTTCCATTATTGAATATCTTGTCTCTGGGTCGTTGAGCATCTTGCTGATGTAGTAGATGGGTGTTTGAACTCCCTCCCGCTCCACTATTAGTACCGCACCTACCGCATTGTCTGCGGCGGATAGGTATAATATAAGTGGTTCACCTTTGCGTGGTGCGGTTAGAGTTGGGAGTTGTATCAAACACTCCTTCATTTTCCGGAAGGCATCTTCAGCCTCTGCGGTCCATTGGAATTGTTCTTTCTTTAGACAGTTCCGCATGGTCTTGATGAAAGGATAAGACTTAGCTGCATGGTTTGCTAAGAATCTATTTAATGCAGCTAGCCTGCCGGCTAGTCGTTGCATCTCTTTCATCGTTGAAGGCGATGACATGCGCTCGATCGCCTGAACTTTTTCCGGGTTTACCTTACATCCATCTTTGGTTACAATGAATCCAAGGAATTTGCCTTCTTCCATTCCAAATGAGCATTTCCCTGGATTGAGCTTCATATTGACGCTTCGCAGAATTTGGAATGTTCTTTCGATATCAGTGAGCATGGTATCCTCTTCCATGCTCATAACGACTAGGTCGTCCATGTAGATTTCGACACTTTTGCTGATTTGCCCGCGGAAAGTGTCGTTCATCAGTTTTTGATAGGTTGCGCCCGCGTTGCGCAACCCAAACGGCATTTTTGTATAGCAGTAATTTCCGGTAGGGGTGCGGAATGCCGTTTTGTCTTCATCCTCGATTGCCATATGTACCTGTTGGTAGCCTTTGTAACAATCGAGGAAGCACTTCCATCGAAATGGTGCGAGGTTATCGACCTTTTCGTCGATTTCTGGAAGTGCGTAACAATCCTTGGGACAGGCTTTGTTGGGGTCTTTGTAATCGACACACATGCGCCAGCCCCCGGATGGTTTTTCTACCATGACTGGGTTGGACAATCAAGTCTGGTACTTGACTTCCCGCAGGATGCCTGCGGAGAGCAGTCCTTCGACCTGCTCATGCATCGCCTGGTTTTTTGCGGATCCGAGGTGGCGTTGGCCTTAGATCACCGGCTTGATACCTGGCAAGGTATTCAAGAAATGTTGCGCGATTTTGCGTGGGACCCCAGTCATGTCTGCGGGTGCCCATGCAAAAATATCTTGGTTCCTGAAGAGAAGCTGCTTCAGGTGCGCTCTGGTGTTGGGGGACAAGGCTTGGCCCAACGTGACCTTTTGTTCTGGGTACCTTGCGTTGAGGACCCATTTTTCTGGTTGGTTGGGTGTCGGCCTTGCTATCTTGGTCGGACGCAGCTCGTCCGACGTCATGACTTCCCTGCGTGCATAGATTATCGCGACCCCTGTTTCGGTTGGGAACCGATTGCAGAATGGGGTACGGACGTAATCATGTTGAAATCGCCTTGGGATTCTCTCCCAAGGAGCACGTCATATTTGGAAGTATGAGGTAAAACCATGAAGTTTACCTCTTCTGTTCGTGTGTGCCTTCCGCTGGTGAGGCGCACAGGAAAAGTAATTTGGCCCAGGGGAAAGACAGTTTACCCTGCGAACCCAGCCAACGGGTAATCCACTGCTTGCAACCGATCTTTGTCTTCCTGATCGAACTGGTTGAAGCACTGCTCATATATGATGTCAGAGGTACTGCCCGGGTCGATGAATAATCGCTCGGTGCAGTAATGAGCTAGTTGGCCTGTAATAACGACGGCGCGTCTGTCGCGCGGACCGCCTTGGACTTTTGGGAAAACGACTTGCTCGTCTTTCCAGTCATTGTCCAGTCTTCTCGCCGCCTTGCGCGGCCTTCCTTTGCCTCCGTTGATCATATGGGTTGAGGCCACATACATGGTCCTCTTCCCTGAGGAGGTGCCCTCGCCATGGGGGTGATGCGTTTGGTGGTTTTTTGCCCACTGGGCAACAAGTGTTGCAGTTTCCCCTCCTTTAGGGCTCGCTCAATCTCCAGTCGGAGACTGATGCAGTTGTTTGTTGTGTGGCCCGAGTCCTTGTGATACTCACAATAGAGAGTGAGATCTTGATTTTTCTTGGACTTCATTGGTTGGGCCGGTCGCAGGTACTGCGCGTCCGTAAGAAGGACTTCGCTTGGCGACCTAGTGATCTCGGTCCAGTTGTGGTCCCGAGATTCTTTCTTTGACGCCCGGTTATCCCGTTGGGCGTTAATTGTTGCCCTTGCGTCAAACTGGTTGGTACGCGGGAAATAAGGTTTGGAATCGCTGTCGTGATTCCCTGTGTCCCGGTTGCGCTTGGGCTCGTAGCGGGAGGTTTGACCTTCCGCTTGATGTTGTGCCTTTGCGAGGTGCGGTTTAAGGGACCGCTGAGTCTAGGCGTATGTCTTGACCGCAGTCATGACATCTTCCCATTTCTTCGGCAAGCCGTCTTTGCCCGAGATAGTCATAACCATCTGTTCATCTCTGACGGCTTTGATGAAGTGGTTATGTGCCATTTGGTCAGCCACGTCGCCTATCTCCAGGCATTCTTTATTGTACTGAACGACGAATGCTTCGAGAGATTCGTCGTCCCTGCGCAAGATATTCATGACGTCCATCGAATCACGTTCGTGACATCGCTGCTGGCTGAAATGTGCGAGGAACTTTGCATGTAATTCCTCAAATGAGGCCAGTGATCCTACTGGCAAAGAATCGAACCAAGCCCTGGGCATACCCGTCAGGGTCTGGGGGAAAAAATGACACCAGGTGGGCTCGTCCCACCTTCCGTTGCACCCTGCGCCCATGAAAATGTTCATGCGATCGTCCGGGTCGGGCGAACCGTTGTATTTCCCAATGTTGAATGGGAATTTTGTGGTGGTGACATGGGCGTGGGCGATTCTTGGGGCGAATTTAGAGTTTTCGGCCGCGGCTCTTGGCCTGTAGGGTTGGTTCTCGAGGCGCTTTGCAGCGCGGAGGTATGTGTTTCGGGGGTGAGTGGGAGGAGAATAGTTGCGTCCTCCCGGTCTGCTGCTAGTGGCATGAGAATCCCCGCAATATGTATGGTCGTCGGGTCGGTACGGCCATATCCTTCGTGTTGGGGCTGCGGTCCCAGCCGGCTTTTGATGCCGGAACCGCGGTGGACTGTGGATTGCCGCCTGTTATCGCCTTGGGGGCCCAAGCGGCTTTGTATTGGGCCTCTGGTACGAGACCCATATGAGGAATCGTCCGCATTAACTGTGCGGACCTCACAGTAAGAGGATCTGCGGTCTTCACGCCTGCTTCTGGAGGCTGGACGTGAGGGTACCCTGCCATCGTATTGTAAAATACGACCCGCAGGTGTATGTGGTGCCGGGGTAGGCCCGGCCTGTAGTTGTGCTTCAGCGCAAGATCGGTTATATGTTGCGGCCAGCAGGGCTGCCTGCTGGTCATACCAGGTATGAGGGCCCATGTCTGGAGGGATCACAGATGCGTACTGTGATAGGTCGTGTCAGAACGTTAGGGATGGACCCCTTTGCGTTGATGTGCCAATGTGGCCAAGATTTAGGTATGGGGGAGCGGTCCCCACATTCCCTGGGTTGGTGGGGTTTAAGTTATCCCCAGCAGTGTTGTTTAGTCGATCTGACATGATCTTTTGAGAGGGAGAGGGATGGTTAAAAAAAAGTGCTAAGAGTAGAGGTGGGCGCCAATGATGAAACAATGGTTAACCGGGCAGGGTTAACACACTGGTCTCGTCAAGAAGGGTTAATCCCTTCCTCTCGAGGATCGCTGGCTGGATCGCCTGCTGGTTGATCTCCTGCACAAGGAAACAAACCGTGACTCGCAACAAGGAGGATGGGGTGGGGGGTGCTCCTTGTTACCACTCTCCGGCGTGAGAATCAGTAGTCTGCTTGGGAAGCAAAGTATGATAGTAGTAGTAGTGAGAGAGTTGTGAAGAGATACCTCAAACCTGGTTTGGGGTTGGTATTTATAGCCGAGGAGTGAAGGAGGAGGTGGATGGATAGACTGACGACATGCTGCACCTTTGCAGGTGTCTCAGGCCTGTCGGTTGTGGAGGTGAAGCCACATCAGCCTGTCGCTTACGTAGACCTGACAGGCGGCTGCCATTGGTGCTACTTGCTCTGCAGTGTCAGTCCCACTTGCTGAGTGTACAGGATGCGGTGCGGGCCGCATCGCTGCTTGCGGTAACTCTAGATGTTCCCGCGTCTCATTCTTTTGATCAAGAAATACGCGAGATGCGGTGCCAAGCCGCATCGTCGCCTGTGGTGACTGTTGCTGTTATCCAGCTCCCTTGTATTGATAGAAGTGTTCACTGGATATGGTGCTAGGCCGCATCGCTGTGAGTACTTCCGTTTTCATACACCAGATGCGGTGCCATGTCGCATTA
Source organism: Helianthus annuus (assembly GCF_002127325.2). Taxonomy (NCBI): domain Eukaryota; kingdom Viridiplantae; phylum Streptophyta; class Magnoliopsida; order Asterales; family Asteraceae; genus Helianthus; species Helianthus annuus. Next base: position 29,605,911 of record NC_035437.2, on the reverse strand, counting down.
CTATACCGTTCTCATATTCCAGGTAAGTCCTCCTCCATCATTGGGCAGATTGGATTCAACCACTGTGTTCGCGCGTTCCCGCACGGACACAGGTAAGTTATTAGCTAGTGGGGGTTTTGATAAGGGTAATGGTCACTCGCGGTCGTGCTGACGCGAGATCTGGGACCATACCCCTTCACCAGGCTTCATAGCAACGCTGGCTGGGCAACGCCAAACCAACGCTGGCACGGAGTGGGCTAGCCAGCGTTGGCTGGCTTCCCCCACCCAACTGAAGGAGATCCGAGGTATAATTTTTTTTACTTTTATTTCATGAACCCGGTTCATATTATTTATGTGTTTATTTCGTTACAAGGATTAGTCAAAACATTTTTGACAAATAAAAATACATGTATATATATGTCATTCAAAATAAACTTTAACTAGTTAAAAATATATATACATTTTTAAGCAACGGAAGCGTGTGTAACAAAATTAACATGAACACTTTTATACCAAGGAATACCCGTAATGGAACAAGATCACCAACATGCAAACACGAAATAGAATATCAACCATAAGGGGGTTTAGATATACCTTCGATTAGTGAATAACCGGTTGAGACACCGAGGTTCAACGAACGAATGCTAGTTACACGAACGAGAGATACGCGAATGTGAGCCGGGTCTCGGCGGTGCAGGCGGCGGCGACCGGCGGAGAGCGGCGGCGGCGGGCGGTGGTGGCCGGTTTGGGTGTGTGAGTTGAGAGAGTTTTTTGCAATCTTGTGTTCTCTTCTCTCAAAACAAGACCCACATTTATATAGGCCATGGACAACTTGTATGCTCGCCAAGTGTAAGACATGCAAAATTGCATGTGTTTTGATTGGCCACAAGTTAGGTGGATGACAAGTGGTGAGAAGATTCCTTGCATGTAATTCCATTGGCTGAAATCTAGGTGCTCGCCAAATGGCGATGCAAGAGAATTCTTATCCCACCTGATTTACGAACCCGTCTCTCAGTTCAATACCCGCGTATCGTTCGTAGTTACCAGTTAAATCAGTTAAGTGGATTTTAGTTCGTTGACCACGGTGTAACTCTTACGGGTCAAGACCCGGTCGGCAGCGTTGACTTATCGAACCGGACATAAATATCCAACAGCTCCCACTTGGACGGTCTCTGATAAGATCTCAACGCAGACAGCCAGCGGTGCTCTAGCTACACATAGCTGCCCCCAACAGGTCATGACACTTTAAAGTCACTAACCAAGGTATCTTCCCTTCAGCAACGGCTTGCTACTTGAAGACAATAGACTTATGGCAATCATTGTCATCTATCCCTTCTGTAAAAGACATCAATTGAACAATGAGACATGGATCAAATTCAATCTCATATGGCGTTCAATCATTATCGTTCTCGTTCAAGAATCAAAGTGGTCCAATCAAACACACAGTAAGTTTGGGTAAGGCCTTACACTTTGCCAGTTTGAATCAACGAGGGCGCCCAAATGTCTAACTGTTACATATAATGTAAGAGTACAGAATCCCATCTTGACTACATACAACTCCCACTGAACTTCAGAACCACTCCCAACCAATGCCTTTATGACTGGCAGTTACGCGACAGCGGTTGACACTGATCAAAGAATAGTCTTTAGTAAACAAAAGTTCTAGTATGTATCTCAGGTCAGAGGATACTAAATGAGTATGCCCAAATCAAAACATCTTATGACTAAGATCCATGAAGATGATTTGATGCGAGTTACATCCAGCGTCATTCATAATGAAGCCTGTGAATTTGGAAGCCAATTCCTTGAGTCCAAAATCAGAATAGTCTTAATTCAGAGTCGTTCCCACGAGTCTGATCGACTACGGATAATTTAGAATACAAGATTCACGGATTAAACGTATCAAAATCGAACACAGTTGTAGGATTCAAGAATTACATTTAACTAGTAAATCAAAATGAATACAGGAATACAACTGTTCGATGTTTGTACATCCAAATACTAAATCAAAACATTTCACTAGCTAATCTAAGCCCAATAGCGTCCATATGACCGTCATGTTTCTCTTGAGTCATTGGCTTAGTAAATGGGTCAGCTAAGTTTTGATCCGTGTCAATTTTGCTTATAACGATGTCTCCACGTTCCACAATCTCACGTATGTAGTGAAACTTTCTCAAAATGTGCTTGGCTTTGTGATGTGATCTAGGCTACTTGGCTTGAGCAATAGCACCTGTGTTATCACAAAATATCTGGATGGGTTTCATGATACTTGGAACCACATCGAGATCAGTTATGAACTTTTTCATCCAAGCAGCTTCCTTTGCGGCATCTGATGCGGCAATATACTCGGATTCCGTGGTAGAATCTGCTACAACACTCTGCTTGGAGCTTTTCCATGAGACAGCTCCTCCGTTGAGAGTGAACACGAAACCCGTTTGTGAGCGAGAGGTATCTCGATCAGTTTGAAAACTAGCATCAGTGTAACATTTTACAGTGAGCTCCTCATTGACTCCTCCAAATATCAAGAACATATCTTTTGTCCTTCTCAAGTACTTAAGTATGTTCTTAACTGCAGTCCAGTGGGCAATTCCAGGATTCTGCTGGTAACGGCTGGTCATGCTCAAAGCATACGAGACGTCTGCTCGAGTACATACCATAGCATACATGATAGAGCCAATCGCTGAAGCATATGGAACTGCTTCCATTTTCTTTATCTCTCGGTCCTCAGAGGGAGCTTGCGATTTGTCCAAGACGGTTCCGTTAGTCATTGGAACACCTCCTTTCTTGGAGTTTTCCATCTTGAAGCGTCTCATTACTTGATCTATGTATGTGCTCTGAGTTAGCCCAAGAAGTCGCTTAGATCTATTCCTATAGATCTTGATTCCTAGAATGTAAGCAGCTTCTCCAAGATCCTTCATTGCAAAGCAAGATCCCAAACAATGTTTAATTTCCTTAAGCATGGGGATGTTGTTTCCAATGATCAATATATCATCTACATACAAGATAGAAATGATATAGCACTCCCACTAGCCTTTCTATAAACACAAGGTTCATCTTCGTTCTTGACAAAACCAAACTCTTTGACTTTCTGGTCAAAACGAAGATTCCAGCTTCGAGATGCTTGCTTGAGTCCATAAATGGACTTGTTTAGCTTACATACCCTATTAGGATATTTTGGATCGATAAAACCGTCAGGTTGAACTATATAAACATCTTCGGAAAGATATCGATTAAGAAAGGCGGTTTTAACATCCATTTGCCAAATTTCGTAATCATAGAACGTAGCTATGGCAAGTAATATCCTGATCGATTTGATCATAGCAACGGGTGAGAAGGTTTCATCATAGTCAATACTTTGAGTTTGAGTGAAACCTTTCGCTACTAGCCGTGCTTTATAGGTTTGTATATTTCCATGCATGTCGGTTTTTCTCTTGAAAACCCATTTACTCCCTACTGCCCGAGATTTGGGGGGTAGCTCAACCAAGTCCCAGACTTGATTGTCACGCATGGATTGCATCTCGGCTTTCATGGCTTCTAGCCATTTCACAGAATCTGGATTAGAAATAGCAGATTTGTAACTAGTAGGCTCGTCATCAGACTCGGCTACTGTCAGGACTTCAGAACCCTCAACATGCCAAAGGTATCTATCAGGTTCTTTACGAGTCCTGATGCTCCTGCGAAGGCTTGTGTTCGGGTCTGATTCGGTATCAACAATTTGTTGTGGTTCAGACATTCCGACCTCGTCAACAGTTGTTTGTAGTCCTTGAACTTCTTCAAGATCTACTAAGTTACTTCCAGTTCCTCGATTAAGAAGTTCATCTTCAACGAACCTTTTAGCCTTCCTTTTGATGGAAATTGTATTTGCATCAGGATGGTAGAAGTAATAACCGCATTGGTTATAGTATCCGACGAAAACAACCTTTTCGCCTCGAGGGTCGAGCTTGTCATTAGAGTCACTTGTGATGTAAGCATCACCCCCCATACTCTTAGGTAACTTAAATTCGGCTTATGCCTACGCCATATCTCATGTGGAGTTTTGTTTACCTTTTTGGTCGGCGCTAGATTTACGAGTCGAGCAGCAGTCATAAGAGCAAAACCCCAAAAGGAGTGAGGTAAATTTGTTCTACACATCATCGATCGAATCATATTTAGTAACGTTCGATTTCTCCTTTCACACACGCCATTAAGTTGGGGTGTGCCTGGTGGAGTGGGTTGTGAAACTATTCCACGTTCCTTTAGATGATCGAGAAATTCCAAGCTGAGGTATTCACCGCCTCGATCTGAGCGAAGCATTTTAATCTTTCTATTAAGTTGGTTTTCAAGTTTGTTTTGAAACTCTTTGAACTTTTCAAAAGTTTCATGCTTATGCTTAATGAGATAGACATAAGCATATCGACTACAGTCATCGATGAACGTAACGAAGTATCTCTCGTGATTCCTAGTCATGGTTCTAAAAGGACCACATACATCTGAGTGTATGAGTCCTAGTAGATCACTGGCTCGTTCACCAACATGGGTGAAGGGATCCTTGGTGAGTTTGCCAGCTAAGCAAGACTCGTAATCATCAAATGAGTCCGTTCCGGTGGATTCAAGAATCCCCTCATATTGGAGCCATTTTACGCGTGCCGTGCTTATATGGCCAAGTCTACAATGCCATAGGAATGAATCACTAGTACCATTTTTCTGACATTTAGAAAGGTGATATATGTTACTGCTAGGCTGAACATTAATTTCATAGATACCGTTTCGAGGTTTAGCCTCAAAATAGTAAATACCATTTAGATAAGCAGAAATAGCAATACCGTTAAAAACTTATCTAAATCCTTGTTCAAAAAGCAACGAAACTGAAATGATGTTCCTGGTTAAACCAGGTGCATAGAGACAATTGTTCAAAACAACAACAAGACCAGAAGGACATGTAAGATTAAATGTGCCAGTTGCCAAAACTGGGACTCTTTTCCCATTGCCAACAATGAGCTCCATGTCTCCCGGCTTCAGTTTCTTCCACTTCTCAGGCTCCTGCAAGACATTAATGATGTGATAACCATACCCGGTATCAAATACCCATGTATTGCTTGAAACAGTGAAAAGTTCGATAACATATATTAGAATACCTGAAAAAGTGCCTTCTCCATTAGCCTTCTTCACTTTGAGCTTGGCAAGATACTCGGGGCAGTTACGTTTCCAGTGCCCCATCTTGTTACACTCATAGCATTGCCGCTCTTCTGGAAGAGGGGCTTTCACAGCTTGCTTGCTCTTGTTGGTGGCAGGTTTGGCAGCAACAGGAGCCTTTCCTTTGTTTTTGCTGTTATAACTTTTCTTCTTTGTTTTGGGCTTTTTAACACCACCAGATCGAACCATTAACACTTGGCTTACTTTGTTGGAAATGTTCATCTCCGCTGTTTTGAGCATCCCGTGTAGCTCTGGCACTGTCTTTACCCAGTCATTCATGTTAAAGTTCATAACAAATTGATCATAGTGACTGGAAAGAGAGTTGAGAATGAAGTCAACAGCCATCTCATCTTGGAGAGGATAACCAAGTTTGTTTAGTTGGTCGATGTAGCCTTTCATCTTGAGGAGATGAGCACTAACTGAGGAACCCTCTTGCATTTTACAGCTTATGAGTTGTTTCATGGTGTCATAGCGTTCCTGACAGGCTTGTTTTTGAAACATGCCCTTAAGTTGTTCAATCATGTCGAAGGCATTCATGTCTTCCATATTCTTCTGAAGATCTGGAGACATGGTGGCTTGCATGAGGCAAGCAACTTCCATGGCATCTTCTTTATGTTTGTCAAAAGCCTTCTTCGCAACCACAGTGTTGTTCTCGGGTGCGGTTGGGATCGGGGTTTCCAAAACATAAAGCCTTTTTGCCATCTTGAGAACGATTCTCAAGTTGCGGTGCCACTCAAGAAAATTGGTGTTATTCAGTTTGTCTTTCTCAAGTATGGACTTGAGAGCAAAAGAGGAGTTGTTTTCAGATGACATCTATTAAGCAAAAATTATTTAATTAGTATTTTCAATGTATTTCCTTATTTAGTGAGGTGAGACGATAAGGAGCGAGAATCCGGTTAGAAGCTCTTTCTAAAGGCAGCTGGGGCATGCAACATTAGCAAGAGGTTCAAGCGGACTGACAACGATTGTCAACTGTGAGAAAAGCACAACTCCCGGGGTTTATGAGGCTGCGAGGACAATCTTTTGTCCTTGCATTGATACGTTTGGCCTCATCTATGCCACTTTTGTTCTCGAGACGGCTGGGGCACGCAACACGAGAAGAAAAGTAATAGTCGTCCTAAAACAGTCACATGTGGAAGGGCCGGATGTGTCGACGGAACCCTTGCACCTTGGAAGGATAAACTAGACACCAAGTGTCGTGCTGTGGCTCCAACACTGATGGTGCGCATTATGCCCCAAGTGTTACTAGTAGTAGGATGGCATAGACCATTGATTTTAATTTTTACCAAATAGGGTCGTTATAGTCGGTTTTAACTTAAGTATTAAATTTGCGAAATAACCAAAAAGACCCTTTCACCTCTCGGGACAATTAGTTTTAGATAACCTCTAAAACTAAGTTTGTCGCGACTTGGAATAACCAATTAAAGTTAATAGTGAAAACTATTAAGTTTATGAGTTTTAAAGATGTGAGAAAAAACATGTTATAAAACTCTAGTGGTTATAAATAATATCCAAGTTGCTAGAACTTGCTTTTTCCGATTTCCTTTTTTTTAAAAAAAAAAACTTTTAAAGAATGCGTTTTGGTATTAGGTTGAAGTGTGACAACATTTATCAAAAGGCAACCATAATAGCAAAAATGAATATGTAAATCATATGGGCATGAATATGATCTTGCTAGAGCCAAGTAGCAAGATCAAGGGGTCACGGTCACAAAACACAAAACAACCACAAGGATGGACTTGAGTGCATCTTGTTGTCTTGAGCGACTCCCACTAACTCCAAGACTCCTCTTGGCATTCGGTTTTGCTTCGGGTTTGCTTCGGGTCTTCGCATCAACAATATTTAACAAGTAAATATAATAAAGACAAAGAACCTTATCTATTACAACTTTGAACCAAAAAGCGGGCCAAAACCATAAACTAATCTATTACAACTTTGAGCCGCAAAACGGGCCAAAACCATAAACAAAACCAAATATAAACACAACCATGAAGTCGGGCCCGATTTACATATTCAACATAACCAAAAGTATGTTTGGACAATTTTTGGTTAACAAAATACTAACTAAAATATGACCAAAAATATATATAGCCCAAAGATAAAAATAAATCAAAAACTTTAGACTTTTAAAGTTTGTGATTTATTATTCCGGTGAAAAAAAAAGACCGGTTTCGATTTGCATGTGGTGAGCATCGGCTCTGATACCACTGAAGGAGATCCGAGGTATAATTTTTTTTACTTTTATTTCATGAACCCGGTTCATATTATTTATGTGTTTATTTCGTTACAAGGATTAATCAAAACATTTTTGACAAATAAAAATACATGTATATATATGTCATTCAAAATAAACTTTAACTAGTTAAAGATATATATACATTTTTAAGCAACGGAAGCGTGTGTAACAAAATTAACATGAACACTTTTATACCAAGGAATACCCGTAATGGAACAAGATCACCAACATGCAAACACGAAATAGAATATCAACCATAAGGGGGTTTAGATATACCTTCGGTTAGTGAATAACCGGTTGAGACACCGAGGTTCAACGAACGAATGCTAGTTACACGAACGAGAGATACGCGAATGTGAGCTGAGTCTCGGCGGTGCAAGCGGCGGCGGCGAGCGGTGGTGGCCGGTTTGGGTGTGTGAGTTGAGAGAGTTTTTTGCAATCTTGTGTTCTCTTCTCTCAAAACAAGACCCACATTTATATAGGCCATGGACAACTTGTATGCTCGCCAAGTGTAAGACATGCAAAATTGCATGTGTTTTGATTGGCCACAAGTTAGGTGGATGACAAGTGGTGAGAAGATTCCTTGCATGTAATTCCATTGGCTGAAATCTAGGTGCTCGCCAAATGGCGATGCAAGAGAATTCTTATCCCACCTGATTTACGAACCCGTCTCTCAGTTCAATACCCGCGTATCGTTCGTAGTTACCAGTTAAATCAGTTAAGTGGATTTTAGTTCGTTGACCACAGTGTAACTCTTACGGGTCAAGACCCGGTCGGCAACGTTGACTTATCGAACCGGACATAAATATCCAACACCAACCAGCGCCACCACTCCCCAACAGTCTTACAATAGGTAAAAGAAAGTTTTTTGTGATCTTACTTTGAATTGGTATTGTATTGAAAGTCGTATATGTCACCCACCCAACCAGCGACACCACTCCCCAATATCTTACAATAGGTAAAATACATATACACAACACACAAGTAAAACACTAAATGTTAGGGAACCTTTAAAGGTCATTTGACTTTATATGATATATGTGAATTAATTATGAACTATAGTTTTCATTTGAACACAAGACTCTATACATATATAAGTTTCTTTTCAATACAAAACCAATTTGATCAGTAGAAAGTCATAAGAACGAAATAAGCAATTGCTACTCAATTGGTTTTTGATTGAAAGTAAACTTATGAATGTATACACTCTTTGTTCAAATCAGTGAATGTAGGAAGCTATAGAATGTCATAAATTTACTTCTTTTCGAAACCTAACTACATATTTAGCTTAATGTTCTTTCTTTATAATTTAATATTATATCTTTGCAATAATTTACGTTTGTTAATTTTTCTAAACCTAAGTACGTAGTTAGCTTAGTTTTTTTCTGCAATTCCATATAAATTTTGTTAAAAACAAATTTGTATTTAAAATGGAATATTTATTAGGTATCGTAAAATGGTACGATAACGATGAACTAAACTAATTATGACGATTGGTGATGGCGGGCGTCAAAGTGATAGTTGGGGGTGGCAGCGGCCAATAGCCAATAGTTTGGGGTGAGAAAATCCAATAACCCTTTATATTATCATTTACTTCTTTTAGTTGCAACAGTCGACTTAAAAAAAACCTAGTTATATATATTTGGCAAATGATTCCAGCCCAGCTAGTTGATGCATTGGAAATGATGGGGAAGGACTCAGGTTCAACTCTTGATCCCACCCGAGTTTTCTACTACAGTGCATTTACTCCAGATGGTCGGCTCTTGTGGAGGGTGCAACTCTTGTCATGTGGCAGGAGGCTGGAAATTTTCTCGGGGACAGCGTAACGCCCCTCTCGACCAGGCATGAGTCCGGTTAAGACAACGTCCTGTTATAAGTGGTGGCGGGTCTGCGTCTTGCAGGTGTGAATTAGCCGCCTGTTGTGAAGTTCACCTGCGAAAAAAAGTTATATATATCTATATATGGTGGGGTGGGGAGTGATAGAATATATATATCAAATTGGTCACGTGGGCACAGCCGGACAGCCATGCAGAAACTGCATGTCATACGCGTTTGCGCTGACAAACTGAACGTTGAGTGCATAAATAACTGGAATTTTAATTTAACACCACATATATTAAACTAATGTTAATTATCTTCAACGCCAATAAAAGAATTATTATACTTACTGTAATCAATATCTTTTTCATTTCTCTTTAGAACGGCGACTATAATCAATAATTCAATATTATTGTCGTAAATTGTTAGACCTTTAATTATTTCAACTAAAGTAAATAATAACCGCATTATTTGTAAAGATAAAAAGTACAAACTAAATTTGTTTGCACATATATATTTAAATATTTATAAACTGTGATTTCAAAATAAGTTAACGTTATCATTAAGGACATGAATCACCAGGTAATTAAACAATGTTATAATTAAAAAAAAGAGATGGTGTAAGCATTGGAGCAGACATCGGCACACCCCCCTAATCCATGTGGGAGACTTGCACTGACTCATGTATAATATAAAAGTAATATGAGTAATGATATGTAACATGTCTTGTTTTATAATTATACTAGGTTAGTATAAGAAATGAAAATTGTATAAAACTTCTTAAAGATCTCTTTCAACTCTGAATGAATCTTTTTTATCTTACTGCAGTCTGCATGTAAAGTTTATATTATGTGTTTAATGTATAACAACCTCCTTTACTGCAAAATGCTACGCGAAATTAATAAAGATAAAAAGGTTAGCACTTACTCTGTCATGTACCACAAATAAATCCGAAAATCTCTAGTGGCATTAAGTTGGTCTAATAATATGCCACTTGTAAATGAATTGTCATGACAAAAAAATTTGTTAACTTTTTATGCAATAAGTGGTAAATTACTTTACTAAATAGGACAAAAGTAGCGAAAAGTTATAATCTCTCTCTTTTTATTATAAACGCTAAACGGGTAATATATTGTGTTATATTACAATCATTTTTTTCATTAACTTTTTTTAAATAAAAAAAAGATGCAAATGGATAAATATGATGAATAGAAAAAATGTTCCAGTCACACAATTATGACATGTGAAGTGAAATGTGAATATTTTGTATATTCAAATTCTAAAGAAAATTAAAAAAAAGTTTGCATTCAAAGTACAACTAATTTAGCTTCAAAGTAAAATCAAACGGCTGCAGTAATAAAAACACAAAGCGAAATGGAAGTGTAACCATAAAACAACAGAAACATGAGACTCGGCGTTACATCTTAAATTTAGTAGCTTCGTTGACAATCTAAAAAAAAAAAGAAAGAATAGTGAGCTAAATGCAAATTGTTTTGATATGAATAACATGGTGGAGCTAAATGTATGATTCATTCTAACTGCAAAACGTGATATTCTGCTTGGAAGAACTTATTTATATCATCACAAAATTGAGTTTACCAATTCATTTCAATTGTCCAAACTTTAGTTATTTTTGTCTATTTGACCCAATAACAATCACACATGACCCATATTAACACGTTCAAATGGTACAGTAGATGAGAAAATAGTACAAATACAAATTAAATGAATCCACTTGGTGACGCTTTTATATTCCTTCAAAATAGAATCACAAAAAATAGAGATGTTAAGTGGAGTGATTATGTGTGTGTGTATAAATATATATATAATCACAAAATTGATAGAAAACTACGAAATGTAAAACGTACCTATATATGTCCATCATGTGCAATCAATATGTTATCGGGGTTTGGAGCTCGATGGACAATTCTTAAAGTACGAAGGTATTCAAGAGCAAAATGTATGATAATTAAATGTCAAAATTTGAATCTAATAAAAAAAACTTATTGACAAACCAGTTATGCAATATGAATGCACGCAACGAATTTGACAACTGTGACAGCTTATTAAAAGTTCCTCAGGCTCACGGCAACCGCACTGGTAACAAACTGGTACTGCTGGTGGTCTTCTTTCATGTTTCCAAAAATAATTTGAATGCTTTTGCAAATTTCAATATCATTTTGGTGATTTTCTAAGTGTTTGTAACCTTCGTCTGATTCTGAAGATGATAACTCGTTATATGTATTTTTATGTATCAGCCTGCGATTTCTTCTGGAAACCGCCATTTGCACATACTGTGGAGAATTCGTTTGTGTTATCCTTCTTGGTGAAAGATGGTGGGTTTTTAATATTATCATTCAACACGTGACACGAATCGATTTCGGAGAACGTGTAATCCAGAGGTCGGCCTCGGGTGGGCATAAGATCCGTGGGCCCTATTGTCGGATCTGAGACTCCATGGAAGATGTAATTAAGGTAAGCGTGCCGTAAAGTTGCATCTTTTAGAGAGAGACCTTGAAGTACGGATCCTACAGCAGCATTTGGAATAAGAAGTCCAACAGTTTGTTCATTATCTATTGTTGTCTCAATGCCCACAACACAGAGTCGTTGATGGGCTTTGCGGGCCTGTATTCAATATAAAGTTTAAATTTATCGTTATATAACTACCGAAGCACACCAATTCGTTGAAACCACATATTCGTGTGTTGCAGTTTGGAAAGATGACCGAATAGAAACTAAATGAATTATGCAACGTTTCCGCATTTTTTGCACTGTCTTTCATTGCAAGATCTTTATCTATCATGTCATCGACCAACCACTCGAAATCCCTTTCATTCTCGGGCTCGCATTCGAAGATCCTTGCACTGGACACAACACACTAAAAAATAAACTTCAAAAATTTTAAAAATAATACGATACACCACGATACGCTATAATACGATACTTAACGATAAAAAAATAATAAAGATTTTAAAACTCATTAAAACAAAAATAACAGATGATAAACACCAATAACAAACCCAAAACACCAAAAACCAAACACAACACACCAAAAAAATAAACTTCAAAAATTCAGTGTCTTAATACGCATCGTATAGGCCTATACGATGTGTATTAGGCCAGCCGCCAGACCACACATGTACTTGTCAGTCTGCCATGTCTTTTACTTTATTCAATACTCATTGTATAGACTTATACGACGCGTATTGAAAAAGTAAAGTGTGCGAATAGATAATTGGGTGTGCCAATAGAATTTCCCATGTTTGTCTTGGTTAAACAAACAAATTACCCTATAAAAATAGCATTTTTCCACTTTAGTTAGACGTCGCACTTGATGAACCTTTATTAACTTTTTTGGTAATTAAAAAACCATTTCATATGTAAATTTTCGAAATAAACTCTTATCAAACTCAGGTATTTTAATAGAATTAAATGGAACTTTCAAATAGAAAATTCATTCTCTTAGATTAGACTAGGTGTTATGGGCTAACGCGCCATTTTAATATAACCTTCTTTCAATCCCTTGTACACAACACCAAGGGATGTTTTCGCCGTCATGAAGCTTCCATGCGTGAAGCCCTCACGCAAGTAATTCTCTGTGGCCATCTTTTTGCTTGATGGATTAATTTCATGGCCCAATAAAAAAAAAATCCACATCACCGTTTTTCACACTTTTCCTGTTTATGTTTCACTAGAATTTAGGTACTGCGCTTTGTGGCGAAACTATTAAACCGAAGAGTAAACTTCTGTTTTGCTTCATGTGGTTTGGTCACTTTAACGATTTTGTCCAAAACCTTTAAAAATAGTCATTTCCATCCAATAGTTTGCTATGGTTTTTCCATTTTACTCCCTGCAGGGAGCAAAATGAAAAAAACAGACAATTTGGATGGAGTTAGAAGCGAGGAGCAAAATAGAAAAACCATAGCAAACTATTGGAGGAAAATGACTATTTTTAAAGGTTTGGGGCAAAACCGTTAAAGTGACCAAACCACAGGGAGCAAAACGGAAGTTAGTGAAAAGTAAACTAAAAATGTGCACGCTCGTTGCGGTGTGTTAACACACAAAATGAGACCCAAAATGTAAAGCATAGAAAAGACTAACTAAGTTGACTTAGGATCAATGTGTTGCGACAGGATTGTTAATCAAATAAAAATATACTTAAAATGTTAAACTACACATAAACGTTGCAGCGTCAAACTGCAAAATTTAAACAAAAACGTTAAACATAAAAATTTATAAAAAAAAAAATGAAAGTATAAGAGACCAAAGTTGAAAGTGAAAATGGATTGGGTTGAAAATGAAAAATATTTCGTGATGAATTTGTAATTGAAGTAAAGTAGAGAGGGGTTAAAATATAATAGCATACAGAAACAAAATCTCTTCGTCGTTAAAATTTAGGGTGGGGTTTGGCTACAAAGTCCAAATTTTCTAAAAAGTGTAAAAAGTTAGAAAATACTATAATTTTAGCCATAAAAACACACCTAAAACCCACAAATAACAGAGTGAAGACCATTAAAACACCATATTCAAACCATAATAGTGCATAAAAACTTGAAACACACAAGCGTATAACTATGAGCATAAAACACAACATGCTAATCAACATAAAACACAATGATGTTTGTCATTCGATAATCAGAGTCTTATCATCCGAAACACAAACCACAACCCACGCATCTAATGTTTTAGTAATCTTCATTTTGTTATTTGTGGGTTTTTGGTGTGTTTTATGGTTGACATTTTGGTGTTTTATGATTTTTTACACTTTTTATGAAATTTGGACTTTGTAGCCAACTCCTAACTAGAGTAATTTGTAAATTAATAAAGGGATAATTTGTTATATAATTTAAATATTATTTTAATGGCTGATAAATAACGTAAAATACAATACCTTCCAGCACCTAAATAAATAATGAAATGTCACTAGGATCTGATGAACACCATGGACTTGTTTCATGAATTGCTCGAGAGATAAAGATAATATTATTATTTCTCTTTTGAAACTATTTGATACATAAAAATCTGCAGCTTGCTAGGCATAAGTTGTGCCACTGTCTAGAAGCATTCCATTCCATGCTTCCCTTAAACAAAAAGGAAAAAAAAAAAAAAAAAAAAAAAAAAAAAAAAAAAAAGCTTTAACAAAAAAAGAATTTATTTCCTCATATTCACTAGAAAACCTAAATCCATTTGATTTTTACCCAAAACCCAATGGGCTAGCCCCCAGAATGTAAAAATATTAATTGGGTTTAGTTTTGGGCTTTACTCAATTAATAAAATTGGATACACTGATAGTAAAATAATGGATTCATGGGATCAGCCTTTTCCAAAAGTCTTGGATAATTTTGGTTCTTGGTTTTTAACTTCAATACAAACAGAGATTAGAGACACTCTCCGTCAACACTTGAATGTAATCATCGTCAATATTTCTTCTCATTTTTTTCTACAAACAAAAAGATCTTGGCCTTGTTTTAGGCTAAGTTTCTTTTTTTTTTTTGTAGATTTTCTATTTCGTAGGATTCGGGCTATTTTGTCGGGAATCTCCACTCAGCACCAAGCTATTCAGGTTCATTTCTTGTTTGCTTCTTCTAACCTAAAACTCTTGAAAAAAAAATTATTGGTCGGACTGGTAAGACAAAAATATAAAGTATAAGAGGAACTCGTCAAAAGGTAATAAAAGGGCCCCAATTTAGGGATTCGTTTTAGGCCTAGAAAAAGGTTGGGTTGCGCCGGTTGTTATCTTTGTTAATATAATCATAAGAGCATACACTCTCATTGGGGAATTTTATCAAACACTTTCCCTGACAAAGTAGTCATCAAAATTACAAGAAAAAAAAAAGAGAATATACCAAAAAGAGAACTAGATAAATGGATTCACATTAACCAATGTAATGTTTGAAATCACAAGGTTTAAACATTATAATATAACAAGTACGATTATTTGGTATTTTTATTAAGAATTTTAATAGAACTTTTTAACAAAACATACAAGAAAGCATCCTAGAGTGCCTCAAAAAGGTGATGTAGCAAATAAACTTCGGGGCCCTATTTGTTTACTGAAGTAATGGGCCTCCGGCTTCTTCTAACCACTCAACTTTTATAATGGGCTGCTAAGCACTACCGATTGACCCATATTGGTTTTATCCACAATGCACTTGTATTATTGTATATATACTAGTGGGATTTCTCACGCTACGTGAAGGAATTTTGATCGGTATCAACTCGATTTGATATGGTACAGACACTCCTTATAATTACATAAAGAAAAGAAATCCAAAAAATAAGTCATAATATGGTCAAAAAGATATCAACACGTAATTTACATCGATCGAAAACCATAAAAACAAATATTGATACCGGTTCCAATAATACCGATACTAGTACCAATGTTGTTCGATCAGAGTTGGTTCCTTTCATTACGGAACCTGTACGTTAATGGCGATGATGCAGATTACGATACCAAAAAAAATACTTCATTTCAAACGCATCCCTATTTCCAACAAGTTTAAGCCGGAAATGTCTAAAAAATAAACACATTCGCGTATTTAGTTTTTTTAAGCTAACAGACGCAGCTAATAAGAAAAAAAAACATAACTAGTAAAAAAATTATATTATATACTAGACGGGTGTCCACAAGATGGGCGGGAAATACAGACACTGCCAGGGTGTGCATGGTTCGGTCGATTCGGTTATTATCCTCAGCCGAAACAGAAACCGAAGTCATCTGTTAGTCTATTTTATTAACCAATCAGTTTTCAATTAATTGAACTGAAAGGGAGATCCCTTCCGCTGTCAGGGGTACCGTGCAACTACCCTTCAGTTTTCAGTTAATTAGTTAACCACCACAAGTGGCCTAGTGGTGGAGTGACTTGGGTTCTCCAATGGAGACCCAAGTTCAATTCCCATTAGTGCCACTTTGGTGGCCACCGACACCCGCTTTAAAGCCGGACCGAGGACACTCGAGGTCTCGGGTTCGAAACATGTTTCTTACCCCTCTTTGATGGCTATGGGTATATGTCGCCAGGGATTCTTGTCGGGTGGTGAACTGGGAAGGGAGATCCCTTCCGCGGTCAGGGGTACCGTGCAACTACCCTTCAGTTTTCAGTGAATTAGTTTGGTTCATTTAGTTAGATTGATGTTTTTTTGAAATACATTCACTGGAGATATAAAAGCTAGAAATATATGAAAATATGAATGGTTTAGTTCGGTAAATTTTGGTTAAAGGAGGGTACAAAAAAACTGATAACTAATTCTTGGTTAATTCGGTTTTTAGTTAATTCAGTATTTGGTTGATTTCGGTTTAGTTTCCTCTGTTTTCAATTCGGTTTTGGTTAACGATTTAGTTATTGCTCACTCACTCTTAGACACTATTAATCAACCACGTAATATATCAATATTTTATTGTTAAAATAATTACATAAGATGTCCTTTTGTTTGAATCGAATTGTTAGTACTGTCCTTTAACTAACAAAATTACACAAGATGTCCTTTTTGTTATTGTTTCTCATCGGGCGGTGTCCGTTTACCCTAAAACAGTTAATTTTTTATGTTAACTCTTAACATGTGTCATTCACATGAGAGCATAATGATCATAATATATATATATATATATATATATATATATATTCAGATTTTAAAAAAGAGTTCAATAATATATTCAGATTTTAAATTATAAAATCCTTGATTTTATAGCATATTTTGAGAAAAGAAAAGTTAATATATATTTGAGGGTAAAGAAAATTAGAAAAATCCTGGAACTAGGTTCAAACAAAAAAAAATTAACGAAATATGCTTTTCTGTTTGTTTCACTTTCAACCACTTTTACTTTTCTTATTATTTAGAGTGTTGCCACAGTAACTTAGATCTTTTTTACAACCATGTGTATATATGGAAAGCAAGATACAAGAAAGTTTTTTTATTATAATTAAGATACGAGAGAAGTTTTGGAGGTTAAAGCCTAAGCTTTTCTGTGCATCAAATATAGAAGGAGAGCATGGCAATTTAATTGGACATCTTGGTATATTTTTGGTTTCTAGTTTGTATGTCTTGTATTTGCCTTTTATCTATTGAATTGCTAAATAGAGCCATAGATGTTAGAAAATGGCATTTTCTTCAAATTAATTGAAATTGGATTTTGGTAGATGAATTGATAGGTAAACAAAGGATTTGATTGTCTGAAGTAACACCACAAATGAAAGTTGATAAGTCACGAAGATCAATTTGAAACTTGAAAAATAGGAACAACCAAACAAATGGGTAGAATCGTGTTTTCTGTCACTTTTAATCTCTTATGCTTACCATCTTTCTCTTTTTATTTTTCCTCCTTTTTGTAAAGTTTCTTAGATAATAACAAAATTAAAATGGGTAGAATTGTGTTTTTGTCACTTTTATATTTTAATCTCTTTTGTTTACCATCTTTCTCTTTTTATTTTTCCTCTTTTGTTATAAAGTTTCTTTGGTGATAACAAAATTAAAAAGATTCTTCCAACATATTTGTTGTTATAAATTATTTCGGTCTCCTGATTTTTTAATGACAAGATTATAATAATTAAATTTGATTAACTCGAGAAATCAAACCTTTTTAATCGATGAGGAAATAAAATGGTTTTTTAAAACATAAAATAAATCCAGTGTATATCTGTCTCTAAGACCATGCGTAATAGTTGGGGTGAATGATGCTCCACCCTTGGGCGTTGTTCGCCACGTGTCGTCCTAGTCAGCAAAGGGACGTTTTTCTAAAATAGGTGTAGTGGGGATGTGGGCATTAGACCATTGGGTATGGTTTGGTTAGTCTCTTTGGAGACCACCCGCCACGTAGGCGCCACATCACCAAGGGTAGGAGGACCATTCCCTTGGAGACTACCCAAGGGTGTGGAGGACTACCCACTTTTAATAAAAAATCAATATATTAATAAAGGAGATAGAGAGAGAGGGGCCCACCAATGAAAACTCAACCAACCAAATAGCTCGTCGCCTCCGTCTTGCAGAAGTCGCCGGAGACGCGACGCCAAGGAGGGGGCGGTGTGGGACGCCTACGAAGAGCCGGGACGGGGGGGAGCCGACCCCCATACCGCATGGTCTTATGTTAAAAGGGATGTAAAGAATTAAATAAATAAAAAACCATGAAAAAATTGATTGGCTAAAGAAGAAGAGGGTTACATGTGATTGGACCATTAAAATGGGGCTTGGGCGTTCTATTTACCATGCCTCACAATAAAAAACCACAAAAAACGCCCAAGGGGGCGGAGAAGTGGGCGTGGAGTGGCGTTGTGTGGCTCAAAAACGCCCAAAAGAGGCACGACTACGGACGGTCTAATCCATCTTTGACCAGAAATAAACTGCTAAATGGAAGACCCAAATAAATAGTTTTTGTTAATACTGATTTTCTTTATTTACCAACTATATCATTATAAATAATGGATTTGATATGACGAAAAGATTGAGGAAATGATATGCAGGCACAACATGCGAAAAACAAAAATTCCAGTGTATTTTAATATTAATAGTGTGCAACTCAAATGGTATTGTTTGTATCATGTCTTGTGAATGACTTTCTGCTAATTTAGTTCATATTAAATTCATTTAAATGTTTAATCCAACCAAATAAGAATAGTTAATTACACGGATGTTTAAAGTGGTTGGATAATTTAAATGTGTAATGCAACCAAATAGAAAGAGCTAATAACATGGATAGTGAGCCATGGATATCATCTATATAGATGTTAAAAAAAGTGTATTTAAATCAATTTTACAAATACAAGTAGATAAAATCAACCAATCAAGATCTTGAAGCACGCTCACCAACATGGTGCTCCCTTGACCGATTTCGTTTTGTCTGGGGCCGTTCCGACGTGTTTGTAGATTCTAAACGAACTACAAAGTGGAGACCTTTTTGTAAAATTATCATTTTCAACGTAGTAATTGTAATAAGTGATACATACGATTTCGGATTTCAAATGATAAATTTTTTGAATATCATATATAATATATAGATATTAATAGAAAGGGTTATTGGATTTTATCAACCCTAACTATTGGCTATTAGCCGCTGCCACCCCCAACTATCACTTTGACGCCCGCCACCCCCCAACTTAACACTTACTTCATTCTGTCACCACGTCGTTAACTGATCACTAATTTTTGAGCTTGTTACTATACTTTTGGGGGTCTCCAAAGATCCCTAAAACCTTCCTAAGATCCCTATGACACCTCCAAAAGTATAAAAACAACATCAAAAGTTAGTGATCCATTAACGACGTGGTGAAAGAACACAGTAAGCGTTAAGTTGGGGGTGATGGGCGTCAAAGTGATAGTTGAGGGTGGCAGCGGCCAATAGCCAATAGTTAGGGGTGATTAAATCCAATAACCCTAATAGAAAAGCTAGTCGTTAAAGTTAACCTAGCTTGAGTAATTGGCCCTAACTTTGCCCATAAATTCTCTTCCAATCCTGACAATGATTAACGTTAGTGATAGCTAATAACCTAGAAAATCGACAAAGCAGGTTGCGATGGGAGTGGGAACGATGATTGCGTCTCTATTTTAGGGATTTTAGGCGCTAATTCATTGAATTGGGATGGGGTCGAATGGTCGATTGTTGCTATAGTTATGTTTGTAGTTTATTTTTTAAACTGGGCCTTGAATGTGGGTCTTTTTTCCTAAATAATTTTTATCTTAGCTTCTTTAATAAAAAAAATGGTTTAGTTTTGGTTTTATTTAGGTCTAGTACATATACAATATATAAAACTTACTAAAAATTGGAGACCCGAAATTTTTTGTGGACCTATGCCCGTGCCTAGGTTGGAAAGCCCTTAGGGTCGGCCGAGCGTTTTGTGGACATTGATGTTTACATCCATCCTTATGCAATTAGTTATGTCCCACTTATATAGCAGCATTTAATACACTTTTACTAATTCGTTTTGAGTTTCACGATTTCAACGAGGGATTGACACCGACAACATAGGAACATCACAGATTTTAGGAGCAACATCACTGAAGATGGTCATGGAGGGGCGCTCGAGGGAGCGTAGGGGGGCTCGTAGGGAGACAACTGAGATGGTGAAGAAGGTGAACATGGGGAAGCGTGAAATGGGCGTATGGTTCGTGATAATCACAACAGGAAACACTATTCAAAGAAGGTGAACGATAATTGCTCCACACCACATAGTCTTATTTAGGGGACATCATTTAAGACACCTTTCTTGCATGAGAATTTCATCTTGAAATCCGACCAAATGTGTATTTACACATAGTCATGGCACAAGAACAAACACACTCGACTAGTCATAAACTTCCGTACAACTTGAAAAGATTTAAAGACCCAACGTGCTTCCCCAAAAGACTTAGGGGTTGTTTGGTAGCCTCTGAATGGTTATTAAGAGGCTATCTCTTAATGGAACCATTAAGAATTTTACCAATGAGAAGGTAGAAGAATGTGACATGTGATGATTTACCATTTAGAGGTTACCTCTTAACCATTCAAACTTGAGGTTACCTCTTATTCATTCAGAGGTTTTAAACCATTAAGAGGTAGCATCTGAATGGTCATTAAGAGGCTACCAAACAACCCCTTATTCTATTCCCACATCTCTAAATTCTTATTTCCAAATTCTTTTCACTTTATCTCTCTATATGTATCTATGTATATATAGAAAGAGATAGAGGAAAGGGTACTCGTGCAAAAAGTATAACATTATACATATCAAAAGAAACTCTTGATGAATAGTAATTTATATTTTTTTATTTTTGTTTTTGAGTAATAATCATTATTATTGTTATACAATTTATATTGTGGTTGATAGTGTTTAAGCATTTGTTTTTTTTAATTTTATTATTTATTATTCAATTTGATTTTTTAGTAATAACTTACATTCATTAACTTTAAAAAATCAAATTCGTATCTATGTTTATTTATTTTAACATTCCAAGTTATTTGATCGCGCGTTGTGACGGTACATTACCGTAGACATTGTATGGATTTGGTTCGTTATAGTACCTATACGATATATGCACTTGGTATAGAATCCAACACTTGATTTATATCATCCGAAAACGATATGACGAACATCGGTACCGACACCGATGGATCGAGCGATTTAGATTATCACAATACGCGTACTGATATTTATTTATTGTTGTAGACAGAGTTGTATAAATGATTTTCTTTTTGAAATTCGAAAACGATAAATGAATACAAGTATTGATATGCATACGTGTTGTTCAGTACAGTAGTGGTACGGTGTCAGTTTATCGAAATAATAACACTAAAAAGTATTAGTGTTACCCAAATCAATGTTGTTCATTTAGTTCACTACGGTAGTACCATGATATCCGTTATCAAACAAAAAACCGTTGAAATGAGTACATACAAGTACCGATATTATTTGGTTTGGTATGGTATAATACGATAACGATAGAGTGTCAGATTATTGAAAGCAAAAATAATAAAAATAAGTACAGATACCGATATATGTTGTTCAGTTGGTTTCGATACAGTTTGGTATAATAGTAGCACCCGCCGTGAAGTGGAGGAGAATATCACTATAGTATAAACTTAACATGTATTGGATGCGAGTACTTTTTTGTTTCATTTATTTTTTTGAGCGGACATTTTTATTTCTCTAGAAGTTGCCTTTGAAGTACAAGGGGTAAAATTGGAAACGGAAATTATGAACATAGAAGTACAAGTATCAAACCATTGACTTCAGAAAAGGTCCATTTTACATTAAGTAATACTTTTTCTTTAAGAAAACGTTTTCTTGGATGCCATTACCTAGTAGATGCCTTCTTTCATTATGTATGTTCCCTTACAAAAAAGTATTAATTTTTAATAGCAATAGTTTTGTTTTTGCAACTAGAATCAATCATTTATAAAACTTCTAATGAATATATACGTAATAAAAGCAATTTTTATCTTTTAACCAGTTGTATTTTTTTTTAACGACAACCAATTATATTTAGTATATTCAGACCAAGGTTTAATTCTTGGGAGATGTAAGTATATACTCAATATATGTTCAGTAGTCGACACGACAACATCTCATTTGTTTTTCGTCCACTATTTTAACCAAGTATCTCATCTGTTCTTCTTCCTTATGGAGCTCGCCCATCACCTCAGTCACCTCACTCCATACGCTGCCGCAAATCCCATTGTTCGAAAAACCAAACACTATGAAAAGGTAAAGTTCTTCCCATTGTGTTCGTGTTTTTTCGCTAATTATCTGACTCTATTGAGTTCAATTATATGGCATCGTGAGGGCTGATGAATCGATTGTCGCTAAAATGAAGGTTGCAAGAGAAATTGACTATTTTTTTTGGGTGTTTAGGAATTCGGATATCTATATTACTATCTAAATGGATATTCGAATTTGATCATCCCTATATATAACAATGTTATTCCTATTTCTATTCCTATTCCTATTATTTATGAAATATGAAATGAAAATATCAATATAAAGTCATTTTTTGTATATCCAAATTTAAACACCCCAAACATGTCCTATAATGATTCCTAGTCAGTAAAACTCAAAATCATTTTAGATATTTTATATGTCGCAGAAAAAAGAAATGAAATGCTGATGATCTTTTTTGCTATTCTATTCTGATCGGTTAGGTGGATGGGGCCTACCGTATAATGGATTCAACGCAGTGGAACTATTAAGTATATATTATTTTTATTTATTTAATTATCTTGAAATTAATTCAGATATATCTGTTTTGGAAAAAAAATGTCGTGACAATTATAATAAACATATATAGTTACTAGTTACAATGTTTATTCATTCTTACCTGTGAAATTGTATTGTACATTTTGCCTTAACGTATGAGCATACGTAATGATAAGTTCGTAAGTTATAAGCCCAGAAAGAAAATCTCGCATGTTGAAAAAAAACCCAAAGGTCACGTGTTCAAAAAAAAGTCGCATGTTAGAAAAAATAGAAATTTCGTATGTTGAAAAAGAAGTTGCATGTTGTTCCAAAAAACAAAAATCGCATGTTCAAAAAAAAATCGCATGTTGATACTGCATCTCGTACGTATCATACGTTAAAACAATTTGTACAATATTAACCGGCCTCATAATAATAATAATAATAATAATAATAATAATAATAATAATAATAATAATAATAATAATAATAATAATAATAATAATAATAATAATAATAATAATAATAATAATCTAAGTGATGACAAGACACCAACAAACAACAGTGATCAAATATGGTGATGTCGCGATGATCAATTTAGTGGATTTAAGGGGCACAAACAAAGTAGCAAATAGCAAAATTATGTCACTCATAGCGACAATGTTTGATAAGAATTGCTTTTTTAATGCACTTTTGTTGAAAATTTAAAGATCTTCACATGAATTAATATCACTAGGGGGAATACCCGTGCGATGCACGACATGCATAATAGTTATTGTTTTTTCCTGGAACGACGACTGATATAGATAGTGCGTGACACGGTACGAAAGTGCGAATATAGTATAGATTTTTAAAACAAAAACCGGTTTTTTTTAAAGTTAGCCGTTTGACCATGGTTATTTTGACCAAAGTCCACTCCTCGTTCGGCGCTTTGTGGTAGCACTACCAGTCAAAAAAAGGCCCAAAACGCCCGAGGGTACAGTGTTCCCCCGCGTTTTTAAGACGCTTTGAGAGAGGTTTGCGCCCCACCACATGTGGTCTCACAAAACTTCAATTCTATGGACGTGTGGTTTCTCAACCCTCTTCAAAAGACGTCACAGTTTTCAAATTTTTTTTATTTTTATTTTTTCTTTTTCATTGTTTTAGATGGTGTAAAATAGATGTTAAATATATATATTATACTACATACACATATACATATAAATTCAGTTTTGACATCTAAAAGTCAAATTGCAGGTTTTGTTCCCTTTTATAGATAAGAAAGCAGTTTATTATTTATTACTAAAATGTTGTATTAACTTTATTCTGCAACATATTCTTTATAAACTATGCTTACCTTGGCATAACCTAATAGCTATATTTCCTTATTAGAAGTCTCTTATAATTGAAAATTAGTACATATTATTATTACCTTGCTGGTGAACACATTTACTCTATGTTTAGGGAACAATTTGATTAGGTTGCTGATATTGAATTGAATATCACACCAAATTACAATAGCAGTTTATATTGCTACTATTCACCCAAATCAAGCACCTTAAATAAGTCAGTGTTTCTCTATATTCAAAAAACGAACTATAACTGACGATTATTAAATTGCAACAGTCAATTCAATCCAAATACTGCAATAGAAACATAAAATCTACCACAATTCGTTGGTTAATCACGTATAGTTCTTAATCGATTAGAATCAGAAAAAAGGAAATTGACTTACCGTAACTTAAAATCAGGAAGAAGGCGAACAAAGGGGCGGAGTTTTTCGAAATCAATGACCCCTGTCTTTCATTGTTATTCCTTGAATGAGGTAAGCAAGACCCCATACTACACACTACATACACATACATAAAAATTGGGTTCTATATTATTTGTATAAACACCGATTGGAAACCCTCACATTGCATTTGATGAAACCCTAATCAATATAAACACACACACTAACACTCACAAATCGAATCGAATTTATAAAAGGAAAAATTCGGGCTGTTTTTACCTCTTGCTGCTCCAAATCTTCATTACCATACATTATCTTCATCTTAGAGATATAGATATTGCACTTAAAGGTCTCAACCATCAAAATACGATCCAAGGGCTAAAAAGTGGTTCCTAATTATGCAATGGTTATCATTTGAACCTTATTCCATGAGACTTGAGGTAAGATGCAAAGAGCATTCTTTTGAGTTTTAAACCATCTGTAATTAAGTTCATTATTTAATCATTATTGTTGCAATTATTAGGTATTATAGATAATAATACCCCATGAAATTACCTTTTAGTAATTTTCGTTTCTAATTGGTTAGCATCTTTTAAGTTTTAAAACCATTTATAGTTATAATTAAATTCATAATAACGTTGATTAAGTTTTTTTATATTTAATTATTATTATTATTATTATTATTATTATTATTTTTTTTTTATTTCATATGATGTTCATCAATTATCTGATAAAATTGCAAAAAAGGTTGTAACCTTATTTGTATGATGTTTAGCAATTACTAAACCAAATAATAATGACTTAATTATAAAATTCAATCAAGTAATCGGTTACGGAGAACTTGAAATAGAAAAGCAATGTAAATATGAGGAAGGTGATGATGTTCAACTAATTCAAATGATTTAATTCTTTATCAAGTATTTAACAATACTTAATTTATAAAGTTATCAATTTAATTGTATTTATCAATTTATACTCATGTAGAAAGACTAATTCCCTTTACTAACTTCATTGAGTTGTTGTACTATAAGCATAATATGTTGCAATTATTTAAATTTGGTTGGAACCCTTGTGAAATGCTTTATACGATAGTATAGATAAACGCAATCAATTTAAATCTTTTGCGCGGGTTGAAAACATCCGAGCCCTTAAAGTTTGCTGCCCAATCCTGTCAAACAATACCTCCTCAAATATTTCCTCTGCATCTATATTGCCTATATATAGTATCAAT
Source organism: Helianthus annuus (assembly GCF_002127325.2). Taxonomy (NCBI): domain Eukaryota; kingdom Viridiplantae; phylum Streptophyta; class Magnoliopsida; order Asterales; family Asteraceae; genus Helianthus; species Helianthus annuus. Next base: position 29,580,124 of record NC_035437.2, on the reverse strand, counting down.
TAAATCACACAAAAGCATCATATGTTTAAAAAAAATAGTAAAGTAGAAATTAAAAAAGGAAATACCAATAGGCCAAATAAATGTCTATCTCCAAATGAATAACTTTTCTCGTACCCACCCTTTTACACCTCCATATACATGAAGCTGCAAAAAGGAAAAAGACTATAAATTTATGAACAATTAAACAATACATTGGTAAATGGTTCCAGATACTATAGTCATGCAAGGGTACCTTGATGAAGTATGAAGTGTCTGTCTTTTTGTATCCAATAACCTGTGTGTATACTTTATATGTAATATAAAATCATAATTTGAAAAAAAAAACCACTAAATCACCAAAAACATAATAAAACATCAATATAAACTCATAGATTATGTAAAAGAAAACTATTATCCCATTTGAATATTTTAAGAAAGAAACCAAAGTTTTTTCGAATAAATGTTGAAATGGGTATAAAAGAACACACCTTTCCACCAAGATAAATAAATTTCATATCAACTTATCTCTTTCTTATCTCTTTCTTTTCGACTCTAACTCGCACAATAGTAGACAAAGGAGTTGATGTTGAGTGAAATGGTGAATTTATAGCAATGATAGGAGATTCCTTAATCGGTCAAATTTATTACATATTGATTGAAATTGGACATTTGGAGTGCTTTTGCGGTTTATCCCAATAGGTTTCGTTTATTAATTGCATTTAAGAACCGAACTTATTATTGTATTATTATAATTAATTGTGATTATATTCTCATTTAATTATTTTTTTATTTTTTAATATTAATGTAGAAAGACCATTTCACCCCTTACTAACATCATTAAGTTGTTGTACCATAAGTATAAAAGATTGTAATTACTTAAATTTGGTTGGTATCCTTATGAAATGCTTTATAATATAGTATAGATAGATAGATAGATATAGATAATTATTTTTTTTTATTTTTTAATATTAATGTAGAAAGACCATTTCACCCCTTACTAACATCATTAAGTTGTTGTACCATAAGTATAAAAGATTGTAATTACTTAAATATTGTTGGTATCCTTATGAAATGCTTTATTATAATATAGTATAGATTAGGTTCTAGCATTAATGTACTGTACTATATGTTAATATGGTGTTTCATGCATTGCTTTGTTGCAAATTGTGTTGTTTTATTTGTAAATTATTATTATTATTATTTATAATAATCTAATTAATTTAGCCAAAATCTTGTTAATAATATATTAGAATATATATATATATATATATATATATAGTTATTTTAATACTTTTATTATTTTAATATTATAATAATAATTCCTTTTTTTTCTGTTTAACTTTAATTTAATGATTTTTTCGTATCACGGGTGGGATAAGCTTGGTGTCAACCGGTACTGGTATCGAAAATACCGGTACGGTCTTGTTTGGTATCGGTACAAATAGTAATTTTAATATTTTAATAATATATATAGTTTTTTATATATTTTTATTATTTTAATATTATAATAATAATTCTTTTCTTTACTTTTTAACTTTAATTTAATGATATTTTTATGATACTTATGATCTTTCGGTTTAAATTTTATCTTAATCTATTAAATTCTGATACTAATATCATGGATAAGTTCTTAATATTTGATATCATTTGGATCCCTTTACCTATTTTTTTTATTATATGTTTTCTTTGAAAATATATTGTTGTGTTTTTATTACGAATTATATTTGAGCTACTTTTAATATATTAGTTACTTCGAAATTTAAATTTATGGTTACCTTGTCAAAGATCATTTTATAGAATAATCATAAGTTTGGAATAATTATCTTTAAACCAATTATTAAAACAAATTAAGATCAAAGTTAACTTTAAACTAATCTACCTTTATCTATAATATATTATTTAGTATAATGTGTTATTGATGATATTAATTTTAATGATTATTGATATATAATTATTTTATTTTATTTTTTTATCTTATCTCTTATTTATTTAATATAAATTAAATGCAATTAATAGGATTTTTATAGGATGATGCATTTAAAACAACCATAAATTTTGGTTTTAAAATAGAACATATAACTAAACTTTAGAATATATATAGATATAATAATAATTCCTTTTTTTTACTGTTTAACTTTAATTTAATGATTTTTTAGTATCACGGGGTGGGATAAGCTTGGTGTCAACCGGTACTGGTATCGAAAATACCGGTACGGTCTTGTTTGGTATCGGTACAAATAGTAATTTTAATATTTTAATAATATATATAGTTTTTTATATATTTTTATTATTTTAATATTATAATAATAATTCTTTTCTTTACTTTTTAACTTTAATTTAGTGATATTTTTATGATACTTATGATCTTTCGGTTTAAATTTTATCTTAATCTATTAAATTCTGATACTAATATCATGGATAAGTTCTTAATATTTAATATCATTTGGATCTCTTTACCTATTTTTTTTATTATATGTTTTCTTTGAAAATATATTGTTGTGTTTTTATTACGAATTATATTTGAGCTACTTTTAATATATTAGTTACTTCGAAATTTAAATTTATGGTTACCTTGTCAAAGATCATTTTATAGAATAATCATAAGTTTGGAATAATTATCTTTAAACCAATTATTAAAACAAATTAAGATCAAAGTTAACTTTAAACTAATCTACCTTTATCTATAATATATTATTTAGTATAATGTGTTATTGATGATATTAATTTTAATGATTATTGATATATAATTATTTTATTTTATTTTTTTATCTTATCTCTTATTTATTTAATATAAATTAAATGCAATTAATAGGATTTTTATAGGATGATGCATTTAAAACAACCATAAATTTTGGTTTTAAAATAGAACATATAACTAAACTTTAGAATATATATAGATGTTTGCAAGTAGTCTAATAAATTATCAATAATACGTCAACAAAAAAAAATATAATATATATCTCTATCATATCGACCTACTCATGTTTTAGTCGTTTTATTAGACTAAAAAAATTGCTCACCTTTTAAAAAATCCAAAGATAAAATCAACACGATTTTTTTATGATTTCTTGTAAATTTTATGGTTAGTCTTTTTTTACACTTATATGATCAGTCCCTATCGGTTTTTGTAAATTATAGATTCCGTCCTTACACATTATCATCTTTTCTCTCCCCTAGTCATCGTGATCTGTTCTTCCCTCTTCACACGCACCAACCTCATCATGTATTCCATCTTTTCATGGATTCGTTGACAAATATTCATAGATGGAAAAAGAGCAACATATATATAGAATATATTCATGTTGATATTTGTAGATTTAGGTTTTGTGCTTTGAACATGATAACAACAGTTCCTTATGGTGTTAGAAGGTTGAAGAATGAAGATGACTCAAGAAATTTATAATTCTTGTTAAACTACAATAGTGGTTTTTATAACTTCCTTTTTGCAAGAAAAATAGAAATACAACTTTTCTTATAGACATAACTTGCATTTTTTTAAGTAGAAATTAATTAAATTAGAGGAATTGTAATCGAATAATATCTTGAGAACCCTATCTACTTTAATAAGAAACATTATTTCTGATACAAATAGATCGCAAAAATATCATGGTTTTGTGGAATGTCACATATCACTAGCAACCAATTTGGTGCTTGATGATTGAAGCATGCTACATTATTTTATTAAAATTCTGCACATATAATTAAATAATTGACTAGCTACGAAAACTTGACACGATTTCGTGTTTATTGTATATTCAAATGTCTTTTAGCATAAATGTTATGAGTTATTCATGTGGTATTATTAATTTTTTGAATTATTGTCAAGTTGTGTGTGCACATACATGTTTATTGTATATATACACACACCCTAGAAAACTTCGAGGAAGAAAAAACAAGATTTCTTTTGTTTCTGTTTAGTGACGAAACTTAAAATTTCTGATCGAGGGTCGAAAACGTATATACCTAAAAATTTATATACGAAAACTACGTATTTTCCACTACTAAACGAAAAGTTCGCGAGATCGGCCGCCACTCCCGCCCACTAGAACCTGCGCCCCTGTTTCTATTTTCTATTCATTTTATATTTTATTGAACTGATTAATATTACACTCTACTAGGCGAAATCTTTAGTGGCAAAAGTATGTTGCCAACCATATTCGAACTCAGGTGCTTCCACTACAACAACAAACATTTAACCAGTTGAACTAATAGCATTTTTTTACTAGGTTATAACCTCGTGTATTATACGGGTTAAATAGATGAATTTTATATACTAAATAATAAAACAATATATTTTTAAAAATCTCCGTTATTACACGGGTTTAATAAATTTAATTTTATATATTAAATATTAAAAGGTTATATCTATAATAACCATATGTATTGTATAGGTTGAATAAATGTAATTATATATACCAAGTGATAAAAAAATTATATCTTTAAAACCATGTGTATTACACGTGTTGAATAAATGTAATATTGTTTATCAAATATTTAGTAATTAAATATTTAGTAATTAAATAAATAAAGTAGTGGTATGTGCCACATAAACAGTCACATCAGCCAATAGGGCTGTAAATGAACCGAACGTTCAGCGAACAGTTCGTGAACCGTTCGGCGGGAGGTTCGTTTATGTTCGTTCGTTTAATAAACGAACGAACATGAACAAGAAATTCCGTTCGATTAGTTAAATGAAAGAACATGAACAAATGTCTCGTTCGTTCAATTATGTTCGTGAACGTTCGGTAAGGTGTTCGTGAACATTCGTTCATTTGCGTTCGTTTATGTTCGTATGTTCGTGTTTTAATTAAAGATTTTTATACTTTCATATATTTTATCTATAATTTTTATACTATTAAAATTTTATTTATATCATTACCCTAACAACTAAACTAGGAAACCTTCTTTCACCTTTTTTATGCACCATTTCCCTTTCTTTTCTCATTATTTACATCGACGAATATGATCTACCTCCGTTCCACAATAAGGGATTCAAGTTCTAGTGCTACTCTCTGGACCATCCACCTTTATCCTTCATTGCGTTCGCCAAATTTATTTGTGTTCGCTTGTGTTCGTGAACCGTTCGTGAACACGCTCATTTCCTTAATGAACGAACACGAACATAAAATCTCGTTCGGTAAGTGTTCATGAACCGTTCGTGAACACATTTATTTCCGTAACGAACGAACACGAACAAGGTCTCGTTCGTGTTCGTTCGGTTCGTTTACAGCCCTATCAGCCAATAATTAGATTTGTGTCACGTCAGCAAAAAACTAACTGGGTTATAATACCATTAGAAAAAGGATAGATAAGAGCCAAATTCTTATAAGTTGGGATTATAAGACTGGACGGTATGGGGCACGGCCAAGGGCCGGCGAGGCACGGCGCCGCCCTGGAACACCGCCCCCTTGGCTCGTTCCCGTCTTCAGCGGCTTCTCCCATAGGGGTGTGAAATGACCCGAAAACCCGACACGAACCTAACACAAAATTTGCGGGTTTAGGTTTAGTATAAACGGGTTCGGATCAGTTTCAGGTTGAACCCGCGAACTCGTTTAGTTTAACGGGTCGGGTTCGGGTCAACCTGGTCGGGTTGGCGGGTTGACCCGTTACACATTTATACTATATTATATTTTTATAATATATTTTATGTCATAAATTAAATGGGGTGTGTATTTTTATGCCATGATTATAACTTAAAAGAGAAATTAACGTAGATTTTATAATTTAAATATGATATTATTATATATATATTTGTGTTTATTAAGTAAATTTTAATTTTAATATATTAATTTCAGGAAAAAATAAAAAATTTCGGGTTGAACAAGTCGTGTTCGGGTTCTTATGTATGATACGATTTTCAGGTTCGGGTTTGTGTAAAATTTTCAGGTTCAGGTCGGGTTAAACCCACCAACCCGCAAACACGACCCGTTTAGCACCCCTATTATCCCAGACGAACTCGACGGCCCACATTTAAAAAACATAGCCGTTACGACGGACGGCTATATTATCCCTATTTTAAATTTAAAATTAAAAAGAAAAACCATTTTTCTATAAAAATACCCCTCTTTCACAATTTTCTTCCTACCTTCAAACCAAAACACTCTCATTTTTATACCCGTATTTTATAAAAAAAGTATCTTTTCACCCACAATGCAATCTAATTCTTGGTGGTACTCGTCTTCGAAGGAAGGGGAGATGTTTTACGCAAACACTGTGCTAAGGGCGGTGAAGATTATTATTGAGGAGAAAGAGGAAGAGGCCTCGTCTGAAATACAAGCCAGGCAACAACGGATTAACAGAGACCGCGAAGGTCTATCATTAATAATTTTTTTATATTTATTCGTTCTTTCCTCATATATGGAATAACGCAAACGGCGGGGACGGTGACGAAGACGATAGCGAGTAGTATTTATGTTTGTGTGTTTTTTTAAATCTAGTCTTTTTTATAAATTTTAGGTGGTGTAATTTTTTTTTTCTCGGTTATGTTATTTATGTTTGTGTGTTTTTTTAAATCTAGCCTTTTTATAATTAAAGTTGTTTTTATAAATTGGATAACAAAAAAAAAAAAAAACATTAAGTGGGATAGGCCCATCCTCCACCCCTTGATTTTGCTTGGAGGGCCATCCTCTGAAGGATGAGGATGTGTCATCCTACGTGACGGCCCATCCCCAGGGGAATAACCTTCCCCATACCTTAGGGTGGAGGGTATGGTGAATCACTCGAAGGTGATTGAGTGAAATCCTACCCAATAATATTATGCCATGTCAACTCCCCATTCCACTCCCCATTTTGCACTCAATCAAGGGGTATGGTTAATCACTCTAGGGTGTTTGAGTAGGTTAAAAAATAAGAGGCAAATTGGAAAATAATAATCTCATCTTTCTGAATTTGACCAATAATAATCCCAACTCAGGATACGAGTCGATTAATGTAAAACTTACCCTGAAATTGTGTTCGAAATGGCTTGAATTTTGTTAATTGGAAGTTAAACACTCGAATTGAAGCACCGTTTTCGTGGGTTGGGGGCAGTATTTCGAGGTAAGTTTTATATCAATCGACTCGTATCATCGTTCTGATCAAAAGCCCAAAAACATCGGTTTGTAATTCGAAAAAACACTTAACTCCGTTAAGCTATTTTAATGGCGGACTATTTTACAAAAAAAATTGGACGAGGTCGGATTATTATTGGCTAATAGCTGACTTGGGATTATTATCGGCTAATTTCAGAAAGATGGATTATTATTTTTCAATTTGCTAAAATAAAAAAATTTGATTGGTTTGGTACACTCTCTCCAACTCACCGCATAACTCAATCAAGTGGGTATAGTCACCAATCAGTGACTCCCACTCCCCGCACCACTCACCGCACATTATACCCTCCACCGTTACAGTCTAAAAGAAAATTTTAAAATAAAAGAGTTAGAACTTAAAACATGCCTAGGTAAATTCAACAATATTATAGAACCAGAAGTCACGATTTCATACGAAAAAACGTGTAACGAGGGTTCTAAAAAAACAAACAAAAAACAACCAAAAATAATATTATTTATTTCAACGAGAGGAACCATCGGTTTGAATGTTGATCAAATTTTCAAATCTCTTCTTCTTTTTTTTTTTTTTTTAAACAAGTGGCCACCAAAGCATTTGTCCTATTTTAATCAAAAAGGTCAAACCATATCATCTCCTTTGACTCCCAATTTCCTTATAACCCCCACCCCCATTTCATTTCTCTCTTCCATTCAACCTCCATTAGCAACTTCAAAGAACCAAAAATGGCAGTAGATTTCGTCGGAATTCAATCCGTTCAACACCTTAACCGCATCTTCCAGGTAACAAATCACGAATTCGCCGTATCTTCCAACTGTAATCCTCCAGTTTCCGCCATAAAACGTACCGGTCACGCCCGCTTCCGTCGTGGACCATCACCGGCGCTCTCTGATTCTCACGCGCCCTCCACTTCTACACAATCGGCACCGGCTTTTTTCCGGTCAGGTGAGTGTGATTTTACTAGATCGGTGACGGATACGACGTCGTCTTCGTCTAGGTCAACGAATTCATCCTCGTTGTTATCTCCGTTAACTGGAGGAATAGGAGAAGAAGCAAGTGTTTCGAACGGTAAACAGTTCGCCGGATTAGGTATAGTCGCTCCGACACCGGCGTTTTCCTCGAGGAAACCGCCGCTTCCATCGTCTCACCTGAAAAGGTGTTCCGTTTCGTTGTACGGATCTAGATCTGACAATCACTCCGGTTCACGTAACAGTTGTCACTGCTGCAAGCGAAGGTACGTGAATCACACGCGCCACCGTTTCTGCAACATATTGCATTTTCCGGCAACTATAGGAATCTCTTCACCGTCGATTAACATTTTGTTCATTCGTTTCAGGAAAATCTCAGCAAAACGTGTAATCAAAAGAGTTCCGATCACCGGATCTAAGTTCGCAAGCGTACCGGCGGACGATTATTCGTGGAAAAAGTACGGCGAGAAGAGGATCGACGGTTCACCAAACCCTAGGTACTCAATCATCAAAAATTACTTGAATTACACACATTATATTACTGATTTTTACTCGATAAACGTCGATAAATCGAAAATATATGCATATATTGATTTGAATTTGTGTGAAATGTGTAGAGTTTACTACAAGTGTAGTACCGGAAAAGGATGTCCGGCGAGGAAGTGTGTGGAGTTAGCGGTGGACGATTCGAAGATGCTGATTGTGACGTACGCCGGAGAACACGTTCACCGGCGGGATACGGTGGAGATAGTGACAGGTTTGACCGGTTGAGTGGTACAGTCAAAGTGAGGATTGGGAGTTGGGACCGCTGTAGGATATATCACAACTTTCTATATAGTCAATTGTTGCAGGCCAAAACAGGCTTTATTATTATTGTTTACTTTAGTTTTTTTTATATATATTTTTAGTGGTGGTTGTGATTTGTGAATTATAAAAATGTAGATTAAATTAAATATGAATTTGAATGGGAATTGGTTTCCTTGATGATGTCAATTTCGGAAAAAAAGTATTTGTTTTGAAGTATCCAAAGTCAAATTTCACGATTTTAAAATTATTAATGTTGTTTAATATGTGAAATATAATACGTTTTTGTGTGAACGTCTAATTTTTCAGTTTGTCCGTGGCAGGTTTTTTTTTTATTTATTTATTTTGGTTAAATATTTTATCTAATTAAACGGGGTTTTAATCGATTATTGGGTTAAAAAGCTAAAAACAATACACAGGTCTTTGATGATTTTAATTGGAATATATATCATACAGAATTAACTAACTGAGCTTAACTAATAGTGTCTTTGTTTATATAATTGGTATTTTAGTAGAACATATAAATGGTTTTTCATGTCAGTGGTGTCAATTGTTTTAAATAAAACCAGTAGTGTTAATCATAAAAAAAAACAGAACATTGACGTCTGAAAATTCTCTATTACACTTGTATAGAAACCATGAAATTGATTGATGTCGAATAATCTTATTTTGGTTTTGCATTAGTAGTTTGAATAATATAATCATATTAATTTATTGTAAAGGCAAAGAAAAAAGTGCCATAGGGTTTAGAAAAAGTCAAAAAGGATCCGTGTTAGACGTCAACGTGTTTAGTTATTCATACTTTATCATTTGAGCTTCTTGTATACACCAATTGTATGATATAATATTATCGAAAGATTTATGCAGATTTCAGAATAAATTCATTCGGTGTGAGTTAGCTTATAAAAGGAGAAAAATGTCCGGATAGTCCCTGTGGTTTCGCCTTTTTTCACCTATAGTCCCCAACTTTTTAAAACTACCTGAATAGTCCCCAAGTTTTCATTTTTTGTTCCCGGATAGTCCCTGGGTCTAACTTCAGTTACTTTTCTCTATTAAAATGATGTGAAATGACAAAAATACCCTTTCCTTAAAAGGCCAAACCATAGGGACTATCCGGGCATCTTCTTCATTTTTATTTATAAAACCCCACCACCACACTTCATCTTCAACCTCCACCCTCTTCATCTTCAACCTCCACCCACCAGCACCCTCCTCCACACTTCATCCCTCTGCTCAAACTGAACCGCCCCTACATCCCCACCTACGACCACCTACAACCACCACCATCACCCACCATTACAACTAGCAATCACCAACCGATCACCACCACCAACGGTTAACAAACACCAGTCAACATACACACAGATTATCCCTTTCTCTCTCTCTCTCTCTCTCTCTCTCTCTCTCTCTCTCCCTGCTCTCTATTTGGTACGGTCGTCGCCATCACCACCCCCGCCACAACCACCACCACCGCTGTCATCACCACCCTCGCCATTACCACCATCTATCCACCCCACTTCTCCGTAACCACCGCTGCCACAACCACCGCCACTGCCATCATCACCACTACCATAACCACACTCACTAACAGCTTGTATAGGACATCCCTGCAACATAAAACTAACAGCTTTAACAACAAAAAATTACTTCCATTGCTGTAAGTTGTAACATTAAATACAAATTTTATAATCATATAATTTGTGCATAGAATAAGCAATCAAAAATTCTCATCAGATGCTATCTTGTAATCCATGAACATTTAGAAACAGATTGATTTCAAACACATATCAAACTTCCGTATGAACAGATCAGGTTAAACTACCCTAATTGGCTAATTCCTACAAAAAAAAAATCAAAAAACTTGAGAAAATTGATGTCAATCGTATAGGATAAACATTAATTACAATACCTAAATTGAGATGTTGGGTAAACAATAATAATCTGAATCGCAAATTCTCAAAAGAAAACCGGGGAATAAACATTAAAAAAAAGTGGAATCGGAAGCAGAATTTTCAGTTTTTGACTGAAATTCTAACCTGCATCGCCGCCGATTCAGGTTAAAGAACATAAGTGAGGGATTACCGATTGAACTCGATTGACTCGGATCTGAACCGAACCGCGTGAGTCGAAACAAACCGAAACTCGAACCAAAACTGAACAAGACTCGAAACCGAGCCGAAATTCGAAACGTGACCACCGCCGCCGTGGGCGGTGCTGCTGCTGTCGGTGTCTACGGCCGCCGCCGACATCATCTTCTCTCTAACTCTCCCTCTCTCTCTCTCTCTCTCTCTCTCCGCATCTGTGTAAATGGTGGTGGCCAGTCGTTCGTTCAAACAGAGGTGTATGGGTGGTGGTTTAAGAAGAAGAGAGGGGTAAGGGGGTCGTGGTGTCTGTCGAATGATCAGTCGCCGGAGAGCCGGCCGGAATCCCTACTCGCCGGTCAGTCTTTGGGGGGAAATAGAGAGTGAAGATGATGATGCTTGTATGTGTTTTATTTGGTTTGTGGCTTTTGTGTGTATGAGTGTTGCTTTGAGTTGCAGAGTGACTTTGGCGGTTGAAGATGAAGAGGGTGGAGGTTGAAGATGAAGTGTGGTGGGGAGGTTTTATAAATAAAAATGAAGATGATGCCCGGATAGTCCCTATGGTTTGGCCTTTTAAGGAAAGGGTATTTTTGTCATTTCACATCATTTTAACAGAGAAAAGTAACTGAAGTTAGACCCAGGGACTATCCGGGAACAAAAAATGAAAACTTGGGGATTATTCAGGTAGTTTTAGAAAGTTGGGGACTATAGGTGAAAAAAGGCGAAACCACAGGGACTATCCGGGCATTTTTCTCTTATAAAAGTAAATAATATAAAAGAAATTAAATCTAATTTGTAATATGATTAGTAACAAATTCTTCCATTATTAGACTAGAAACTTGCGTATTACACTAGTTGAACGAAAAATTATTAAATCATTAGTAACGAAGATTTAGATATTATGGGATGATGGTCAATTGGCAAAGGCAAAACCTTTAAAAATCTAAGTTTGGGAGGTAGAAGAGAGGTTTTGGGTTCAAATCTCACATATGATAGAGATTAAAAGAAATCTGCCGTTAAAAAAAACGATATTTTGTGATAAGATACGATTGATATTACATGTAAATAGAATGCTATAGTTATCATTTTACGATTAAGAAAATAGAACACGGAGGATGAAAGAATATTAGGATCAAAGAATTGTTGCAAGTGACACAAACGGTTACTTATGTAGAGAGGGTAGAATACAATAGTACCTTATCATGCGAAGATACGTGAGCAGGAGATTGAGACGCGTGTCATTCCTTATTTTTTTTTATAATGTGTATGATTATGTATATAACATGCGTAATTGGGGTTTTGAAACAACCCATGTGTAATTTTGAGTTTAACATGCGTAATTTTCATGTTTGGTGACATGCGGGTTTTGATTTTTTTATAACGTGCGTAAGTTCGCAATTTAGAAATCCTTATAACATATACCATCCATGCTAAAGCCCTCTTTTGCACAATAATGTTCTTCTTTCTTCTCCAGTAAGCAACGCTACTTGCAGGTCCGATTGAAGCTTCAGGACGAAAATGGCTGGGGGGTTCTGGAGGATAAGACCCGATGACATCTACATTGACCCTAAAGACTATTATGGTACGTTTTTTTTCTCTGTTTTTTGAAGTTTCAAGTCGATTTGAACATGAAATTGAAGGTTTAAATTGTCTACTAGGAACAGAGTGTCTTTGAGTTGTAATAAAATTTTGTTTATTTTTGGGTTTGACAGACGACGATGAACCTACAAAGTGCAGTATTAAGGTGTACCACGGTGGTGAGTTCAGTGACAGCCCTTGTCGATCATACGTGGGTGGTAAGTATAATTTCATAGATTGTGCTGATATTGACGATTTTGGCATGGACGTACTAGAGGAAATGGTTAAGCAGATTGGTTATTCTGTTGACATGGTGTTTTACTTCCATTTTAAAATTCCGTATGTATGTTTGGATTTGGGTTTGAAATGTTTGGCTAGTGATGGTGATTTTTAAGCTTGTTTGAGCATGTCAGTGGTAGAGTAAAACTGATTGAAATTTATGTTGAACACTGGACGTCTTGTTTGTTGATGACATCTTGTGATCAAGAAGTCATCACACAGAGTTCCCACTGTCCTCCTCCTGAAAGCCAAGATGCAGAAGTGCATGATGCTCCCTTTGTTGATCTGTTTGAATATCATTACCATGATTCTGAAAATGTAGATGAAGATGATCAGGAAGAGGGTGATCAAGCATGTGAGGTTAATGAGGAAAATGATTATGAGGGAAGTGATGATCAGAATTTTGATGAAGATGATGAAGAGGAACCTGTTTTACAAGGAAACGAGCAAGTAGATCAATGTTCAAGATGTTCAAGATGATACTGATTATTGGGTAAAAGAGGATAATTGCAGAAATTCAGAAAGAACGTTGAGTCTGATGTAGAGGAGAATGGAAGTGAGGAAGATGTGTTTGAGGATGACCTCCCATGGATCTCAATGACTTTGAAACTGATACCGAAGATGATGATCAAACAGTCTTGGATAAGGCAATGAAAAGATTGAGGAAAACTAGGAGATCTACATTGAAGTCAATAGGTCCTGATGCAGCATGTAATCTGTTTTTCATCGGGCAATTAATTCCTAATAAGGCAAAGCTTGGTAACATGGTCAGAACATATGCTCTTCAGTCTAGGAGACAACTGCATATTACCAAAAATGATAGCCTGAGGTTTAGGGTGGTGTGCATGGGGAAAAATCCTAGTTTGACAACTCCTCAAAACTGTGAGGACCAAAACAGTCAACAGAAAACTTGTGTGGTAGGTAGGAAAAAAGAAGGGCATTGAGGAAGCAACCCAAAAAAAAATTAATAATAATAAGGAAGAAACCATCTAAACCAACCTGTCCATGGGCGATGCAAGTAAGCCGACCCTCAACTGAAGATTACTGGTGCGTTAAAACATTGAAACATGCACACCAATGTCTCCAGACAAGGGAGGTTGGTCTGTACACCATGAGTTTCATTGCTAAAGAGGTGGAACCATTCCTACATGCAAATCCGGACATTCACATGATGGTTATTTAAGATATACTTGAGAAGAAACACCAGGTTAAAGTGTCACTACCAAAGTTGTGGAGGGCTAAGAAGATTGCTATGGAAAAGTTAAATGGGAACTATAGGAATCAATATGGCCAACTTAGGCAGTAATGTGAGGAACTTGTTAGAGCCAACCCTGGGACCACTGTCAAGATTGATGCATGTCGCAACCCCCGTCCCCTAACAAACCCGAGAACGGGCGGCCGCGGCCAGTTTGGGTGGTATCTTTATTTTATCCATTTGGCAGCGGAAATTACATCAGGACCGTAGTTAGGAAATATTTTATCAGAGTAAAATACCACGCTTTTATAATATTAAACACATGGGAAAAATCCCAAGTTTCAAGTACACACATTTTCATAGGGGTAAACCCTATTTTATTTAATAAAACATCTCTTAAATTTTAGGTAACTTTATTGCCACTTTTCCAAGCCTTCAGTGCTGTCCAGCTGGCTTCTATTTGGCTTTCACATTTTGTTACCTGAAACGCGTTTAAAAACATTTCGTCAATGGAAAATACTGGTGAGTGAATCCCGGTTTAATAAAGACCATTGTACAGTATTGAGGGCGGTCACGCAATTACATTTGTTTCCATCTATTCAATTGCCACCCACGGTACTGTCAACCCGACTTGTGGAAATGTTACTCCTCGCAAGGTGGTAACAAATTTTGTATACAAAACCCCAACATACCGACGATAATTGTAGAATACAAATACTCAATAACTGTTTAATATAATATTAATTGTGTGAGGTTTTGTAAAAACAGTTTGCAAAAAGGAGACTACTCACATTGCTGTCTTAGGTTTCCTTTAAGGGTTTCCTGGTAATTATCTATAATTTACACAAATGCAGATGTGTTAGTATAATAACCCAATATTTATATTAATGATACCCTCCCCGAGACGGCATTCCAACGACTACATCGGGCAGAACCACGACAGCCGTTACGGAACCCTAGATCAATCGGGCAGCGTATCTAATACGTAACCGGGGTTATGATACTTACAATGGGGCATAACTTCGTTAATTTAGGGGGTATTATGCCTAAGAATAGCTTATACTATAAGAAAATTCGAGAGAAAGAAAGTGTGTGAGCGATCGGAGACTGAAGCCGATGCCCTCAATTTATAGGGCTGCAATTGGGCTTTGTCGCGCCCCGCGTAAACTCCAGCCAAGGCCTTCGCGGCCCGCGTGGCTCCCTAGGGTAGGCCCTAGGGTTGCTGATTCGACTCGTAGCCTTCACACGTGGCGTCCTAGGGTTTCGGCCTGATCTCCTTGCTGTCGCGGCCCGCGTAGAAGACGACTAAGGTCTTCGCGCCTCGCGACGGACCCTTAAATTTTGTTTTTAATTAATTTTTATAAAAATAAAGGTATTTGGGGCCCGTTTTCGCGTATAGGGTGTATTTTAGTACATATTGGGATATTTTAAAATATATTAGAGTGTTGGAATATATTTTAGAGGGTTGTTATATCCTCCCCACCTTGTTTTAGAGCTCGTCCTCGAGATCTACTGGAATAAGTGTGGATATTTATTTTGCATTTCCGATTCAAGTTCCCATGTGTATTCTGGTCCTCTCTTGGAATCCCATTTCACTTTGACCAGAACTAATCTCTTGTGCTTGAGGTTCTTAACTTTCCTGTCTTCAATTTATAGAGGTCTTTCTACAAATTTTAACTGCTTATTTACCTCTATATCTTTAAGAGGTACCATCAGTGATTCATCAGCTAAGCATTTCTTGAGATTAGATACATGAAATACATCATGTATCCCTGCCATTTCCTCTGGCAGTTGTAGCTGATAGGCTACAGGTCATATTCTTCTAATAATCTCAAAAGGTCCAACATACCTGGGACTTAGCTTTCCCCTCTTGATGAATCTTACCACTCCTTTACAAGGAGAGACTTTCAATAATACTTTGTCTCCTACCTGAAATTCTAGTGGCTTCGTCTGTTATCAGCATAACTCTTTTGTCGATCACGTGCTGCTTTAAGTCGTTCCTTGACTTGAATGATTTTGTCTGTTGTTTCTTGTACTAATTCGGGTCCAGATAATTGTTTTTCTCCGATTTCTGCCCAGCAGTGTGTGTGTGTGTGTATATATATATATATATATATATATATATATATATATATATATATATATATAATCGTCCATAAAGTGCTTCAAATGGTGCAACATTGATACTTGTATGATAGCTATTATTATAAGAAAATTCGATTAATGGTAAGTGATCGTCCCAATTACTTCCGAAATCAATTACACAAGCTCTAAGCATGTCCTCCATTGTTTGAATTATCCTTTCACTTTGTCCGTCCGTTTGAGGATGGTAGGCTGTGCTTAGATTCAACTTGGTTCCCATTGCTTTTTGGAAACTTGCCCAAAAATGAGAGGTAAAACGACTATCTCTGTCAGAAACAATTGATAAAGGAATTCCATGCAATGAAACTATTTCATTCACATATAGTTTAGCTAACTGTTCCATACTGAAAGTTTCCTTCATCGGTAGAAAGTGAGCTGACTTAGTTAGTCTGTCTACAATCACCCAGATTATATCATTACATTTCCTTGTTTTGGGTAATTTGGTAACAAAATCCATTGTTATTAATTCCCATTTCTAAACTGGCATCTCTAACTGCTGCAATAAACCTGAGGGTTTCTGGTGTTCAGCCTTGACTTGGGAACAGGTTAAACATTTAGAAACATAATCAGCTATATCCTTTTTCATTCCTATCCACCAAAAATTCTTTCTTAAATCCTGATACATCTTATCACTTCCAGGATGTATCATATACTTAGACTTATGAGCTTCTTCTAATATACAGTGGCGTAGGTTTCCTATTTTAGGTATCCACGTTCTTTTCTTATGGAATCTCCAAATTCCATCTGTTCCTTGTTCTAATTCCTTAATCATACCTTTCAATTTTCAGTATCATCCTTGATTACTGATTCTTGTGCTTTTCTAATTTGATCATTTAAATCTACTTGCGATTTAATTTAAGAGAACGTACCCTTTTTGGTTTTTCATGATACTTCCAACTTAAAGCATCAGCCACTACATTCGCTTTTCCTGCATGATACTTGATATTACAATCGTAATCACTAAGAATCTCCATCTAGCGTCTTTGTATCATATTCAATTCCTTTTGCCCGAAGACATATCTTAACTTTTATGATCAGTGAAAATGGTGAACTTACTGCCGTAAAGGTAATGTCTCCAAATCTTAAGGGCAAAGATTATGGCTCCTAATTCCAAATCATGGATTGAATAATTCTCTTCATGATTCTTAAGTTGTCTAGATGCATAAGCTATAACCTTTTGACGCTGCATCAACACACATCCATAACCTGACTTAGAAGCGTCACAATAGACTATAAAGTCTTCAGTTCCTTCTGGTAACGCTAGTATGGGTGGATGGGTTAATCTTTGCTTAAGAATTCTAATGGCTTCTTCCTGTTTTGGTCCCCATTCAAACTTAACATATTTACAAGTTAACTTAGTTAAGGGAATGGCTATTCTAGAAAAATCTCGAATAAATCTTCTATAATAACCGGCCAGTCCTAAGAAACTTCTAACCTCGGTTGGTGACTCAGGGGTTTTCCATTTAGTAATTGCCTCGATCTTGGTGGGATCCACATGAATTTCTTCATGATTGACTAGATGTCCAAGAAACTATACATGTTCTAACCAAAATTCACACTTTAAAAACTTAACATAAAGCTTTTCTTTCCTTAATAAACTTAGAAGTGCGTGCAAATGCTTTGCATGTTCCTCTTTACTCTTAGAGTAAATAAGAATATCATCTATAAAGACAATTATGAATTTATCCAAATAAGGCTTACATATTCGGTTCATCATGTCCATAAATGCAGCTGGGGCATTGGTTAAACCAAATGGCATGACAGTAAATTCATAATGGCCATACCTTGTTCTAAAAGCAGTCTTAGGAATGTCCTCTTCCTGTACCTTTAATTGATGATATCCTGACCATAAATCGATCTTAGAGAAAAATCGAGCTCCTTGCAATTGATCGAACAGATCATCGATTCTTGGTAATGGATACCGATTCTTAATCGTCACCTTGTTCAATTCGCGGTATTCGATGCACATACGCATAGATCCGTCTTTCTTCTTAATGAATAAAATTGGTGCTCCCCATGGTGATAAACTTGGTTGTATGAATCCTTTCTCCAACAATTCGTCCAACTGTTTCTTTAGTTCCTTCATTTCAGCGGGTGCCAAATGATAAGGTGCTTTGGCAACTGGTGTTGTCCCTGGTAGTAGGTGGATTCTCGGCGTTAGTCCTGGTAATTCTTCTGGGAATACGTCTGAAAACTGAGATACTACTGGAATATCTTTTAGTTCTTTTCCTTTAATGTTAGTGATTATGGAAACCAAATATACTATAGATCCTTTTCTTATACAACTTGCTGTTTTCATCACAGAGATGAATTTCGTGGATTTAGACGGCTTATCTCCTTTAATTGTGATCTTTTCACCCATTGGTGAATTTACTTGAATTGACTTTTGATCACATAAAATACTGGCTTTATTGGCTATTAACCAATCCATTCCTAATTGATGTGCACAAAATGCAACATATAAATTACATCAATTGTGGCATAAAACTAACCTTTTTTTAGTACTAATGTTGGAAAAAGTGTGTTTTTGTCTTCCTTTTGTATTTTCAGGAATAAATGAGCTCAAATGAACAAAAGAAGCAAAAGGCAACTAAATCTAACATAAATACAAGAAAAGGAACAAACGTGGCATGCCCGACCCCCCCACCCCCCCCCCCCCCCCGACAGCATCTTCCCAAGCAAAACAAGAGAACAGAAGGCTGAACACGCCCCGTGCTCAGTGAGCACGGGGGCGTGCCCAAGTGTCAGCAGAAATGACAAAGTTGTAGAAGCTTCTATCGCCCACCACGGGGTCGTGCTCAGCGGACACGGGGCCGTGGTCAACTATAAGATTCGCAGAATCCAGGCAAATCTTGATAGTACAGATACGCTTCTTCACACGTGGTCGTGCTCAGCGGACACGGGGGCGTGGTCAACTAATGCAGACAAACTGCAATTAATGAAGAAAGAGAGAAGGATGGACACGGGGCCGTGCTCGAGCTTCTGTTCAGCCTATAAATAGGAGTGGTTGGATCACTTGCAACTCATCCCTTGGCACACCACCTCTCTCACACTTCACCCACCACCATCACAACACCATCATCCACCACTATCATCCATTGTCCATCATAGAGTGTGTGAGTCGTCTCGGGATCCGAGATTGATCATAAGAGTTCTTGACAATCAAAGGCCATGTTTGCCTAAGTCTCTTACATCACTTGGTGAAGACAAGTGTTTAGTGTAATACTTTTTATTTTTAATCTTTTCGCACTTTTTATTTGGTTATGTATTAATGACTTTAATAACTAGTTTCTTATGTTGAAGGTGATTCTTCCTTATCGTTTGTCCGTGGTGTCTTGGCATTATTTTACTGTGTATATAAAATAAAAGATTTTCACCATTCATATCTCCACGGTCTATATGGAGATATGTTGGCTACCTGGTCAGGGGTTAAGGGAACGGTTTGGTAAGAGTCTTGCCATTGTTCAGTGTATAGATCCTGCAAAGGACCTGGGTCAAATTTAGTAGGACCTCCTTCAAGGGTTTCCTGGTAATTATCTATAATTTACACAAATGCACACGTGTTAGTATAATAACCCAATATTTATATTAATGATACCCTCCCCGAGACGGCATTCCAACGACTACGTCGGGCAGAACCACGACAGCCTTTACGGAACCCTGGATCAATCGGGCAGCGCATCTAATACGTAACCGGGGTTATGATACTTACAACGGGGCAGAACTTCGTTAATTTAGGGGGTATTATGCCCGAGAATAGCTTATACTATAAGAAAATTCGAGAGAAAGAAAGTGTGTGAGCGATCGGAGATTGAAGCCAATGCCCTCAATTTATAGGGCTGCAATTGGGCTTTGTCGCGCCCCGCGTAAACTCCGACCAAGGCCTTCGCGGCCCGTGAGGCTCCCTAGGGTAGGCCCTAGGGTTGCTGTTTCGACTCGTAGCCTCCACACACGTCCTGACACGTGGCGTCCTAGGGTTTCGGCCTGATCTCCCTGCTGTCGCGGCCCGCGTAGAAGACGACTAAGGTCTTCGCGCCCCGCGACAGACCCTTAAATTTTGTTTTTAATTAATTTTTATAAAAATAAAGGTATTTGGGGCCCGTTTTCGCGTATGGGGTGTATTTTAAGACATATTGGGATATTTTAAAATATATTAGGGTGTTGGAACATATTTTGGAGGGTTGTTATAATGCAGAGCCTGCATCTAATCCCAATAGTCCCACAAGACAATTCAAGAGAATATATGTATGTTATGGTGCTTTGAAGGAGGGTTTCAATCTCATTGGGAGGGAGCTCATTGGTTTGGACGGTCCTTTATGAAAGGACCATACCTGGTTCAGATCCTTTCTGCAGTTGGAGTTGATGGAAACAATGGCATTTACCCACTTGCCTTTGCCATTGTTGAAGCTGAAACAACCAACACATGGTCATAGTTTTTTAGGATACTGGAGATGATCTTGAGTTACCAACAAGATGTAATTTCACTTTTATCAGTGATAGACAAAAGGTATAAAATCCATTATGTTAACTCAATTAACCTTTCTAGTTCCTTTATAATATTAATTATTATCTATGGACGTAGTAATGTTATGACCCCGAGATCTATGGACGTAGTTTTTAAAAGGCTTAGTTTTGCTATTCAAAAAGGGGTAGTGGGACAGCTTATTGCCCGTTTACCAACTATCTCGATGTAAATTTAGTATCATTTGTATAGATATTATAATGAATTAATAGTTATTCTTTAAATTAACGATTAAACGTATTGACAGTTGAAACTTTAAAAAAATATATCTTATTCTATAAAATTGTAGGGTTTGTTGCCTGTAATGGCCAGGGTCTTCCAAACTGCTGAACATAGGTATTGCGTGAGGCACATTCATGAGAACATGAAGAAGACCTGGCGAGGAGATGTGTACAAGAACCTACTATGAGATGTGCAAGTGCAACTATCATGCCCTTTTTTGATAAAGCAATGGAGGATGTTAAGGCCTTAGACAGGAAGTTGTATGATTGGCTGAAGGAGATCCCGACAACAACATGGTCAAGAGCCTATTTTCAGGAATGGCAAAGTGTGACATGCTATTGAACAACATTTGTGAGGTGCTTAACAAGCAATTGGTCAGAGCTAGAGACAGGCCCATCATCACATGTTTGGAATACATCAGGGAATATTTGACCAAACGTATAGTCAATGTGAAGAAGATCATAACAAAAAGTGACGACCCATTAACTCCTGTTGCTGCTTCAGTGTTCGAGACTATCAAGAATGGTGCTTCACAATACAACGTGTTGATGACAGGTTCTTCCAAGTACTAGGTAAGTTTTGAAAAGTTTAATAATTTTCTACCATTTGTACTATATTTGATGCCTATATACTTATACTCTTTTCTGTGTAGGTTACTGGTCCAAGAAACAAGACAGTAGTTGATGTACAGATGAGAACATTTTCATGTAGGAAATGGGATCTGACAGGAATGCCCTGTAAGCATGAAGTCGCTGCCATTTGGAAGATGGCTGAGAATGGTTTGAGTCCAGGAGTTCTAGAGAGTTGGGTTGATCATGTGTATTGGCTAGACAGTTGGAGG
This sequence comes from Helianthus annuus, assembly GCF_002127325.2. Lineage (NCBI taxonomy): Eukaryota > Viridiplantae > Streptophyta > Magnoliopsida > Asterales > Asteraceae > Helianthus > Helianthus annuus. Next base: position 29,558,466 of record NC_035437.2, on the reverse strand, counting down.
AAAGCATACATGCACACCATTAATCCAATTGTCGGACCTGAAATGTGGCCTCTGTTAAGGTGCCTGATGCGTGTGTAGTGTAATATATTTTTAATGTATAATTAAGCCCTTTTTTACACCTTTAGCCAAGTTTTAAATTTATAAAACACGATATTCACTAACACTAAACACACATATGGGCAAGTGCACCCATCGTGGACGTAGTATAGTGTTGGTAAGATACCGAGGTCGTCCAAGGACACAAGAGCTTTTAGTACCGGTTTATCCTCAACGTCTAATCAAATCAAAAAGTTAGAAAAATGTTTTTAAACTAAGAAAATAAAAACTAACTAAATGCTGAAAAATAAAAGTAAAATAAAAACAGATAGACAAGATGAATCACTTGGATCCGACTCGTGTATTAATATAACCTTTGATTATTTTCGCACTTTTGCACTTGTTTAAGAGATTATCTTAGTTATTGTAGTAGGCCTCTCTTTTGAAGGCGACGTTACCCTTAACCCAGTAGTTTGAGTCAGCAAGGATACAATCCTAAAGGGTTGGATTATTGGAAGATAATGAATTAAGTTATTAATGCGAATTATGGTATGCCCCGCTTTTGGCGGTGACGTTACCCTCGGCTAAGTAGTCTGAGTCAGCAGGGATACAGTCCTAAATAGCCGGGTTATAGTATTAATAGTAGTTAACTTATGAGGGGGTCAAAGAGTTTGGATCCCCGCCATCCAATACCTATGGGCATTGAAGGAGATCCTACTAAATTTGACCCAGGTCCCTTGCAGGACCTCTAAACGCTGAACAAGGGCAAGACCCTTACCAAACCGTCCCCTTAACCCCCGACCAGGTAGCCAACATACCTCCATATAGACCGTGGAGATATGAATGGTGAAAATCTTTTATTTTATACAGACAGTAAAATAATGCCAAGACACCACAGACAAACGATAAGGAAAGATCACCTTCAACATAAGCAACTAGTTATTAAAGTCATTAATACAAAACCAAATAAAAAGTGCAAAAGATTAAAAATAAAAAGTATTATACTAAACACTTGTCTTCACCAAGTGATGTAAGAGACTTAGGCAAACATGGCCTTGATTGTCAAGAACTCTTACTATTGATGTGTGTCGGTGTGTATATATTTTTGATGTATATTTAAGCCCCTTTTTACATTTTTAGTCAAGTTTTAAATTTATAAAACACGATATTCACTAACACTAAACACACATATGGGCAAGTGCACCCATCGTGGACGTAGTATAGTGTTGGTAAGATACCGAGGTCGTCCAAGGACACAAGAACTTTTAATACCGGTTTATCCTCAACGTCTAATCAAATCAAAAAGTTAGAAAAATGTTTTAAACTAAGAAAAATAAAAACTAACTAAATGCTGAAAAGTAAAATAAAATAAAAACAGATAGACAAGATGAATCACTTGGATCCGACACGTGTATTAGTATAACCTTTGATTATTTTCGCACTTTTGCACTTGTTTAAGAGATTATCTTAGTTATTGTAGTAAGCCCCTCTTTTGAAGGCGACGTTACCCTCAACCCAGTAGTTTGAGTCAGCAAGGATACAATCCTAAAGGGTCGGATTATTGAAAGATAATGAATTAAGTTATTAATGCAAATTGTGGTAGGCCCCGCTTTTGGCGGTGACGTTACCCTCGGCTAAGTAGTCTGAGTCAGCAGGGATACAGTCCTAAATAGCCGGGTTATAGTATTAATAGTAGTTAACTTATGAGGGGGTCAAAGAGTTTGGATCCCCGCCATCCAATACCTATGGGCATTGAAGGAGATCCTACTAAATTTGACCCAGGTCCCAAGCAGGACCTCTAAACGCTGAACAAGGGCAAGACCCTTACCAAACCGTTCCCTTAACCCCCGACCAGGTAGCCAACATACCTCCATATAGACCGTGGAGATATGAATGGTGAAAATCTTTTATTTTATATAGACAGTAAAATAATGCCTAGACACCACGGACAAACGATAAGGGAAGATCACCTTCAACATAAGTAACTAGTTATTAAAGTCATTAATACAAAACCAAATAAAAAGTGCAAAAGATTAAAAATAAAAAGTATTATACTAAACACTTGTCTTCACCAAGTGATGTAAGAGAATTAGGCAAACATGGCCTTGATTGTCAAGAACTCTTACGATCAATCTTGGATCCCGAGACGACTCACACACTCTACGATGGACAATGGATGATGGTGGTGGATGATGGTGTTATGGTGGTGGTGGGTGGTGGATGAAGTGTGAGAGAGGTGGTGTGCCAAGGGATGAGTTGAAATGGCTCCAAGCACTCCTATTTATAGGCTGAACAGAAGCCTGGGCACGGCCCCGTGTCCGCTGGACACGGCCCCGTGCCCGTCTGACACTCTCTCTCTTCATTAATTGTAATTCACAATTACAATAAATGCACCTGCAGCACTCTGACCACGCCCCCGTGTCCGCTGGGCACGACCCCGTGGTGGGCAATAGAAGCTTCTATCACTTTGTCTTTTCTGCCAGGGCTGACCATCCTGGACACTGCCCCGTGCTCGCTGAGCACGGCCCCGTGTTGAGCTGGACACGCCCCGTGTTCAGCTGGGCACAGCCCCATGCTCAGCTTTCTTCTTGTTTTTGCTTTGGGAGATGCTGTCGAGGAGTCGGGCATGCCACGTTTCTTCCTTTTCTTTGTATTTATGTTGGATTTGGCTGCATTTTTGCTTCTTTTGTTCATTTAAGCTCTTTTAACCCTGAAAATACAAAAGGAAGACAAAAGTACACTTTTTCCAACATTAGTACTTAAAAAGGGTTAGTTTTATGGCTCATTTGATGTAATTTATATGTTGCATTTTACTCACATCAAATACCCCCACACTTGAATCTTTGCTTGTCCTCAAGCAAAACTCTTTAATATGTGGCTTACACTCCCAAATGGAATGGGTAGAAGAGAAGGTTTTGGGCTTGTCTTGAATGTCGGGAATCCAAGATCTTTATTGGGTTTTATTTGTATACTATTTACAATCCTATTCGTTGTGATTTATTTAGAACGTTTCAAAAGAGAAATTACTTATTTGGGCATAACATGCCTTTTTAAAATTTCATTTATATACAAGTTCACATACCTCACGGGGGATCACTCAACACTCGGCCGAAGGTGTATTTTTAGTGAATCACTCGAGAGCGGCATGGAACTTATTCCTACCATAAGCTTGCTAAGCAATCAATCCTCCTCCTTTTTAACTTTATACCTTTGTAAATATCAAGAGGACTTTTTGGGTGAAGGGTTAGGCTTGGGCTAAAGGTGGGTGGTTGGGTTAGTGGTTAGTAAAAGGGCGAAAAGCGTAAAAAGCGTCGGTTTTCGTAAAACACTTTTTTTTTCTTCACTTTTTTTATTCTAATGAAGCATTTTTCAAACAAGGTTTCTTTTGATGAGCTTGTTTGTTTATTGCTAACTTCATCTCTTTTTTTTTTTTTTTTTTTTTTGTGTCACAAGAAAACCGAGCTTTGTTACTAAAATAAAGGGTTTAAAATGAAAAAGGTTTTGGTGGGTAAAAGGTGTTTGTTTTGGGGAAAGAAACGAAAAGGTTTAGGCTCAAAGGGGTTAACTAGGGGGATTTTTGGGTAGGTGGTAAAAAAAGAAAAATTAATGGTGTAGAAATAAAAAGGGGTTAGTCCTAATGCCTCCATCATTTACTTACTCGGGTTTAAGTTGGTAAGGACCGGGAATGTATCGTCGTGGCAAGTTCTAGAGTCGTAAGAACCAAGCGGCTATTCACACAAGAAACGAAAAATGAGCATTTAGTTTAAAGATGTATATTTGTATGCTCAATAAAGGCTCAAAACTCACTTTTGTGGGAATGGGTTTTTATGTGATCAAGTATATATAATCAAATTTTAACTAAGATTGTCATGCCGTTTCATAATCTTCTTATTTGGTTCTTTTTATCACGACGCTATCGGTTGTAAATTTATAAAAATATAACCTTTTTAGAACTTGTTATTCCCAAATTAAACCAAGACAAGTAAAAAAAAATGAAAAGTTTTTTTGAAAAAATTTGGGGTGATTAGCGGTTCCAATAGAGTTTTGTGTAAGGCTTGTTATTAGGACTTGCAAAATTCAAGGTTTTAGCATCCCCCCACACTTAAATTACACATTGTCCTCAATGTGTCCCAAAAATAAGTTTTTCGGTTGATTAAAATGTGTAAAAGTGGGTTAAAAACAAGATTTTATGGTACTGGGTAGCTGAACACGGGGTGGTGTTGGCTGAACACGGCCCCATGTCCAGACTGCCAGTACCAAAAGTAAACAGAAGGCTGGGCACGGGGGCGTGTTCAGTGAGCACGGCCCCGTGTCCAGGTACCTGAACTGGGCATTTCTGCAGATTTTTAGGCACGGGGGCGTGTTGGGTGAGCACGGCCCCGTGCTGAACTTGCAGTAATGAAGAAAAATTGTCGAGAGGCTCTGTTTTTGCGCATGGGGTGTTGGTTCAAGCTTCCCTTAGTATCCTTCACCATCCCGAGTGTGTTTTATTCCTGCAAATTAAAACTAAACTAGAAAGCATAAAAGTTAAACTAATCTAAAACTAAGGATAGTTCCGCGGAATGCCTCCGTGGTGCGCCACGTTTATAAGGGTCCTTGGCTAGACCCTCCTTGTCGGGTGGTTCAGGCTCATCTTCAATTAGGGGGTCATTATTGCCAAAAGGATATTTCATTGAGCGCTCAAGATCTATGCTCCTTTTGAATGCCCCTAATTGAAGAGGTAGATTATTAAACTTCCGGTTTTTCAAAGCGTCATGAGTTTTTACAAAAGGTTTTCCCAAGACTAGAGGAGCGTCATCGAGGATGACAAAGTCGGTTGGAATAACCATTTGATTTGTTTGAACTAAGAAATCCTCAACTACACCGATTGATTTTATTACTTTCCGATCGGATAGAAAAATGGGTATTTGAAGTGGAGAAAAATCACTAAGACTTAATTTTTCGAAAATGTAGTTAGGTATTATGTTAACACAAAGATCTTTATCAATGGTGATATTACTAATAAAGGAATTTTGAAAGAAACATGGAACCGGTGTGATGTTAATTTCAAAAGGATCTTCTTTTATTAGCGAGGTTTGATCATTAGTTAACTTAACACTTACCATTTCTTTGATTTTAGCATTAGTGTTTAACTCTTTTAAAAACTTGGCATGAGGGGTTACTAAACAATGATTTTCGAAAGTAGGTGACAAGAGGTTAATTTCTTCAAAATTAGACTCTTCTTGAATTTTAACATTACCGGACTCACCCTTTTCGTTGTTTAACTCATGTGTCGGTTTTTCACTTTCTTGTTCTTCCATTTTTACATTTTCAACTATCTCTACGTTATTATTACAATTTAATTCTTCTCTTGCGCGGGACTCCTCTTCCCTTGCGCGAGATTCTTTTATGCAACGTTCGATAGTTTTAATGTGTTCTAATATCCTATTGGTCACTTCGGTGAGAGAAAAAGAATTTGGATCCTCAAAGCTTGAATCCGGTTGTTCGATCCTTGGCTCCTCATAGTACTCATATGAAGTAGATGGTTCACACCATTGCTCTTCATTGTAAGTATATGATGGGTAAGGGTCGAAACTTTGTTCTTCATAATACTCATATGAGGTGGGTTGTTCACGCCATGGTTCCTCATAATAAGAATATGAAGGTGGTGGCTCATATCTTGAATCTTCAAAGTATGAGTATGAAGGCTCATACCTTGGTTCATCAAAATATGAGTATGAGGGAGGAGATTCATACCTTTGGTCTTCATAGGATGTGTATGAAGTTGATGGCTCGTACCTGGGCTCCTCATAATGGTTGTATGAATTGGATGGTTGATATGAGTTATTATATTGAACCGAGCGTGCGTTACGACAATTAGTGCAATAATTACCCCTATAATCATCCTCATCATAGGTGTAGTTGTAACCTCTTGAGTATTGATCCATAAGAATCACTCAACAGACCACAACTGAGTCTCGGGACCAGAAAACAAAAATAAGACGGAAACAGAAGCTGGACACGGCCCCGTGTTGAGTGAACACGGCCCCGTGTTCTGGGTCTGTATCTGGGCGTTTTAATTAAAGTTACTGGTCACGTTGAGCACGGGGGCGTGTTCAGCGAGCACGGCCTCGTGGTCAGACTCTGTATCTGGGTATTTAAGTAAAAATATGCAGCACGGGGGCGTGTTCAGTGAGCACGGCCCCGTGTTCAGGCTACTGTAAATGCAAACTAAACTAAAATGCAGAAAAAAAATGCGCGCGTTTTAAAAAGGTTTTAAAAAACTGATTAGGCCGTCGATTTTAAGCTTTCTTAAAATCCTTGTGTCCCCGGCAACGGCGCCAAAAACTTGATGTGTGTCGGTGTGTATATATTTTTGATGTATATTTAAGCCCCTTTTTTACACTTTTAGTCAAGTTTTAAATTTATAAAACACGATATTCACTAACACTAAACACACATATGGGCAAGTGCACCCATCGTGGACGTAGTATAGTGTTGGTAAGATACCGAGGTCGTCCAAGGACACAAGAGCTTTTAATACCGGTTTATCCTCAACGTCTAATCAAATCAAAAAGTTAGAAAAATGTTTTAAACTAAGAAAAATAAAAACTAACTAAATGCTGAAAAGTAAAATAAAATAAAAACAGATAGACAAGATGAATCACTTGGATCCGACACGTGTATTAGTATAACCTTTGATTATTTTCGCACTTTTGCACTTGTTTAAGAGATTATCTTAGTTATTGTAGTAGGCCCCTCTTTTAACTGATTAGGCCGTCGATTTTAAGCTTTCTTAAAATCCTTGTGTCCCCGGCAACGGCGCCAAAAACTTGATGTGTGTCGGTGTGTATATATTTTTGATGTATATTTAAGCCCCTTTTTTACACTTTTAGTCAAGTTTTAAATTTATAAAACACGATATTCACTAACACTAAACACACATATGGGCAAGTGCACCCATCGTGGACGTAGTATAGTGTTGGTAAGATACCGAGGTCGTCCAAGGACACAAGAGCTTTTAATACCGGTTTATCCTCAACGTCTAATCAAATCAAAAAGTTAGAAAAATGTTTTAAACTAAGAAAAATAAAAACTAACTAAATGCTGAAAAGTAAAATAAAATAAAAACAGATAGACAAGATGAATCACTTGGATCCGACACGTGTATTAGTATAACCTTTGATTATTTTCGCACTTTTGCACTTGTTTAAGAGATTATCTTAGTTATTGTAGTAGGCCCCTCTTTTGAAGGCGACGTTACCCTCAACCCAGTAGTTTGAGTCAGCAAGGATACAATCCTAAAGGGTCGGATTATTGAAAGATAATGAATTAAGTTATTAATGCAAATTGTGGTAGGCCCCGCTTTTGGCGGTGACGTTACCCTCGGCTAAGTAGTCTGAGTCAGCAGGGATACAGTCCTAAATAGCCGGGTTATAGTATTAATAGTAGTTAACTTATGAGGGGGTCAAAGAGTTTGGATCCCCGCCATCCAATACCTATGGGCATTGAAGGAGATCCTACTAAATTTGACCCAGGTCCCAAGCAGGACCTCTAAACGCTGAACAAGGGCAAGACCCTTACCAAACCGTTCCCTTAACCCCCGACCAGGTAGCCAACATACCTCCATATAGACCGTGGAGATATGAATGGTGAAAATCTTTTATTTTATATAGACAGTAAAATAATGCCAAGACACCACGGACAAACGATAAGGAAAGATCACCTTCAACATAAGTAACTAGTTATTAAAGTCATTAATACAAAACCAAATAAAAAGTGCAAAAGATTAAAAATAAAAAGTATTATACTAAACACTTGTTTTCACCAAGTGATGTAAGAGACTTAGGCAAACATGGCCTTGATTGTCAAGAACTCTTACGATCAATCTTGGATCCCGAGACGACTCACACACTCTACGATGGACAATGGATGATGGTGGTGGATGATGGTGTTATGGTGGTGGTGGGTGGTGGATGAAGTGTGAGAGAGGTGGTGTGCCAAGGGATGAGTTGAAATGGCTCCAAGCACTCCTATTTATAGGCTGAACAGAAGCCTGGGCACGGCCCCGTGTCCGCTGGACACGGCCCCGTGCCCGTCTGACACTCTCTCTCTTCATTAATTGTAATTCGCAATTACAATAAATGCACCTGCAGCACTCTGACCACGCCCCCGTGTCCGCTGGGCACGGCCCCGTGGTGGGCAATAGAAGCTTCTATCACTTTGTCTTTTCTGCCAGGGCTGACCATCCTGGACACTGCCCCGTGCTCGCTGAGCACGGCCCCGTGTTGAGCTGGACACGCCCCGTGTTCAGCTGGGCACAGCCCCATGCTCAGCTTTCTTCTTGTTTTTGCTTTGGGAGATGCTGTCGAGGAGTCGGGCATGCCACGTTTCTTCCTTTTCTTTGTATTTATGTTGGATTTGGCTGCATTTTTGCTTCTTTTGTTCATTTAAGCTCTTTTAACCCTGAAAATACAAAAGGAAGACAAAAGTACACTTTTTCCAACATTAGTACTTAAAAAGGGTTAGTTTTATGGCTCATTTGATGTAATTTATATGTTGCATTTTACTCACATCACTATCAATCTTGGATCCCGAGACGACTCACACACTCTACGATGGACAATGGATGATGGTGGTGGATGATGGTGTTATGGTGGTGGTGAGTGGTGGATGAAGTGTGAGAGAGGTGGTGTGCCAAGCGATGAGTTGGAATGAAACCAAGCACTCCTATTTATAGGCTGAACAGAAGGCTGGGCACGGCCCCGTGTCCGCTGGACACGCCCCCGTGCCCGTCTGACACTCTCTCTCTTCATTAATTGTAATTCGCAATTACAATTAATGCGCCTGCTGTACTTTCGCCACGCCCCCGTGCTCACTGGACACGGCCCCGTGGTGGGCAATAGAAGCTTCTACAGATTTGTCTTTTCTGCTGCTTCTTGGGCACGGCCCTGTGCTGGCTGAGCACGGGGCGTGTTCAGGCTTCTGTTTTCTCTTCTTTGCTTTGGAGGATGCCGTTGGGGGTTCGGGCAGTCTACTTTTACTCCTTTTCTTGTATTTATGTTAGAATTAGCTGTCTTTTTGCTTCTTTTGTGAATTTGAGCTCATTTCATCCTGAAAATACAAAAGGAAGACAAAAATACTCTTTTTCCAACATTAGTACTTAAAAAGGGTTAGTTTTATGCCTTATTTGATGTAATTTATATGTTGCATTTTACACACATCAAATATCCCCACACTTGAACTTTTGCTTGTCCTCAAGCAAAACTCTTTAAATGTGGCTTACACTCCCAAATGGAATGGGTAGAAGAGAAGGTTTTTGGCTTGTCATAGAGTGTTGGGAATCCAAGATCTTTTTGGGTTTTATTTTTATTTATTTACAATCCTATTCGTTATGATTTATTTAGAACGTTTCATAGGATAAATTACTTATTTGGGCATAACATGCCTTTTTTTAAATTTCATTTATATACAAGTTCACATACCTCACGGGAGAAATCACTCAACACTCGCCGAAGGTGTATTTTTTTTAGTGAATCACTCGAGAGCGGCATGGAACTTATGCCTTCCATAGGCTTGCCAAGCAATCAATCCTCCTCTTTTTTAACTTTATACCTTTGTAAATATCAAGAGGACTTTTTTTTTTGGTGAAGGGTTAGGCTTGGGCTAAAGGTGGGTGGCTGGGTTAGTGGTTAGTAAAAGGGCGAAAGGCGTAAAAAGCGTCGGTTTTCGTAACACACTTTGTTTTTAGTGACTTTTTATTTTGAAGTATTTCTCCAAACAAGCTTTCGTTTGCATACCTTGTTTGTTTTTAACTTCATCATCATATATATATAATAATTTTTTTTAGTCACATAAAAGAACGAGCTTGCGAAAAACCGAGCTTGTTACTAAAATAAAGGGTGGAAAATAAAAAGGGTTTTTGGTGGGTAAAAAAAAAAGTTTAGGGTAAGGAAACGAAAGGTTTAGGCTCAAAGGGGTTAACTAGGGGGATTTTGGGTAGGTGGTAAAAAAAATGAAAAAAAAGGTGTAGAAAGAAAAATGGTTAGTCCTAATGCCTCCATCATTTACTTACTTGGGTTTAAGTTGGTAAGGACCGGGAATGAATCGTCGTGGCAAGTTCTAGAATTGTAAGAACCAAGCGGCTATTCACACAAGAAACGAAAAATGAGCATTTAGTCTAAAGATGTAAATTTGTATGCTCAATAAAGGCTCAAAGCTCACTTTTGTGGGAATGGGTTTTTAATGTGATCAAGTATATATAATCAAATTTTAACTAGACTTGTTATGCCGTTTCATAATTTTCTTATGTTGGTTCTTGTTATCACGACGCTCTCGGTTGTAAATTTTATAAAAATATAACCTTATTAATCTTGGGATTCCTAACTTAAACTTTAGACAAGTAAAAAAAATGAAAATTTTTGTAAAAAATTTGGGGTGTTTAGCGGTTCCAATAGAGTTTTGTGTAAGGCTTGTTGTTAGGACTTGCAAAATTTCAAAGTGTTAGCTTCCCCCCCCCACACTTAAATTACACATTGTCCTCAATGTGTCCCAAAAATAAATTTTTAGGTTGATTGGATGTGTAATGTGGCGTTAAAAAGCAAAGATTTATGTTACTGGCAGTCTGGACACGGCCCCATGGGGACCGGACACGGCCTCGTGTTCAGGTGCCAGTAACAGAAATTAAAGAAATGAGACAGAAGCCTAGACACGGGGGCGTGTCCGGTGAACACGGCCCGTGTCCAGTTACCTGATCTGGGCGTTTTTCTGCAGGTGGTTCAGCACGGGGCCGTGTTGGTTGAGCACGGCCCGTGTTGAGCCTTCTGTAATGGAGATTTGTGTCGGATTGCTCCGTTCTTTGTGCATGGGGCCATTTTTCTCGTTCCCTTTTTCATCCATTACCACCATGAGTGTGTTTTATTTATTATAAACCATCAAACCTTAAAAACCATCATTTCATTGCAAACATAGAGAGATACATATAGTTTCAAAATAAACTAAAAACTTAACTAAATAACTAGGGGGATACACGAGGTTATCATAAAGGGTTCTACTTATTTAAGAAAATTTCGGGAATAGTTTCCCGATGTAGCAAGACCTTTAGCCGATTGTTCCTCGGATATTGTTCAAAGCCACTCTTCTATCTCCCTTGGAAGGAAGAAAGCGGCTTCGTTTTCCTCGGTGGCTTGAGGAGGAACATTCACCGGGACTCCTTGCACCACCCTCTGCGGAGGTTCTTGGTGCACGGCATACCATTCGGCCGGAATGATGACCTCGGGTACTACATTCCACGCTCTTTGGGTTATTATGGGAACCAAAGGCGGGGAAGCGAGAAGGTTTAACCTCTGGTGCAAGAGGTTCACTTCTCGAAGACAGCCCTCCAACCCCACTGTCAGATGGTTAATACGGTCCACTAACGCTTCTTCTACTCCCGTCATTTCGTCTATGGCCTCCCTTAAGGCGTAAACGTAGTTTACTAGGGAGTCTTCTGCTGTGGACGACCTTCTCCCATTTCGGTTACCTCTTGAAGATGATCCGCTTGTTCTGCTGGCCATTTTCTGTGAAAGAAACCGAAGATAGCTGAATTTTTGCAAAACAGTACCTCGAACACGGCCCCGTGCTCACTGAGCACGGCCCCGTGTTCAGTTGTCTGCAGGATTTTTGGCTAAGGATTCTTGGGGTTTCAAATTATTTTCATAATTTTTAACTGTGGTTTAAGCTTAGATAATTTAAAACAAAGTTATACAACTAACTTTAAACAAGAATCCGTAGCAAATAATCTTACAAACTCCACATAGAAGGTTGGAATCATGGAGTTTCCAAGCTTCCATGGAGGAGATGTTGAAAATTTTTGAAAGAAGGAGAAATGAACAAAAAGTGGAAGGGACAAGATGATCCTTGGGAACCTTCTTTTAGCACTTACCTAGGATGGTATAGGTGAAGATCGCAGGAATCTCTGTCTAGTGAAGTGGTCAAAAATGAGCAGGAATCAGGCTGCATTTAAAGAAAACGACAGCACGCTGAACACGGCCCCGTGTGCAGAGAAAATCCTGACACATTTTGTCTGTATTCTGACAAAATCAGCAGAAAATCTTTTGGGTGAGCACAGGGGCGTGTTGGCCGGACACGGCCCCGTGTCTGGAGACTGTCTTATGAGTTTTTGTTGTCCCTAAGGATCTTATTCATATCGGGTGGTTCCTTACTGGATGGAACAACCCCAAAGTGCCTAAGATACCTTAATTGTCCTATACTAAGGCGAGAACGCAAGAGGTTGTCGGTGAGGGTAATTCCTATTTTCATTCTAGGTGGACAAGTCCAACCCTTTCCCGGGCTCTCGTTAAAGAAGGTGTATGCCGAATCGCTCAGGTCTATGTATGCACCGAACGAAGTCGATGGAGAGTCCTTCACGGCACAATCGGCACAGGGACGACTATCGTCCACGTCTTTTCTAGGTATGAAGGTATTTTCGGGAGCAACGAGGTTGTCGGAATGCGGTTCCAACATTTCTTCATGGTCATCGTCTTGGGGCGGATCAATAAAATCCTTCCTAAGTTCTTTTGACCAATTTAGAATTAGTTCTTCTAGTTGAAATAATTCGTCAAGGAGCATTTCCCCTAGAATATCTGGCTGGGCGCATTCGAGGGAGAGATAGTGCTTATTTTTACTTTCGCCCCTCTTAAGGTTATAAGGAATTGGTGGGTCTATATAGTGGGGCCTATAATTTAGAAAATAACATTTTAATTCTTCATGTTCGCCTCCGCATAATTGATACCACATACCATAAGAGTGCCGAAAGTAAAAAGAATTACTATCACTCATGTTTGTGTCAGAAATTACCAACCGCCGGGATCTAACGGTTCTGTTTTCAGTAAGAGAATCTTGGGCACGGGGGCGTGTTGAGTGAGCATGGCCCCGTGTTCAGCTTACTGTCTGACTTAAAACTGGATTGCCAGTTCCAATGATTGAGCACGGGGGCGTGTTCAGCGGGCACGGCCCGTGCTGAGCTCTGCAGAAGCTGAAAAACTAAGAAAATCCTAAAAAAATTAAAAAGAAAAATAAAAATATGATTAGGCCGTTGATTCCTAACTTTCTTAAAATTCTTGTGTCCCCGGCAACGGCGCCAAAAACTTGATGCGTGTGTAGTGTAATATATTTTTAATGTATAATTAAGCCCTTTTTTTACACCTTTAGCCAAGTTTTAAATTTATAAAACACGATATTCACTAACACTAAACACACATATGGGCAAGTGCACCCATCGTGGACGTAGTATAGTGTTGGTAAGATACCGAGGTCGTCCAAGGACACAAGAGCTTTTAGTACCGGTTTATCCTCAACGTCTAATCAAATCAAAAAGTTAGAAAAATGTTTTTAAACTAAGAAAATAAAAACTAACTAAATGCTGAAAAATAAAAATAAAATAAAAACAGATAGACAAGATGAATCACTTGGATCCGACTCGTGTATTAGTATAACCTTTGATTATTTTCGCACTTTTGCACTTGTTTAAGAGATTATCTTAGTTATTGTTGTAGGCCCCTCTTTTGAAGGCGACGTTACCCTCAACCCAGTAGTTTGAGTCAGCAAGGATACAATCCTAAAGGGTTGGATTATTGGAAGATAATGAATTAAGTTATTAATGCGAATTATGGTAGGCCCCGCTTTTGGCGGTGACGTTACCCTCGGCTAAGTAGTCTGAGTCAGCAGGGATACAGTCCTAAATAGCCGGGTTATAGTATTAATAGTAGTTAACTTATGAGGGGGTCAAAGAATTTGGATCCCCGCCATCCAATACCTATGGGCATTGAAGGAGATCCTACTAAATTTGACCCAGGTCCCTTGCAGGACCTCTAAACGCTGAACAAGGGCAAGACCGTTACCAAACCGTTCCCTTAACCCCCGACCAGGTAGCCAACATACCTCCATATAGACCGTGGAGATATGAATGGTGAAAATCTTTTATTTTATATAGACAGTAAAATAATGCCAAGACACCACGGACAAACGATAAGGAAAGATCACCTTCAACATAAGCAACTAGTTATTAAAGTCATTAATACAAAACCAAATAAAAAGTGCAAAAGATTAAAAATAAAAAGTATTATACTAAGCACTTGTCTTCACCAAGTGATGTAAGAGACTTAGGCAAACATGGCCTTGATTGTCAAGAACTCTTACTATCAATCTTGGATCCCGAGACGACTCACACACTCTACGATGGACAATGGATGATGGTGGTGGATGATGGTGTTATGGTGGTGGTGAGTGGTGGATGAAGTGTGAGAGAGGTGGTGTGCCAAGGGATGAGTTGGAATGAAACCAAGCACTCCTATTTATAGGCTGAACAGAAGGCTGGGCACGGCCCCGTGTCCGCTGGACACGCCCCCGTGCCCGTCTGACACTCTCTCTCTTCATTAATTGTAATTCGCAATTACAATTAATGCGCCTGCTGTACTTTCGCCACGCCCCCGTGCTTACTGGACACGGCCCCGTGGTGGGCAATAGAAGCTTCTATAGATTTGTCTTTTCTGCTGCTTCTTGGGCACGGCCCCGTGCTGGCTGAGCACGGGGCGTGTTCAGGCTTCTGTTTTCTCTTCTTTGCTTTGGAGGATGCCGTTGGAGGTTCGGGCAGTCTACTTTTACTCCTTTTCTTGTATTTATGTTAGAATTAGCTGTCTTTTTGCTTCTTTTGTGAATTTGAGCTCATTTCATCCTGAAAATACAAAAGGAAGACAAAAATACTCTTTTTCCAACATTAGTACTTAAAAAGGGTTAGTTTTATGCCTTATTTGATGTAATTTATATGTTGCATTTTACACACATCAGTGCCCAACCAAATTGACTCCTCCTAAACATCACAAGTAGGTTGGAAGGCCTAAGAAGAAACAAAAGAGGTCACAATTGGATGTTGATGCCACCTTAACAAAGGAGGGAAAACTAATACGGAAAGGAGGCACCACAAAATGCATCAAATGTAATAATCTTGGGCACATCAGTCACAGCTGCAAGGGTCAAGGTGGAGCAGAGGCTGCTTAGATATCAACTGTGTTAGTGTTGCTTTGTGTTTGAACAATTATGATGTTTTGTTTGTTACTTTATTGTGGTTGTGTTTGAACAATTAGGATGCTTTTCGTCGAACAATTACTTAGATGGTTATGTAGCCAACTTTTGGGACAACTGCTATTGTATGGAAGGTTATATACCATCTATTGCCAGTTTGGTTTGTGTCAATCGTTCAAAATACACATGTACTTTAACAAAAACTTACATTTGTTACTAAACATAACACAAGTTCAACTACAACAACATAATACACTGATCCTACCACATCACAGAGTAGAGTTAACTTCCAACTAAACAGACTTATTCATAAATAAATTTCGATAAAGTGAAGGGGCCTATTTCCAATGACAGTCTCCTCTCGACAACAGGTCTGAATCATTCTCTTTAGGAAAACATGGGTTGTGCCAAACACATGACCAATCCTCTTTTTCTGATTCATAGTTCCATGCATCCTTTAAAACACCCGAGTCATAATCCTCCTCTGGGTTGGGGTTGAAACCATGTTCTTCCACATCATCATCTTTTTTAAGTGGCTTTGCTTCACCTTCTTTGTCTTTGCATTCAACAGCAATCTGTTTCACCAGAAGATGAACCTCCTTCATTGACAGGATTGACCCTTTGTCTCCACACCACCTCTGTTTCCAAAGAAGCTCTATTTGACCGATCCACAAAAACCCTTCAGCAACATCCACTAAGTCTGATTCAACCTTTGTTTCCACACAAGCCAACTGCTCTTTCTTATCTATTACCCTGTTTTGGTGATAGTAGAAAGGAAGTAAATGTTTCTTACCTCGCTTTTCCATTCTCACTACTACTACCTGTTGGAATCACAACACAAGATAAACAATTGTATTTATAGAACCAAATTCAAAAAGTTACCATTTCATAAATATTACTAGCCGTTGGGAAACAGAGAGAGTTTCATAGCAAGTCAGAGTAAAAGTAAAAAACAACATCACCAAATCAGTACACAGAACACAAAGAACAACCATGAAAAACATAACAGAAACTTAAGTCTTTGAACTTCAACCGCTTTCTCAGCAACTTCCTTTGCCTTCTACAGCTTTAATTCTGCATTCTCCTTATTTGTGCTCAGCAGGGATGGTACAAGCCTCTCACATCTAGGACATGAAATTGGAGGATCAATCCACCGAAGCAATCCACACCCATCGGTCTGCAAATGTTAAAACTCAACTTCATACACTGTTTTTTATGAATCAGGTAGAAAACGATGATGAATAAAGTAACAAACACTTACACAGCAAAGAAATCTTCTCCCTAGATTAGCTTCTATACAAGATGTTCTAATGTAAGTAGCAGCACCACATGAGCATACTGCATTTGACCTTCCACTGCTATTGCTAGTCCACGAGGTAGCGGCTGCCATTGAAGAGGATCTTGAAGATGAAGATGATAGTGGCTTCTCTTAAGTTACAGGGCTTATGAAAGAAGACCCTCTTTTTCGAGTTGCACTTTCAGTCCCAAAGGGGCATAAATGTCATTTAACAAAGATGCAAACGTTATACTGACGGCAGTTTGGACCAGGGGCTTGATTGAATCAAATTGACAACGTCAGGGACTGGAGTGTTGAGTTTTTTTTTAAATGAGGACTGAACCTGCAATTGATTGTAAACCTCAGGGATTGAAACCGTATTTTACTCTATTTGTTATGTCAGACAATAATTTTATATAGGCCAATGCGGGGCTAGCCCACTTGTTAGAGATACATGCATTTTAGAGATAAGTTATTTAATTAATTGGTGTAAAGTAGTGTAAGATTAACAACTTTCGTTAAAAAACAATTGTAAATGGCCATTTAGAGATAAGTTATTTAATTAATTGGTGTAAAGTAGTGTAAGATTAACAACTGTCGTAAAAAAAAAAAAAACAATTGTATATGGCCATGTGTTAAGTGACTGAGTGACTCCATTGCATTTATCTACTTTTGCTCACGCAACTTACTTATTCCCATCAATGTTAACTTAAATTCATGTTGTACATGAATAACCAGTCGCGTACTGACTGTCTTTAGTGTACCATCAGCAACAATAACGGATCTTGAAGTTTTAAATAAGGGGGAGGGGAAGTTTTAAAGAAAAAACTGGGGGGGGGGGGGGGAGAGGGGGGGCTCAACACATAAAAATTTCAGGAAATTTCGATAAATTTTACATTTCGAAACAGAAAAACAGAAGGGTTGGACTCCCACTGGCCCTAACTAAGATGCTCCCCTGATCAACAAACGTACATTTGATAGTAGATAGCTGACAAAGTTTGATATATATACGAAGTATTATACTCATGTATTATTTGTCTCTTTCGAATATTTAAGCTCGAAACTATATGATAACATTTGTGTTTGCTACTAAAACAACATTTAGACTAGTGATATTTCATAACTCATTTAAACACAAATATAATAAATTAGTATAGATCATTATATATTTTAATTTAATGGAATAAATCATTATGTAGTATTGAACTTAATCAACTCGAGTGATCCAATCCGTTCGAAGTGACTGACTTAAATGTTAAATATATAAAGCTAAAATTATCCTCATATACTTTTCTTATTCCTATAGTATTACTTTCCAAATATCCTGGTTTAAATAATTATGAAGTAATTAAATAATAATGAATGTGGATTTAACTTTTTCTATTAAGCATGAAATTTTAAAACAGTATATTAGTCCGAAACAAATATCTGTGGATAATTTTAAAATACATATCAAATATAAGTGGACTCGTTTGAGACTTTATGCTGCTCTTCTTTTCATGCGACTTCTTTTTGTTGCTTTTATTAATTGTTATGGGCAACTCATGATGTGATCAATGGGTGCTGATTAAAGTAGATGCTACCTTTTATTTCTTTACTTATTTATTTTACTTTTGTATAAATTAAGTTTACAGTATTTTTTTATATTTTATTTTTCAATATATACAAATTGTCGTGATAATTCGAGCATCATGATTATAAAACTAAGTCGTAATAATAATTCATATAAATGATAACTTGTTCAACTTTAAAATATGATATGACATTCATGCACTATTTTTGTTGAATTATTTTAAGTAATGTCTTGTATATGTATTTCATATGTTTCTTAGTGGCTATCATAAATATTATTCAAAGGAAGGAATAATGGATTTAAATAATCGTAACTGTTATCAAATATTTTGTGATAGTCACACCTTTTAACATATTTTCTTTCAATGGGTTTTTTTCTAACTAAGAACTAACCCTATTAGTGTATGATGATGTGGATGTCTTTATGGATGTTCACCATTACACCACCCCCACCATGGTAGCCACCAACATCACCGTCACCGTCACCGCCACTCCCTTCCTAGCATCATCATTACCTCAATCACCACTCGAACTCTGACCACCTCTACTCTGACCTCTGTCACAACAGCCACCACCTTTCTCCTCTATGCATTCACACAGCCTAAAATTCATCTCAACTTTTTCTTTCTCTGTCTCACCGGAAACAAGTTCTCCGGCTGTGGTGGTTGTAATGGATAGCGAAAAGATTTAGGGTTTGGGGTGGTAGTGACAGAACGATGATGAGGTGCAGACGAGATTTAGGGCAAAGGGTGGTGGTTGGGTTTAGTTTCCCGGTGGAGATCTATTGTTGTAGGTGGGTTATGGTGTAATGCCTCAAAAACTCGAATTTTTAATTTGCTAGTATGTTTTCTTATGTTATGGCATGACATAAAATAACTATGTAACTTAACTTAGTTAGAATGGTAGGTTAAACAGAAAGGAAAAAAGGAAGTTTGGATTAAATGGGAAAAAGACATCACACTAGGAGGGGTTAATGTGTAAATTTGTTTTAACAAAAAATAAAAGGCAAGATTTAGAGTCGGGGAGGGGAGGGGATAGCGACACACACATGAGTGTGTGTGTTCTTGTGTGGATCAAAGGAAGAAGGAGAAGAGAAAGGATTTGAATTGCATGAATAATCCGTGAATCTTGAAGTGCTCATCACCTACTAAGCATCAAGTAAGTATCAAGGAGAAGAGAAAGGATTTGAATTGCATGAATAATCCGGGAATCTTCTTGGTTGGAATTCTTAGTGGGTTTTGATGATTCAACCCCAATTGGGTAAATTTTAAGTATTAGGTGGTTTTAATCGTGTTTAGATGAACTAATTTAGTATCATTGATGATTAATCACATCAATTGAGGATTTTGATGTGAGAATCCATGTTTAAAAAACTGGGGCTTTTGATTGTTTATGGTTTAATATGAATGAATTGGAAGATATGTAGTGTCTTGCTATGTTTAATCTTATGAAAAGAATGTTTTGTAGATAGGAAACTACATGAATGGGTTTATGAGGTAGGGAGACTATTGATAAGGAGGCATGTTAGATGGTTATGAGTGTGGGAAATCTTGTATGAAATCACGGTAATTCTATGTGAAGTTAGTAGGAATTATGTTAAATGTATGCTAGGTTAATGTTAATGTATGAATGAAAATGGGTTTAGGAAAAAAAAATATGATGATTCATACCATGAATAAGGAAGTTAAGCATGTGATACTTGTATTTCATGCTTTACATATGTTACGCACACCAAGTGTTTGATGAAATGTCTAAATGACAATAATATGTGAAACATGTATAGAAAGTGACGATGGTGTGTTTGATTGTGAATAAAATTAGGGGTGTGTTTTAGATAGAGTTCATGTGGGAAGTTGAATTTGTTAGTATGATGTGGTAGAAATATGCACCAGGAGCTTGTACCTTGTGCTTGAATGATGTGACACATACTATATGTTGTTTGATTGATTAATTGTGATTAAGAAGTAAAGGTGCCCTAAATGTGAAACATGTAAGATTACTAGAAAGAGGTAAGGTTAGACAAACATGGGTTATGGTGTTAATTGTAGAAATATGAGAATGCTAGTATGAATGGGATTGATCATGTATTTGTGTGTGCGTGTAATTAACTAATCATATGGTTGTATGTGTCTTATAACGTGAGTATGAAATGCATATGGTATCATTAGTATGGCTAACTATATAAATATGGATGTATGTTCTAACAATGAAAGCTTGTATGGTTAATAGTTGACTTTCTGAAAAGTCAAAGGATATGAGAATGAGATGATAAGATTTCTAACACAAATGTAAGATTAGAGAGATCATGTGGTGCGTGTTAGATCAATATGTGTTATGCATGATGACATGTGAAATTATGTGGGTAAAATAATGTGATTATTAATCTATGCCTTGTGCTTTTTAGAAATTGACTAATGAAAGTCAAATGTAAGTTATGAGTTGGATGTGATTGATAATGTGTATGATCATGTATGCGAACAAGGATTTGAATGTGATGACATGTAAGGATGTGAAAAGGAATGTGTAAAGGTAAAAATGAACTTTGAAAAAACTTTAGGGCTTAAAAGAGAAATTATTATTATTATTATTATTATTATTATTATTATTATACATATCAATTTAAAGCGCTCATGAATAGTAATGAGCATTTTTAAATATAATGACTTAAGGTTTAAATTATAACTCCTTAATATCTTAAATAATTTAGTATTTAATATTTTTTCGTGTTCATGAATAGTAATGAGCATTTTTTCATTATCTCGATGTAAATTCAAAAGTAGTGTCTAATTAACTTAAGGTTTAAATTATAACTCCTTAATACCTTAAATAATTTAGTATTTAATATTTTTCATTATGAATAATAAATCTAAAGTTTTAATATTATATTTATTTGGATTTTTTTCTAATTTGATTTTTGTTGAAAATGGATATCATGTCGCTATCGTACAATATCGAACCAAACCAACAATGAATGGTAGTTTATTTTTTTTCGTAAACTACATGAGTGCTAATAATAATATTAAAAAACGCATTTTTCTAATCGTAAACTATACGAGTATCAATATGTGAAGAACTGAACCGATTTCAACATATATCTTTTTCTAATCGTAAACTATCCAAACCGGGTATCTTTTTAATGGTTTTCGATTGATATAAAACACGTGTCGATATCCTTTCGGGCGCATCACGACTTTAGTTTTTTAGTTTCCTCTTTCAGCTGCTATACCAAGTTTCGATACCGAACCGATACCAACTGAGTTCCCGCCGCATAGCGCGGGGGAAAACGACTAGTTATTATTATTTTGAACCACAACATATCACCAAGTCATATTACTACCTCCGTCCCACTAAAAGTGTCACATTTTGAATTTTCAAAGTCTTTATTTATAAACTTTGACTTTAATTATATGTTTTTGTGTTATATAAAACTTGATGAAAATTAACCCAATAAAAACACTTGTAAAACACACTCAAATCATATAAATTTCATCAAGTATTATCTAACACAAACAAAATTATTTAAGGTCAAAGTTTATAAATAAAGACTTTGAAAATTCAAAATATGACACTTTTAGTGGGACGGATGGAATATTATTTTAACATCTACTAATACCTTACAATTTTGAGGAAATATTTCCACATTTAAGGTATTCGCCTACAAATACGTATGTTTTCATTTTCGTATATATTTATATAGAGTTAAATGCCATTTTAGTCCCTGTGGTTTGGGCCATTTTGCCAGTTTAGTCCAAAGGTTTCATTTTTAACATCTGGATCCAAAAAGGTTTCATCGTTGCCATTTTGGTCCAACTGACTTAACTCCATCCATATCTGTTAAAGCTGCCAAGGGCATTTTTGTCATTTCATTTTGGTCCAACTGACTTAACTCCATCCATATCTAACAAAAATGCCCTTGGCAGCTTTAACAGATATGGATGGAGTTAAGTCAGTTGGACCAAAATGGCAACGATGAAACCTTTTTGGATCCAGATGTTAAAAATGAAACATTTGGACTAAACTGGTAAAATAGCCCAAACCACAGGGACTAAAATGGCAATTAACTCATTTATATATATGCATTTGATAACATCATGCACTGTTGGGAAAATATCAAATAATAAAATGTATAAGGTGCTAATGCGGGTTAATCTATTTGGTAGAGACACATGTCTCTTAGCGGGAAAGTCACAAGTTCAAAAATCTAAACAAAGAGGAATAATTTAGTATTATTGGTGTAAATAATTAATGTTTACCGTTCAAACAAAATTATAAAAAAAAAGTATAAGGCCTATAAGCTTTCATTAAAAAGTATTCAACAGATTTATTTCTCTTAAATGATGAACTTATAAAACAAAATCTCTGATTTCACCTTAAGAAGTTAGATTATCTCTGATTTCACCTTAAGGCCATCCGTAGTCATAAAGCCCCTTGTGGGGCATTATGCGACACGTGTCGTGCCACGTCACACAGGGGCTTTATGGGGCGTTATATCACTAGAGCCCGTAGTCATAAAGCCCATACCTATCATTACCTAATTATTAATTTTCAATTGTATTAATTAATTAAAAAAACACTTGCTTTTTTTTATTGGTCCATTTTTGAAATCCCCTCCCCCATCAGGCGCCATATATATAACGCCACCCACTTTTTTTTTGTCTCATAAAGCCCCTCGTAGTGGTGTGTGGGGTTTTATAGGGGCTTTATGAGGGAATATAACGCCCCACTACACATACTCTAAGAAGTTAAATTTTGACTCAAAATCGAACATTCCACTTTTTTTTTCTCTTGACCACTTCAAGGTCTTTTAAACGGGATCATTTTCTTTTGTAATATTTTTCCATGATTTGACCATTATACCTACCATTTACTAATGTTTTGAATTTTGATACAAATAATTAGAAATCATGATTGTGTTTTGGTTTACTAGCTCTCAAGAACATGCTTTGAAAATTTCTTTATTTATTTATCTATTTAATTATTGTTTTGAACAATTATGTAGGTATAGTGGTATACCCTTGTAGATAATGGTAGAATACACATTCTAAAATTTCTCCACATAATCACTCATTTATTATGTGGGTCAACCAGTGATCGAAGGCGAAGCCACGTTCATGGCTAGAGACAACGTACATTCGTGTGTGGCCCTTTAGTTTTATAACCTTATATGTATTCGTTCGTATGTGGCCCCTTTTAGCTTTATAACCTTATATGTGTTCGTATGTGGCCCGTTTTAGTTTTATAGTTGTATTCATTGTTTCATATGTCGCCAGTTTTAATTTTATAATTGTATTCATTGTGTTTGAAAAAAAAAGTTTGTTGCATGAAAAGTTTAATATAGATGAGGTGGCCATAATTAGGGGGTAAACGAGTCGTGTCGAGCCCGAGTTTAGGCTATAAGAACTTGAACTCACTACTCGGCTTGTTTTGGGCTTTATTTCTAAAGTTCGAGCTCTGTGCATAAGTAGTTTTTAAAGTTTGAGTTTGCTTCTACGTCGTCCCATGTTATATATATATATATATATAGAGAGAGAGAGTCATTTTACATCATAATTTTATATATAATAATAAAGTTATGATGTAAACAATTAATTTATGTTAAAGAAAAACTACATAAGTAATGGTCTCGTTTAGACTTGCAAGTTTACTCGAGCTTGATAAGTGAAGTCTGACAATTACGCTAGAGGCAATCGCATCACAAGACCTTTATATTGACATGCATATTTCGGCGTAGCATGATATAACAATATTATCAATATGCTTGATCGATCTACAGCATTCAACCACGTCTAGGATCTTAAAAACCATTCACGACAGTGGCAAAGATTCTTAGTGGTCCAGGGGTGCTCGACCCCCACTGATTTTCCGCTTGTAGTGTTAATTTTACCGAAAATTTCTGATTTTTTTGTAGTGTAAAATATTGGATTTTTAAGAGTCCGACTCCCACTCATGACTTGGTTTTTGAGAGTCCGGCCTCCCATTGATTTTTCGTTTCAAGCTCTGCCACTGATTCATGATATAATTATAAACTATTAATTGGTTTATTTCTTTATTTAATTATTTTTTCTGCCATTCATTAAATTCTCTCTAATATCCATGGTTGTAAAAGTCGTTAGACGCTCTCTAGTCGGTCGACCGGGGAGTTAAGAGTACTCGGACATGTTAAATTATAAAAAAAAATAGTTTTTGGAAGTAAGATATATGTCAAAGAACATAAATTTATTAATATTTATAAAAAAATACATGAAAATGATATTCATTCTTTAATATGATAGGCGTAAAAATTATGTATTTTTTCAAGTCAAACTTAGCCCGAGTTGACCTATTAGGTCCGATTCTGGCCGAGGTTGACCACGTTTGATCGATTTCAAGTAATTAGGCGGAGTTGAAGAAAGTCTCTTTGGCAGCCTACCTTGTAGTCACTACTCGAGGAATACCCGACCTTGGACACCTTATTTTATTACAACCATGTTAACATCTAAGGTGGTAAAAAGAAACTGACAACCAATGAAACCAATCTTGTGAGAACAAATATGTAATTTGGCCGAGACATTTGAAGAGTTAAGTCTTAACTCAAATTCCCATATAATAAAAGACATTGTTTACGTAGAGTTGTGAAAGAGGCCATCCTTGAGAGACAGACAACCAAGGTGAGAACAATACATACACACACTTGAAACATGATGTAAACTCACGTGCACCCAACATTCATATTATTTGAGTAAATAACAAGTGGCCATATGTTATACTCGATGACCGTAGTAGATGCTAAACTACTGGTGGAGGCAGATGAAGAATTACAAGATTTTTGTTGTGGGCGAGCAAATAGTTGACACTAGCAAAGGGGAGGTTTGAAGGCACATAAATTCATAGTTAACGTGGTTATCTTGATAAACATTTCGGAGTAACAAACGTCAATGTAAGACTAGCCCACTTAGTATAGACATATGCTTCTTAAAGGAGGGGTCTCGGGTTCAATCCTGGGCAAAGTTTAATAATTTAAATTATTGATGTAATAGAGTAGAAGCAAGCGTTAGCATTAAAAAAATTGACAATCAAGGTTTGGAAGATCTAATATATTTGATAAAGGTGCATGTTCATTGAGAATCAATAATTATGTTGAGAATTGCGAGAACCGAATAATGAATTTGTATTGCTTTAAATGTGATACATAAGGTGGGTACATGACCGCCAACCTCACTACTTTTCTCTCTCATTATATCATCAATGAGGTACTTACAAGTGTTTTAAGTAGTTCTTTTATTTCTCAACATAATACTGATTCTTCTGAAAAGAATGCGTTTGTAACTCCCTATATGATTCTTGAAAAGAATATTAAGACTAATGATGATCCCACATGTAAGGTAGGAAATCATTTACAGTTATCAACAACAGTCTCAACAATCCAGACTTGTAAATCCAAGGTGACTTTGTACGTAAGGCTAATTTTAAATTAAGCACGACCCTAAAAAAGCTAAAATTTAATTTAAAACTAACACACGTCGTATAAAAAACTCCATACATTATACATCTTGCATAAGTTGTCATAAAAATTACAAAGCACAGGGTATAACATAATTCATAATTTTTCGATCATGACTGTCATAAATAATTCCATGCATTGTACTCTTACTTTATTATAGTTATAATTATAATCTTGTTAGTATAAAAATCATAAAGCATGGGGTATAATATTATTTGTGATGTAGAAAATAAATCATAATTTTTCAATGATGATCACGTTTCTTGATATGCTAATGAAACAAAGAACAAAGAAGAAAGAGAACCTGCACTGGTCAGCTTTTTTGAACACGAGGAATATATATATATATACGTCTCCTATTTATCACAAAATATATTAACGGAACAAACAAATTATGCAATAAGTATCGTAATCAGATTTAACAAAAGAACAACTAGCCTTGTAGAGGCTCAAAACATTTGTGCAAAATACTAACCTTGTTTTCACAATTAGCGGAACTTAGGGGACTAGGGGTGGTTCACTAGTGATAGAATTTATCACTCACAAGCACCAATCAAGTTTCGCCATGTCATTGACCATTTTTCCATCACTCACAACCATTTTTAGTGGGGGTGGTCATCACTCACCACCACACCCAACAATTTCCCCCCAACCAACAAATACCCTCACAAAAATAAACCATAACGCGTTGAATACATCACGAAAATCGGTTTCCGTGGAAGATTAACGCGTTGAAGTATGGACCGGCGGTGGGATATAACGCGTCGAACTTTATTCCGTGATATTATCACGGGAGTGCCCCGGGTCCTCTTATGGTTAATATTTATATTGAAACTACCATGATAATATATAACACAAATGAAATTGTTTGCTTTAGAATTTAACATTCATCCAAATGGAGTAACAACTACTGCATCAAATGTTGGTTTCTGTTGATGCTAAGATGGCTACACGCCTACACGCTTGAGCTGACAAGTAGGTAGCTTTCGGTTCAATCATTTTGGATTAGCTATCGGTGCTAATTTGAAGACAGTTAGAGCCAGTCATTGACAAGTTTAATCGAAAGTTATCCGCTTGGCAGCCTCCCACTTTATTTTCCTTCTCTCTTCAAGGTGCCCATAAAGGTCATAAACACTTCGGAAGGTATTAGACGTTTCATTTGGGGTAAATCGGTAAGGGTAGTAAGATTAATGGGTCTCGTGAGGAAAGATTATTGCTTCTAAGCAGTCTGGAGGTCTCAAAGTTGGTGGGTTATGAGAGGCAAACATCGCTCTTCTCTCAAAGTCGTGGCGGGGCTTCAAGACTATTCCTTCTCATCTATGAAAGTGATTTGAGGCTATTCACAAGTCAAAAGGAAAACATCAGTTAGGCCCTTTTAAATATGATTTGGCAGGAGTTTGGAAAGATATTGGGTTTGGAAATACTGGGTCAGTTGGTGTGGATCTTATGAACAGAGGTGCAGTGGTGAATCGGTGGATCAAAGATGCTTCTGTCGATCGACTGTAGTCGAGAAAAACATAGGAATGTTGTGGTGGATGTCTAGCTGCAATCTTTGGTTTTATCTGGCTTTGGCTAGAAAGTCTCAAATCACTACGAAGGATAAAGTAGGTAAGTGCACATTTCGGTTAATTTTAGTAACCAGTTCGGTTAACCGGTTTAGGCGGTTATTTTCTCACTTTTGCTTTAACTGGTTATTACTTTAACTCGGTTATTCACTCTGTTATTTTCAGTTAATTAACTGGTTATTATAAAAAAAAAGTCATTTTTCGGTTTTTTTCTCGGTTAACCAGTATATCGGTTAAAAACCGGTTACCATCCTAAATATCTACAACCCGTCGGTTAATATTAACTAGAAACCGGCAACTGGGCTACCGGTTATTAACCGGTTCCAGTTAGCAAATCAGTTTTTATGTCCCCGCCTCTACAGTCTTGAAGATGAAGTTTAATCTTTCCTCCAAAGTTAAAGCTTCAGTTGGCGATGGAAGTAAAATATTATTTTGGCATGATGATTGGTTGATGCAAGAAGGAAGGTTATCTGATACCCCATGCTTTTTATTTTAGCGGCGAACAAAATT
This sequence comes from Helianthus annuus, assembly GCF_002127325.2. NCBI lineage: Eukaryota > Viridiplantae > Streptophyta > Magnoliopsida > Asterales > Asteraceae > Helianthus > Helianthus annuus. Next base: position 29,530,988 of record NC_035437.2, on the reverse strand, counting down.
GGCTACAGTCGAGGAGTGATATTCTAAAACCGCGACATCCTGAATCTTTTGAAGAATGGAACTAGCTATCACGTCACATGCCCCTTTTAAATAATTTTGTTTTGCAAGTTGGAGAGGATGGTTGGTCTTGGTTAGGGATGAGCATGGTACCAGTACCCAGTACCAAATGCTCATCCCTAATCTTGGTTCAGTGACAGTGACTAGGAGTTCTTGGTAAAAGACGTGAGGAAAGCCATTGAGAAATCCACTCAACAATCCAATAACAGTTATACCATCCTGCCTCTATTGTAACAAGTGGGTCCCACGTCAGCGCATCAGGGCTGCTTCATTTCCGAATTGGAATCGCCTCTATGCAAGGTGTGTTTGGATCAGGGTTCCTATCCCCAACAGCTTCACTGATATCGTTTGGATCAGGAACATCTTTGAACTATAGGGTGTTCAACAACAAGGTTCCTATCCCCAACAGCTTCACTTAATTTGTTCGGTTATTCACTTTAATCCGTTATTTTCGGTTAGCTGACCAGTTATCGGTAAAAAACGTTAGGAAAGCCATCAAGAAATCCAACAACAGTTATGCCGTCATGCTTTCTATTGTAACAAGTGGGCCCCACGTCAGCGCATCAGGGCTGTTTCTTTTCCGACTTAGAATGCCAGTGGTTGTGGAGCTGTTCCTGAAACCGCTCATCACATCTTAGTGAACTGCCTCTATGCTAGGTGTGTTTGGTGGAACATCTTTGTTTGGATCAGGGTTCCTATCCCAAACAGCTTCAATTATATCTTTGTTTGGATCAGGAACATCTTTGAACAATAGGGTGTTCAACAACAAGGCCATCCCTACCCTCAAATTGATCAAGAACAGTCCTTTTAGTTGATGAAACATAGATCTAAGTTCATATTAGATTATTAACTAATTCACGTACAGCTTAAACGAGATGCTTGGTTTAGACAGTAATGCAGCTTAGGAGCTGAGTTACCAATATACTCCAGCTTCAAACAGCCAAATATTTCAAGCTGAAACGAATGGGTTACACCCACAGCTAAAGCTTATGAATAACATAAGACGAAAACAAACATATAATATAAAGTTATTATAAAACAACCTCTATAATATCCTCCATTAACAAATAACAATGCATCTAAAAACTTGCTTACCATAACTAACAGATCAAGTTTCATCACACCAGTTTCACAACAATGCATCTGAAACCTTACTTACCTTCACCAAAAACATCAACAAATTAACACACTAATCTTCCTATAAAAAACTTTATAATATCCTACATTACATCAACAATGCATCTAAAACCAAAGAGACGACTATAGCCGTTACTATCAATCATACCACAAAACTTGAAAGCTACAGTTCATGACAACTTAGTATGTTCTTGATTAACGTCAACAAAAATCAAGCTAGCAAGACCTACACAAACAAGTACTATATGACTCGGGTTAGGGTTGAAAAATTCAACCCGCCAACCTGAAACCCGACACGATTGACACTGCTAAGAACAGATGCTACCAACAAGTCACCATCTAGATAGCAACCACGCAACAAGTCATCACATTTGCATCAAAATGACGAAGCTTTCACCAGGCTGGGTTTTAAAATGCGAGATGCGCTCCGATGCGTTTTGATCCCAAAAGCCGATGCGCACGCATCACGTATGCGAGACGTTTGTTACTTAAAAAAATATTTATAGATAATATTTTAATTTGTTAACTTTAAACACTAAAAACTTGGATATTAAAATAAATAAATACAACAAAATAGCTCTGCTACCATGAAAGAAGTTCAATATAAACCAAAATAAGCCTTGAACTCTTAAGTGTACAAGTAGCCTCTGCAACAGGTATAAGTACTCTATGTAGGAACTCATTTAACAACCTCGTCAGCTCATTGTACAAGCTTGTTAAGCACATTCTACAAGCTCATTGTACAATTTTACTCTATCGTGGCCGAATTTTAAAAAAATGCACGCATCAGGGCGCTTCATGCGAGCGCATTATGTGATTTAGGGCGCATCATGTAATCGCAGCGCATCACGCATTATGCGCGCATTTTAAAACCCAGTCACCAGCAACGGCAAGACCAATTCAAATAAAGATTCGCACTTCCTTATGCACAGACTACAGTTCAAATAAACCGATTCGCGAGACGCTTAGTTTTGACAGTAGTAATGCAGCTTAGGCACTGAGTCACTAACATTCTCCAGCTGAAAAGAACAGTCATTGCTCCCAGCTAAATCTTACAAATAACACAAGCTACAAAGAAACCAATACTAAATCTTAGACACATCTAAAACAGAACAAACAGAGATCCAGTTAATAATATCACCAAATACATCAACAAATTCACATTAATCTTCCTTTTAACAAACTCTATATCCTCCATTACATTCTTATTCCATATTCCATACATTAAAAAAACACATCAACTGTACATACTTGAATCAAAAAAGATCCACAAAACCCTAAACAGGGGGTATATTACTGAAAGAAAAACCTTTATACCCCTTATAAGCATAATAAGCAATCCTTGTATAATAGAACCCCGGTATAAACAACACAGCTCCCAAAATCGCAAAAAATAGCCCTAAAAAAAAAACTTAAGTTAATCAAAACAATGAGAAAATTAGGGTTAGGTGTGAAAAGAAAAGAAAAGAAAAGTGAAAGTTACCGTGACCGGTGTCGCCGCCGACGCGATTGACGGCCATGAAGATGCCGGAGACGATGCCGGTGACGCCGAAGACGAGGAGAGAAACGGCGAGAGCGATTTCTTTGATGGGAGGACGGTTGTGGACGGTGTAAGTGGAATCGGAGTCCATCATGATGTCTTCGTCTGATATGGAGAATGCGTGATCTACGTACGCCATTGAGGTTGATGGTGAGATTTGATTAGGGTTAGGGCTAGGGTTTGATTGTAGTAGAGAGCTTGGGAAGAAGAAGATGTTAGAATTTGAGGGTTTGGATTTGGGGAAAAAGGGATGAATGTTTGCGTGATAAACCCGTTTTCTTTGATTATATTTGACGAATACTTTCTCACTATTTTTTATTTTACTAGGAAAAAAGCCCGTGCGATGCACGACATGCATAATAGCCATTGTTTGTTCGAGGTAAGACGTCTGACACGGCCGGTGCATAACATGTAAGATAATATGCCTACAAAGGGGCGTGCTTAAACTTTATTAAACTATGGACCATAAGTTGTTTACTTGGCAAAACTTGCCAGCCAAAAAGAAGTGAAAAAAGATGTCTTCCAAGCATGGTTGTAGAAATCGCTAGTCGCTAGTCGGTCGGTGAGGTGGGGACTAGCGATTAATCGGGATTAACCGGGGATTAATCGGATATAATCGGGATTAATTGTAATTAATCGAAAATTAATCGAGATTAATCGGTGATTAATCGGAGATTAATCGGTGCATAGTCGGGATTTTTACAACCATGAGTTCCAAGGAAAAAAAATGAAACAGAAAAAGGAAAAATGCATAAACTCTCGCACGCCTTCCTATCTTATTGGATAACAGATAGACCAAACTTTAGCTAACGCATGCCACCGTCATCCCCAATCCCATCACCAGCCAACTGACTGCAGTGAAATAACGAAAAGAAAACTATTAAAAATGGTATACTATGTTTACGTATGTATGCATCGAAAAGTAGTACGGGTTTTCATTACTAACACTAAGTACAGACGGTATACCTTTCATGTGGGTCACTGTCAACTGTTTCTTCTGAATCCGAATCTGCATAAGCATGCCTGGGAAGGAAAAGCACAAAACATTTATGTAGACGGTTATCCAAAAATAAATATGCACAATTACATTGTTTATGGAAATCAATTAATTATAGTTGAAAGTTTTTTGTTGCCTTTCCATTTATAACGACACCAAGTTTATTTTTTTCAAAAGCCAACTTCTCCCCTTATATGTCTTTACACATTCGAAGTGATGCGTTACCAAGTTTTTTATTCCTATTTTTTTAACTAGAATTACGACCCGCCGCAATGCGGCGGGGATTCTTAAGTTATAACTAAGTCAATTTAGGACGCGCATGTTATGTTGAAACTGTCAAACGGGGAAAAAATAGACGATATAAAAACGTTCACCCACACACGCACGTTGCGTCATGTTAACTCGCAGAATTTAAAACGAAACGTAAAAACGTTAAACCAAAGACGCACGTTGCCATGGCCGGCCCTGGGGGTGGGCGGGGAGGACCACCGGCCAGGGCCCGATATTTCGAGGGGCGCGTTTTTATGAAAAAAAAAACCGATACGTATATGTAAAATATTTTTTTTAATCGGCACATTTTTAGTTATTAACCCCTTTGGCATTAGGTTTAGACTTTTAGTGAGCCAAATACCCAATTTCGTTAAGGCTTAAGGGCACATTTTTTTCGAGCTCGAACAGGGTACACGAATTCTCAGGGCCGGCCCTGCACGTTGCGATGTGTGTCATAAAATTTAGAACGAAGTATAAAGCGAAAAATTTGCGGAAAATGAAACTATAAAGGACCAAAGTTGAAAGTTAAAAAAGTTGTGAGGATAGATTGCAAAAGGTAAAAAATTTTGTGTTAAAAGTAAAAAAACAAATAGTTTTGGATTAAAAGTAATTTATAAAGTACTTTTGGGTGAAAAGTACAAAAATAAATTTAAAAAAAAACCCAAAGCCAAGGTTACAACAACTATATCATAATCATTTTCTCTTTGAGAAACCCCCAGAGCCAAGATTACAACACATAAGTAAAAAAAATCATAGTGGTTAAATCGCAAAAAATAGAAACTTTTGAATTAGAAGTGAAACTTTAAACTTAAATTGTCAAAGATTAAAACTTTAGGGTTAAAAAGGAAACAAAGATTAAAACTTTAAGATTAAATTGTCAAAGATTAAAACTTTAGGGTAAATTATCAAAGATTAAAACCTTAGGGGTAAAAAGGAAAATTATATATATTTTTTTTTTGAAAAGCTCCCAAAGCTATATGTACAAGTTCCATATGCATAAAGTATTAAAAGTAAAAAAACAAATAGGTTTGGATTAAAAGTAATTTATAAAGTACTTTTGGGTGAAAAGTACAAAAATAAATTTAAAAAAAAACCCAAAGCCAAGCTTACAACAACTATATCATAATCATTTTCTCTTTGAGAAACCCCCAAAGCCAAAGATTACAACACATAAGTAAAAAAAATCATAGTGGTTAAATCACAAAAAATAGAAACTTTTGAATTAGAAGTGAAACTTTAAACTTAAATTGTCAAAGATTAAAACTTTAGGATTAAAAAAGAAACAAAGATTAAAACTTTAAGATTAAATTGTCAAAGACTAAAACTTTAGGGTAAATTATCAAAGATTAAAACCTTAGGGGTAAAAAGGAAAATTATATTTTTTTTTGAAAAGCTCCCAAAGCTATATGTACAAGTTCTATATGCATAAAGTAGTTGGTAATTTAGATATGGAATAATGTAGAACAATGCACTTTTATATTTACGAACTCAAGTTTCTGACTGTTGTAGTGTCCTAATTTTAAAATAGAGTAAACATATACCATGTATGTAAATAACATTTCAGATTGAGTAGAAAGGTAAATAGCACATCTGTAAATAAAATGGTTTATTAAACAGGGCATGAATAAAGTGTAAGCCGATATATACCTTACGATCGCTTCAACGTGCTTAACTGGTGTCGGTATGGGTAGCACCCCCTTGTCTTTAGCGGGGATCGATGGAGGTGTGGAAGAACCAAAGGGCTTACAACCATCCCCATCTAGCAGGACATTCTTGCAGTTGAAGGATTCAAAATGGCCATGATCATAATACGTACACGAATCAAGCTGGAGGGTAAAAAACTACCTTTATGTCAGTGACAATATAATCGGTGCTCATGTACCTGTCGTTAACACTTGTCACGTCCCATTTTCTACAAACCATTATCATGATAGAGGAGGAAAGGAAACTATGAACCTACAAACATAACAAAGCCGGCAATCTTATAGCATAACCAAAGACCGTTCAACTGTCTACAAATTAATCATATCCTAATGAATGATATTAAATGACAGGGATATTCAAAGAGGCACAATAAAACAATGCAATTTAATTAATTTTAAAGCGACTCTTGGTATCCTAGCTTGTAGTTAGAGTTTCTTAAATTGATTTTTATATAATGTTAGACTTTATAAAAGAGAATAATTTATTAAGAAATACCTACCACTTGTATACTATTAATTATAGTGGGAATACCCGCGCGTTGCGGCGGGGACTTATGTTTTCTAACGAACGTGGCGTGGTGGATTTCATATTATTTATTTGCAATACCAATTTGCTAAAACAACCAATATATCAATAGGTCTAGACAAACTTACTCCATATATAGTTCATCTTTAGTCAAAATCTTATTTTCATCACCTCTAACAGAATGGTAAAACAAAAATCCAAATATAATGCAAAAAGAAAAGTTTAATAATAACAATACATACGATTGAACGATAAGCCCATAAAAGGGGGAGGGGGATAAAGCCCTTATCTCATGGGTTTTTATATAACATTAAAACTCGTCTCCTTAATACCACCAGCAACTGTCACTTTTATCCCATTCCTATCCATTTGAACCAAACACATCCTATGATCAAACATTTGTTTATAATTGTTTCCATCAGAACTTGTATATTTCAAATCCAAGCATGCACTCATCTAGACAATAAACCATGAACAATTTAAAGATAAACTTACAGTACAAATTGATAACACTTATCCTAAATTAGATATCAGTTCATCAAATTCATGAATACAAGCATCATAAGGCTCATATACTCCACTTCCATGAACAATGATACCAAATCAGATGATCTTATTTACAAATTAATCACAGTTTTCCTAATTTAGGTATAAATCCATTGAAGTTGTAACCAATAACCAGTTGTTTCATGTAAACTGTATGTCAAATTCAAACATATACAAATATAAACTCATACAAACCTGAATCATATATTTCCTTGCAAATTAACCAAAAGTAAACAAACAAAAAACATGTGAATCATAAAATAAGAAGTCAAGTGAGTAAACAATTACGTAGAGAGCGTTCGAGCAACGGATCGGGCTTTTGGTGCAGATGATTAAGAATAATAATAAGAAGAAAACACGAGTGAATTAAGGACCTCAACATGATCGGTTCCAGTACCCAATTGTCCAAAGTGATTCCCACCGAAGGCATACACAGCACCATTGCTTGATATGCAAATTGTATGCCAAAGACCAGCATCAACGCCATCTATGCTGATGCCCAGCAACGACGATACACATGTAGGCCTTAGCTCATCATTGGTACTTCCTTGCCCACACTATATCACAAGAAAATCACAACTTAGAGTAGTCCTGATATGCTACCACCAAATGACCTGTGACAAAAAAGGGAAACTGAAGAACATGTATAGATATAATTTTTATAAAAGAATGTGTTTTATCTCCTTTCACATAGAATTTCATCTTGAACATTCAGAGTTGATCAGTTATGGGATTATTCTGTAAAAACAAAATGAATCCAAGCAACAAAAAAGAGACTTACATCGAACTGTTCTTCTCCTGCGATTTGTCTTCCTATGGTTGCGATTCAAGAACAAAGAAATAGACCAAAATCAAAGCCATTGAAATTTATTAATAATGACCATCGAAGCCCTGGGTGGCTCTTCAGTGTCGCTTCTTCCCTCTGCTACACTCTCTCTGGTCTGGATTTCTCTTCTTCAATGCTTGATTTCTTTGCCACCATGAGAGTCATCGGCAGTGATGACAGCGGTGGAATTGGATTCGATAGAGAGAGATAATGAGAAATGGAAGAATGTACAGTCCTTCCATTCCTTGTGTTTTTAAAAGCAAAACCCATTCAAAAGGGAAGGAAAAGACACTGCATTTTCACTTTGCTCCCACCATTTAATTCACATTCAATCCGTGGCTATTAAAGAAAGAAATGAAGAGCATGTCCTAATTGAATATGACCAGATAATTAAAAGAAGGGGGTTATGTCGATTAAGTTTCTTTGGGGCAGGGAATGAAATGAATAAATTTAATTAAAACAATTATAGGTTACAATTACAATGCATAAATTTAATCATACAATGCATAAATTTGTTTACAATAACAACTAATTTAGACTATTCACATACCATCTTAATTATAGGTTACATATGTGTCAAAATCACTAAAATACCCCTAAAGTGTCTTAAATTTTTGAAGAATAGGCAAGGTTACCCCCTCTAAAATAGCTTGGTTCACTTGTACATGTTGCTTGAAGATGTATACACAATGAAAAATTACCAAAAGGATAGAAATCCTAGTTCTCTTAATAGTATATAGATGAATGTGATGGTTCATTTATATGGCTTTGGACACCACATGATTTATAAAAAAGTTTAATTCTTTTAAATTGTTTTAAATACATATTTTAGAGTTGTGTGGCTAACCTAAATATAGTCTCATTAATGAACATTAAAAAACCATTACCTATTTTTCCTCGTAACTAACAATTTAAAAAAGAACAAATTAATCAAATTTGCATGTGATATTGTGATTGAAATTTTCTTTTTAATTAAGAAGAGTTCTCAGACTAAGCTATGATCGAAGCAACAAATATATCCGCAAAAAGTAAATTAAGGTTAAAAAAGGTAATGTGTTTGAAAAGGGTAAAACCGTCATAAACTAAAAGTTCATTTAAAAGGGGTATATATGATATTTTAAGTTTATACTGGGTATATATCACATTCACGTCATAAAATAAAAAATTCATCAAAATTTTAGAAAAATGAGGAAAAAGAATAAATACCGAGATAGTCCTTAAGCTCAAGGTGACCAATATCCAATAAAGGAAACAGACGCGTTGCCCCTGAAATAAAAAAAATAATAATCAAGTTAAAGTCTAATAAACATAAATAAAATCAACACATCCTAAAAAAGTATAAGACCACCGAGATGTTTAATTGTAAGCATTTAACATACCGAACGATATGATGGCAAACGAAATCAGAGTACCAACAACTCTAAATGAAGTAATGGTCGTAAAATTGCGGAAAAATTGCTTATTTTTCACTTGAAACCTGTTGAAATAATATAAATGTAATTATAAAACATTAAAAAATATTAAAAATCTATGAAGAGTGAAGAACTAATGCATACACAACTTGAAAGACACAAATGTATTTAAGAGGCTCATATTGAAGGTTGTAAAAAAGTTGATATAAATACAACTTGAAAGACACAAATGTATTTAAGAGGCTCATAATGAAGGTTGTAAAAAAGTTAATATAACTAAATTTTTAAGTATATATAGATATAGATTTTTGGTCTATATATAGTTTTTAATCCATATAATCATATGTTTTGTTTTTTAGTTAATTATGTTTTTCGTCCGTATGGTTTGTCAAAAATCACTATTTCAATTCATTAGTTTAAAAATTGTGATTTTAGTCTCTGTGGTTTCACTTTTGTAACAATTACAGTCCACCTTCGTTAACCCCATCCAATCCACCGTCCTCTTTTTAGTGAAATGCCTAAAATGCCCCTATGTAAAAAAAACACTATAAAAATCACACTTTTCATCTTTTCTTCATCTTTGTCAAACACCACCGGCTCCTGAGCTACCGTCGGCAAAAACTACAGGCGACTTCATCTTCTTTCGCAGCAACCACTCTCCCATGCCTGTTTTAAAAACACAAGCATCGTCACGGAACTATTGAGATGGGGATGGGCGGGAAACGAACAGTTAAAGTTGGGTGCTTGAAGTGATTTCACCATTGTTTACATATCTTTAATTGATTGATTCAGAAATCCACCAGATTGCTTCTCACCACCAGATTCATCCTTCTCTCTCGCTCTCGAGAACATCAAATCCACCTGCAAATCGATTAGCAGGTGGTGTGCTTCGATAAGAGTTAAAATGGCAGCGTAATTGGCTGTGGTGATGCAGGTTGTCGAAGTGGTGAAGATGTCCAACAATTTGATTGGTTTTGTACTTCGCTCTCCGGCAAAGGTCGTAGATCTCAAGGTTGAGCGGAAGGGGATAATATAGCAGAGGTATATGAAGATTCAATTACAAACCTTATAAAATAAAGCTGAAATTGGCGGTGATTCATTGTGACTACGGTGGAGGATGGTGGTGAAGTTAGGGGTGCGATGACGGTGAGAAAGGGTTAGGGATTTGGTTTGGGTGAATCGATGGAAATGATGGTTAAGGGGATGGTCGATGGAGAGTAGTGGGTGGAATGGTGGTGAATCGGCTGTAGGAGGTAGCTGGTATGGTGGAAGGTTGCGGTTTGCTGCGGTGGGGGATGGCGGTTGTAATGGATGGTGGTGGAGTGTTGTTGGTTAAGGGATGAATGGAGGGGTGGTAATGGTGAAAATATTCTTAACAGGGCAAAGTCATGGTCCCACCATTGATTTATAATAATAAGATAATAATACAGGGGCAATTTGATCATTTCACTAACACCTAACAGAATAATTGGATGGCGTTAGTGTCGGTGGATTATAATAGTTATGAAAGTGAAACCACGGGGACTGAAATCGCAATTTTTAAACTAATGGACTGAAATAGTGATTTTTGACAAACCACATGGACAAAAAACTTAATTAACTATCTTTTTATTTTATTTATATAAAAATATATTGTATACATGGTCAAATGCTTCAACCTCCTCCCTTGGTTTCTCTGTTTGGCCTTTGGCTTGATAATCATACAGGATAACATACGTATTAATCAGTCATTTACCTATAACAAAGTTATCGGAAGGATTTAAATAGGGCAGAATGTAAACAAACTTTATCTCTATTCCAAAGGATAAAAAATTGCTTCTAGTAATACCCCAGCTCCCAAGTCATACCCAGATAAAGAACTCAAAATAAGATGTACAAATCCACTCAAGAGTTCCACATAGCCAAAAAATAACTAACTAACAATAGCAAGACATTTGCAAAAACGCATAATATGAGTAAATACTACATCAAATCCACACACAATAAGCGATACCATGCAAAGACCATCTTTTAACCTTAATTCTACATCTCCACAAACTTTTATATTCAATCATGTTCTCAAAGAAATGCAAGTGTAACAAGTCTTGCTAATTTGCTCCTCCCAAATCAGTTTCAGTCTGACTTTATTCCTTTTCCCCTCCTTATGAAGAGTTTCCACAGTTCTGTCACATGTTGCTACGTGGTTGAAAACCCCGTATTAAGTTTGTGTATTTACGTGAACTTTGGTTTTGAATGACATATTATGATAGAACTTGTGTTTTGCAGGTCTAATGTAGTTTAAGGAGCTATTCAGGAGCTTTACGGAGTATCGGGATCAACCGGGTACAAGAAATGAACAAAACAAAACAAGAAGTTGTAATTGCACATAGCGTTGTCGATGGCCTTATGGTGCATCGCCGACGCGTTCTGTCGTCCAAACAAGCCCATATCCAATAGCATTGCACGTCGGAGGAAAACCAGAAATGCACATTGCGTCGCCCGACGCCTGGCTTGGCCGTCGGCGACGCGACACCTGATGTTGTAGCGATGAAATTCGTCATTGTTAGGTTTGACCGAGTTTTTTTGACTAGTTTTGGGGCATAAACGCGGCGCATGATGTTGTAGCGCTTGTCATTTAATCTTATTATATTAGGAAGTGACACATGTCAGCTTTATATTATTTTTTAGCCTTTTTAAACAAAATTAACTTTTTATTTAAACTGACCTCATTTTATTATATAGTATAGAATAGATATAGATACGTCTAAATTTATATAACTTTTTATTTGTACTGTTTTATGTTATATAGTATAGATATAGATACGTCTAAATTTATTTTCTTAAAATAAAAGATGATTAATGCTAAACTAGGGGTTCCACTAAACCTAAACCATCAAAGCCTTAAAAATAAACCATAGACTTTCCATTCTAGACATGTGGCTTCCTTGACGGAGTCATAGAATATAGGGTTTAAATCAAGCTGAAATTCAGATCTAAATTTGACGCCGACAGTTGTACCAAAAACCGCTATCACCGTCGCAAAATGGCCAGCACCGTCACCATTTCTTCCGTTTTCATCATCCTCTTAACCATTGCCACCGTCTTCACATCCAATACCGAAGCATCATCCGTCGATTTCGTCAAGAAAACTGTCTCTTCTCACCCCATTGTCATCTTCTCCAAATCCTACTGTCCGTACGTATTTTTCATTTCTATCAAATTGTTTGATATACCTACCTACCACTGTTTAATTAATTATTATTAAAGATTTATGAAATTGTTGGTATAAATGTTTGAAATTGTTGTTGTGTTGATGATTTGTTTGTTGTTGGTAGGTATTGTAAAAGGGCAAAAGGTGTATTCAAGGAGTTGAATGTGAAACCTTATGTACTCGAGCTCGATGAGAGAGGTGAATACTTTTGGATTCTTATATTTATTATTGCTAAACAATTATTTGGTATAAGTTTAGCAACGATTTGGATGATGCGAATTGCTTAACTGATTCTGCTCAGGGGCGAAGTATAGAAGGGGCGGGAGGGGGCGCCCGACCCCCGAACTTTTCGCTCAGTAGTGTTATATATATAGTTTTCAGATAGAAATTTTTGGGTATATATCTTTTTGACCCCCGACCCCCCGGTTCTATAGAAATTTTTTGGTATATACGTTTTCGCCCACCCCCCTCCCCTGCGCGTCATTCGGGTCAAGCTTCGCCACTGATTCTGCTAGATGGGTTGTGTTAGATTAAAATGGGAAAATAGAATCGGTGCACGAAAAGTGTTAAGTGCATCACTGTTTTTATGTCAATGACTAACATGAGAATTCAACTTTAAATCATAAACCCTAACAAAGACTTTGTTAAGGATTGGTAAATGATAAGCTTGGCCTTGTGATTGTTGAAGACATAGTTTGCTAATGCTAACATTCCTTTTATCAAAGTATTATTTTTCTTTCATATTTTTAATTACAGCGAATGATAAGTTTGATCTTGTGATTTTCGACGCTAACATTTCTTCTACAAAAAGGGTAAAATTTTATCAAAAACATCTACGTCGACATTGGTTAAGGTCGACAAATTATGAATTTATGATATCCATCCACATAAAACAAGATTACCAAAGTATAGTCTTTATCTGTTTTCTTGGACTAATTTGCATGACCGTATTTGTTTTCGATATTATTGTTTGGTTTATATAGAACATGTTAGTAAAGGTTGTTTGTTATAATTATTTTAGAGTAAACTGCCAAAATGGTCCCTGAGGTTTGGTCACTTTTGCCACATTAGTCCAAAACTCAAACCTTTTGAATCTGGGTTCCCGTGGTTTCAGTTTTGTTGCCATTTTCATCCAAAATCAAAATATAATCAGATTTTTCAGTTAACATCCAGCTTTTCTATCTTTTTCCTCTCTTTTAACGAAGGACAAAATGGTCTTTTAACGTTTTATCATAACAAATTAAAAAAATCTAACATTTTGCCCTTCGTTAAAAGGGAGGAAAAAGACAGAAAAGCTGGATGTTAACTGAAAAATCTGATTATATTTTGATTTTGGATGAAAATGGCATCAAAATTGAAACCACATGGACCCAGATTCAAAAGGTTTGAGTTTTGGACTAAAGTGACCAAACCTCAAGGACCATTTTGGTAGTTTACTCTTTATTTTAAGATTGTGGGATTTTCGTTATTTTAAAATTTATGGGATGTACTTCGTTTTGCAGAGGACGGGTCGAAAATTCAGGATGCATTGAGTGAGATGGTTGGGAGGCGTACTGTTCCACAAGTGTTTATCAATGGGAAACACCTCGGAGGTTCGGATGGTAAGTTAAACATCAAGCAACTCTAACCACATTTTTGTTGCTACAATCACATGTTAGCTTAATAAACTTTTTGTCTATTGGTCTGTATCTATAGATACTGTTGAAGCTTATCAGAGTGGAGAATTGGCAAAGCTTCTTGGCATTGAGAGTCATAAAACGGACCTTTGAGCTTCAAGCCTTAGACAGCCTAATAATGCCGTAATTTGTACGAATGTTGGTAGTTTAAGTTGACTTGAGTTTACGATTATGTCAAAATATGTACCAATAAATTTGGATATGATACCGTTTGTATTACATATTCGGCCTATTACCTCTCTATATACCGATAAAGTAGACTTGAGGAACCTTGGTGTCTCGTTATGGTCACGCGTCAGATTAAAACCGAACGGTACCAAAAATATAACCGAAAATTTGAAGTGTGGGTTTCATAAAAGTTTAGAAACTCTGGTTTAAAAAACTGGCTTTAATGGTCTAGATGCAGTTATACATATGTACAGTATTTATGGACGTTTTTTTTTTTTTTTGATCATTTTTGAATGTAATACAAATGAATTGTTTAATTTGTTGATTATAAAAATTGAAAGAATATAAAACGAGAAACACAAAACTAAAAAAAGCACGATTTGTCTTTGTTTTTTAGCAAGGAGAAATGATATATATCGATACGACACCCCATTGTGTGGAAACATATGCAGATAAATAAACAAACACCAATGTCTGTTATAAAGAGCATATGATAGGGAAAAAAACAAATAACGCAATCATATGGGTTGTATGAGGGCTAAACCTGTACGATTTATTTGACAGACAATGAAATGACTGATGTGACCACTGACAAAGTCATACGACCCGTATGACCTTTTCCCGCCCTATGATGCAACCCGTATGATGTGATAGAAAGGTTATTTTACACATTTGGGAGTGGTGCGTCTTTAACATCACCCAAACAAATTTGAGAGGAGAAAAAAAAACTAAATGACATGAAATGATACTCTTTCACCACTCCCAAAAAGCGTATTAGGCCTTCCCATTCAAAGAGGTTTTTCCACACAACTTATATTTTACGGAGATATTTATAGGTAAATTGTTCTTTGATTAATTGATACCAATATGTTCTTACAATCCCTATTAATATTAGAACTTACTGAAAAATACAGGGTCACAACTTTAACTATCAAATCGGGACGGCCATGTGGTTTGAATTAGCTATCAACAAATAGTTGCGCAATATGGACGACTGTAAATAAATGTGCTACTGACATAAAGTGAGCTCATTTTGAAAGTTTGTATGTGACAACCAGAATAGTGTCTTTACCTTGAATTTTAGGTAAGCCCGTGATGAAATCCATTGACAAATCAATAAAATGCCCGTATGTATTCATAAGGGTTGCAACAATTCTGACAACGCTAAAGTTTCAAACTTAGCCTTTTAGCCTGTTAATCTTTTCCAGCTAAACAAAACTAACACCATGTGATTTTGATCCCTTTAACTAACATATGATCTTGTAGAGATTGAATATACAAAAACTATACCATAAAATGATATATCAAGTTTAAATCAGCCACTTGGCCATTGAAAATCCTCATCTATGACCTCCCCTTCCTAAACCCAGGTGTTTTAAAGACTTGCCTTTACCAATAGACCACACCACCTCATTGGCACTAGTGTTCTTAGCTGGGCATCTAAGTGTTTGTCAATATGAGTGGATCCTAAATCAATTAAAATTTAAAGTGGTCATGTTTTGATAGTTCTAATCATCTTTCACTACACCAGAAACACTCTCCCCGAGCCCTCTTATCAGCGATCTCCTTGCTTGAGTCGTTTAGACGAATTAGTCTTTTGAGCCACAGACCCTTGTGACGGTAATTTCGAGAAACTAATGGGGGCATTAATCTTGTTTACTGGTCTAGAATCGTCTCCAAACTGGTTATATGCCAATCTTGATCCAGTACTTACTGGAATACTTGTAATCGTCAAATTAGCTTGTTCTTGGGATCTCGCCAAGGAATAAGCATCTTGCAAAGATTGTGGTTTGAACATTCTTACATAGCAAGTACCAATCTATGGTTTGAGACCCTTCATAAAATATGCTTATAGCATACTCCTCACATATGTTAACCTTATTTAACATGTGAAAGGTCTCACAATAATTTGCCAATGAACCCTGTTTGACAAGTATAGACCCTCAACTATTTATTATGCTAACAATACTTTTTTTTTTTTTGAAAGGCCAACATAAAATTCATTCACCAAACTAGCAAGGGGCTAGCACCACACTTACAGTCCACCAAAATACTATAATAACAACATAAAAACAACTAAGGACCAAACTGGAGCAAACATACAGAACAGAAATTAAACATTAAAAAACATTGAACCTTCTCCAGCTCTCCCAGTTAAGACAAGCCTCTTTCGAGCGATACTTAACCCACTGGAAGCTCATCCTTTTAATTTCCTCGACCACCTTTTGAACCGATACTGAAGCATTTTGGAAAATTACTTCATTCCGCATACGCCACACACTCCAAAGGTAAACGAGCGAAATAGCATGTATGGCTTTCTTCCGCTTTGCCGACCCATCCACATACTCGCCGACCTGCAGAACATCTTTGAGGCTGAAAGCATAAAAGGCTGAAACTTTACACCATTGCGCGATAGCGGTCCACACGGTCTGAGCGAATTGGCAATCGACGAAAATATGTTCACTTGTCTCTGGTTGTTCATTACAGAAAATGCAGGTCACCGATTCTGGATGAATACCTTTCGAGAGGAGTGCCACCTTAGTTGGAAGTCGTTCCACCATCGCCCTCCACCCGACTACCCCAACCTTTTTAGGTATCCAATTATTCCACTTAAAAATTGATTGCGGCGCCACCCTATTATGATTTTGAACATGGTTCTTGATACTTCGAACCGAAAACAAGCCGTTAGGGTCTAGATCCCAGACCCAACGGTCCCTTCTATCTTCACATTGTACCCCTGATGTGTATTGAATAAGTTGTTGTAATTCTGCTATCTCGGCTGAAGAGGAGGGGGCCCGATTCCAGTTCCAATTCCATTGTGGCCAGTGATTTTCATTCCACAATCGATCCGCTACTGTGCACATCTTATCCATCTCCAAATTAAACAAAGCTGGAAAAGAGTATGCAAGCGGCGATTCGCCTACCCAGGTATCAACCCAAAATAGAATATCCGCTCCATTGCCAAGTACTCCTCTGATCTGTTTTGTAAGATTCAATTCAGCCCTTTCCAGTTCTCCCGAAATTTGCCATATTTGTTTCCATGGTCCTGGAATCGAAATCTTAGCCGGAATAAAGTTCCAAGATCTGGATTTGTTATGAATTGCCCAAATCACTTTCCGCCATAATCCTTCTTTCTCGACCTTGAATCTCCACCACCATTTCGCTAGCATGGCGAGATTGGCGTCTTTGAGTGAGCCGAAACCAACCCCACCATATTCAACTGAAGAGATAACATTATCCCACGCTATCCAATTTGCCTTTGATTTATCTTCCGTACCACCCCAAAAGAATGTTCTCCGAATGCTTTCTAGATTTTTAATTACTTGTGCCGGGGCCCTATACAAGGAGAAATAATATGTAGGAAGCGAACTAAGAACTGACTTGATTAATGTAATTCTACCTCCATAAGAAAGCGTTTTACCCTTCCATATAGACAACCTATTCTTGAATACTTCCATAACGGGCTTCCAGTTTTTCACCAAATTCATGTTTCCACCCACTTGTAGTCCCAAGTATTTGAACGGGAAGGCCCCCGCTTTACAATACAAGGTATTGGCCATTTCATCCACTTCGCTAGAACCCACTCCCACGCCAAATAGTTTGCTTTTGCAAAGATTGACCTTTAACCCCGACGCCAAGTAGAAACATCTAAGTATTCTTCTTAAATTGAGTACATTTGACAAAGACCAAGTGCCAATAAAGACGACATCATCGGCATAAAGCAAATGTGTCAAAGTAGGACCATTTGTCGCGCACTTTATCCCTTGGAAAAGACCAACCGAAGAAGCCTTTTTCATTATTCCGGAAAGAGCTTCCATGGCCAAGAGAAAAAGGAATGGAGACAACGGATCCCCTTGGCGAAGTCCACGAGTACAATTGAACTCCATTGTAGGCGAACCGTTGACTAGCACGGAACCATGTGAAGAGTGCAATGTAGCCATTATCCAAGTTATCCATTTTGCCGGAAAGTTCATTTGCATCATAATGGATTGAAGGAAATTCCAATTGAGCGAATCATATGCTTTATGAATGTCGACTTTAAAAAACATTCCCGACTTTTTTGCCGTTTTCATCCAAGCGAGGAGTTCGTTAAGCATCAAGGGCCCATCGGTAATATTTCTACCACATATAAATGCGGATTGTTCCTCCGAGATTAGCTTTCCAATCACTCCTTTTAACCTATTCACCAGAACTTTGGAAATTACTTTGTTTATGCAACCTATTAGGCTTATAGGCCGAAAATCCGCCGGGCTCAACGGGTCCTTTATTTTTGGTATAAGGGTGATAAATGAAGAGGTACAACTCTTATTTATACTCCCGTTAAAAAAGAACTCGTCAAATAGGTTCAGAAAATCATTTTGCAGCCCCTCCCAACATCGTTTTATAAACTTGAAGTTGAATCCATCTGGCCCGGGTGCGCGGTCGCCATCACATTCCCATATCGCATTTTTAATCTCCGCCAATGAAAACGTGGCCTCCAACGATTCAGCTTCGGTTGCTGATAAAGACTTCAGATTAGGACACACAATGGGAGGGCGGGTCGACATGGGTTCCGAAAACATCTTAGAATAAAACTCATAGAAATGTTGTTTTATCGTCACCGGGTTCGTTACCCATTCCCCCTCAACAAGTACCCCATTTATCCTGTTCGTGTTTGTATTTGATTTAACCACTACATGGAAAAACCTGGAATTTTCGTCCCCCTCCAGGGCCCACCTGGCTCTAGATTTTTGACGCGTATCGAGGTCTTTCAACCGATCTTGCTCATCAACTTTTTCTTGTGTCATCGGAAAGCCACAAGTCAATATAACAGTCGTGATTAATGAAATGAAAGAGACATAAATATACATAGGTACAAGCAACAACTTTTCATTATCACATAGGAAGTCGATACGATGAAATATGTTTCGTATTTGAAGCATTTCACCAAAATACATTGTTTTTCTTATCAAAACCACAGCATGAGTAATCTTTTTAGACCATCTCTTTATACTTTTTTTGCCAATCCGGGTTTGGCTTTCTCATTACAATCAGTAAAGCTAGTGAATAACAGTATTTATGACTACTTTTCTGCTGAAACGAGTTCAACCATTTAACAAATGTAACGAAAATTTTACACAAGAAAAATAGGACTCACAGAAGAGCTGGCACCAGCCTTGGGTTTCCCCACAAACCTGCATTACACCGATTTGAATGAGAAGATACAAACATCGCATTTAACTACTATATATGTTTTTTTTTTTTCATTACTTAATTATGCTTGTCCATTTTGGTCATGCAACAGACATTTGAATCATTTGTCCATTTAGACACAAGGCTAATTATGTTTGTCGCATGCGTGTGTACAGTTTTTTAGAAATGTAAATGTCGAGGACAAAGGCTAGAGAAATACCACCAACTAGAGGTTGCAAAACAAGAGGAAACTTTTAGGTGTGAATTAAAGGTGCAGACGGGTTGAGTTGACTCATCAACAGTTTCCGTCCATTTCCATTTTAATATTAATGTATTATATGTTATTACAAAGATACATATTACTATAGTACTGAAACTAGTATTTTTTAAAATAAATTGCGTTGGGTGGTTGTAAGCTTGTAAATACACTTTAGTCTCGCCTTCAAACTGTACGACCTATTGATCCATTATCAATAAAACAAAAATCCTTATCAACCCTTTTTTCAAATAAACAGGTTAAAATTGTCATCTCTACCGAGTCTACTCCGCCAACATAATAACCCACATACTAGCACACACACACACACATGGCGTGGATTGATGAATAGTATCCAGACCTTTTACACTTCCCCCCCCCCCCCCCCCCAGTAGTTTACTCAGTTTACTTCTTAACGCCCGGGTAATTTTACTAGTTATATATATATGTGTATGTGTGTGTGTGTAGGGTCACTCAATACATAAACACTTGTACCTAGTGCTTTAAATGTGATACACAAGGCGGTTAGATAACCGCATAACCGCCTTTATTTCTCTCTCCAACTACAGCCAGACAACACAACACACAAGTGCTTATGTTGTTCTCACAGTTCTCTAATTAAAATTAGTTATGTATCGAATGTACCCCCATACAAACACATGAAAACCATCAAAAACTAGAAGTAGTCGACAGTTTTCGTAGCACACCATTAACTAGTATTAGCACCAAAGCTTTCAAGGATGATATGAAACAGATGGACTGAGAAAGCATACCTGTACATAATACTGATGAGCATATTATTCTCAACTACTTTGGAGAACTTTATTAGGGTCGAGTTGGCCACTGCAATAGCTGGAAGGAACAGCCGAAAGTTCTTGCCTTCCTTTCCATTCTTCACCAGGCTTCAATGTAATCGGCTTTTCAATAGCTGCTGCTTCTACACAGAGCATGTGTTTATACTCATCATCTCCTAAATCAGCTATCGCTTTTGCCTTCTTATCCCACGGATTCCACACCACTAAATAATTATAGGAAAAAAATATAATCAGAAGACTGATGTCGAAAAATAAAACGGCATGTATATATATATGTCTAAAAGCGTATACCTGCATCAGGAAGTCCATCTTTCCGAACGACAAATGTTCGTTTCTTTTCATGATCTAGGATTGCTATCTTCGATGGTGTGCTAAGATAAATCTTGTCAACCTGAGTAAACAATTGACATTACATAAGCCCTAACTATATATGGCATAAGTATTATTTCTAAGTAAGGTAACTAAAGTACCTCTGATTCAAAGGTTATAGCATCTCCTTGTTCCGTAGATCTCTCCCTGTTCTTCAAGTTGTCGAGATAATCGAGTGTCTCTAATCCTTCCACTCGAACTTCACTGGAGAAACAAATATTAAGATATTTTTTTAGAACAGATCACCAAAACACAAATTCTTATCTTGCTGATGAGTACAAAATTGCAACACAAAATGAACAGTTAATGAATATGACACTTAGCCCTAAATAAACTACGGTTGACCTATTATATCAATTAAAAGGTGCAAAACAGAGTTACCTGATGTCAGAAACAGAAAAATAGGTGTGATATGCAAACGTAAACGAAAATGGCTTTGCATCAGTATTTCTGATCCGAGACGTCAACATTAAGTCTCCTGCAGGTCCCAGTGTAACCCTCAACCGATACTCGAAGCTACAAGTGAATAATAAAAAAATATTATTAATAATAATAAACTTGATGATCATCTATCTAGAAAGTATTTGAATATGCGTGTCTAGTAGACAATGATAAGTTGGAACTTGTGTAAGATATACCTGTGAGGCCAGATCTTCAAATCTTCTTCAGTGGGCTTTAGTAGCAAATCAACGAAAACTCTGTTGGTGGCATTGACATTAGGTGGAAATGCAGGGGGGTCAGGTTCTATGGTCCATACTCTGTTTCTAGCGAATCCATGTGTTTCAAGAGGGCCTAAATTTGAGAACTGCATCAAGAAAGCATGTGAATAAATCCAAGAAGCCGTGAGTTAAATAGCAGAAAGATAAGAAACACATACCTGAGGAAAGCATATAGGAATACCCCCACGTATCGGCTTTGGAGGCTTATAGATTGCCTGCAAATACATTTCTGGATGATGAAAAAGACAGAAACATACAAAGGGCCGGTTCAAGGTATAAAATTAAAAACAAACAAAAGAATTAACCCCTCACAGAATCATAAATGCATTCATCAAAATAGAATTAAGTGGTACCTTGCTACTGACAAAAAGCAACTCTTCTCCTTGCTCATTTTTCCAAGATGTCACATGAGCTCCATACAGATATACCTGCAAGAACAGAAAGCTTAACGGCTCTTAAGGGTGCATAATCTTCAGTTATGAAGAATGTTAAACTACATTACTGATTTACTATACTAGAAGGCAATCAAAGCATTAACTCATCCAACTCATTGATGACTCAACATGCATAATTATACATTAAACATATTCATCTAGAACTACAATTAGATAGGAAATGTACAGCACGGAGTTGCTTGTCCTACATTTCTTTTGTTTTTATTTATATTATCTTTTGAAGAATAGTTATTAGAAGTTATTCCTAAGTTCTTTCATCTTCTTAAGTTACTACAATGTAGGGCTATATATACCTTTTGTGATCTCAGATTAAGGATATATAAAACACTTTACAGTTACCAAACTTATCTTATAAACATGATACACACTAATCTTATTATACTCAGTGGTCAAGCCAAGCCAAAGAAAAAGGTTCAAGCTAATACATGCAACCAAAATCTCAAGCTCAAACTTAAGCCATGAATGAAACACAAATATGCATAGATAAGATGAGATTACGAAGGCCATCGGAGGGAAAAAGTGAAAGTGCACTAATTTTAATGTTATTTTACTAATTTCGTGAAAATAACGTTAAAAGCTAAGGACGGTTAATCATGCATCATGTGGTGGCGTTGATAGCTGAAAGACAAAAGGGTACATGCACTAATCGGTCTTTGTCCCGATTGTTGAGTGTTATGTGCCTTATGTCCAAGGCTTGATGCAAAACTACTATCGAGCCGGGGGTCTCACTGGAAGCAGCCTCTCTATTCCTACAGGATAGAGGTAAGGCTGTCTACATCTTATCCTCCTCAGACCCTACCTTTGCTTTGCTATTGGTGGGATTTACTGAGTATGATGATGATGATGATTATGATGATGATGATGATGATGATGATGATGATGATGATGATGATGATGATGATGATGATGATGATGATGAAGATGAGATTACGAAAATGCACAGAAAAAACGAAAAATGCATAAACAAGAACCATGTTAATAGAAGGTAAACTTAAAACTGCCTATAAACAACCTAAAAAAACAAGCCTGAAAAGGGAATAGATTGATTTGTCTACCATGGGTAGTGCATCAATATTCAGATGATATCAAACATCATCATATATCTCAAAAGGCTTGATGGCAGTTTTCCCACCACACTAGCATGACTTCATTTCAAGTGCACGTCCAATTTTCTCAATTGACCTTGTCCAACACACCGACTCTAAATAAATGACAGCGTTTGGTATCTTTATATGAATAATCTCAATGTGAAAGGATACTACACTGGAAGGGGAATACTTCTAACTTGTAGGACTGGTTTCACTCACTTGGCTGGTGTTCTATAAGTCCTTTCTTAAGGCCGCTTAAATGTCCACATAGGCATTAAGCATCACCCACCACCGCTAACGTGTGGGGACACGACAGCTTCACTTATTAAATTAAGTGTTTCAAAAACTAGCAAGAGGAAACAACAACCTTGTTCAACTTGTGTCCGTCTATCAAATTTCACAACTTAAAAGTTATCTTTTCAATCCTTTACAAGTAGACTGAGTAGTATTAGTTGAACAATGAAACTAGTCATCTGGAAAGTATTTATACGAAACAATATTGTATTAAAATCCCAATTCTAATATATAAACGTAATCTACTAATAATTGCATCATGCGTATTCAATAGACCATTTATTCATCCTCGCAAAACATTTGCTTCATCCACACTTCTTTTAACCAATTGCTACAAGGACACTCCACTGCCTAGCTCTGCATAATGCTCTCTTTAGATCACTAACTCATGTCACGTACGAATATCCGATTGTCAGTTATCATAAACAGACATAGTAATCATATTCTATTTTTATCTTCACATTAATAGACTAAATCTATACCAATATAACCTTTTATAGTCCAGCTAACAAACCGTTACAAGTACGATGAAGGAAAAATCAAATGAAGTTTCCACACACACACCCCAAAGTACTGGTAAGTTGAGAAACGTATACAACTCTAACAGATCCGACAAAATCTGCATAAATGAGACAACAGAAAAGTGCATTTTACCTATTATAAATCAAACATGCCTAAGGCTAAACGTAATACTAATTACTAACTGCCAAAGAAATGTTCTAATCCTTCAAAACCAGATATAAACTTTTACATGACATTCAACTAACAAATCTGAAATTCACATTAGATATAGTCAAAGATCTAGAGATCATATACTGTTTCCACAAACAAATAAATAAATTCAATTCAAGGCTATAGTATCGTCTTAAATACATATATTATTGTAGAGTAGCAAACTAGCCATTACATAAAATACACAAAATAATGCAGTAGTAGCTTCAGAAATTGCGAATCAAGAATCTAATTCTATTTTACAGATTCGTTGCCATATCAACTATAGATACACTGTAACTTAAAACGCTCTATCGTCATCTCAGCATTTTCCTGAATAAACACACAAATTCTACATCGCTAGATTCAATTTCAAATGCAAAAAATAGAAAACCTAACCTACATCAAAATCTACGGTTTCGTAATCCAGATCATTCGCGTCACAACTTACAATTAGATCGAGCGAATCGCAATGCGATGACACAAAATTCATCAATATATAGAAACTACAGGCGAAGAAATCGGAGAGAAAAAGTATGAATGAGTGTACATACTACCTCAACACTGCTGCCGTGAATTTCACGGAGTATGACTTTTTCTAAGCCATTGATGCCTTTAGTGATCTCTACAGATTTGTTCTCGATTGTTGACATCTTCGTGAACAACCATAACCTAGCGCCCGAAGAAAACGGTTACTGTGTGTACGATCTTGATCTTTCTCTCTCTCTTGTTTTTCTGGAGACTGAAATGCGTAACTTCCGTTGTAAATAAAAGCGTTGTTGCTCCCACTTGAAGAAATAAATAGTCTTTTGAGTTTGTTACAACTTTTTTTTTTTTTTTTGTTCTCTATTTTGTGAATACTTTTTCTTATAAAAAAGTTTGTTGAAACATTATTGTATTTTATTTAGTTTCTATGTGGTTACATAAAACTTTTTTTTACCGGTTGGTGTGTTAAAAATAGAGGTGTAAATGATTGTGTTTGTTCGTGATTGATTTAAATATTGGCTCAGTTAAAGTTTGAATCAAGTTAGATTTAAACAAGCTTGTATCTGAGCTCGTATTAAAGTTCATTTGCTATCATAGACTTGCGAGCCTAGATTATTTATGTAATATTTATTTAGGGTTAATGGATTTAAACACCCCCAACTATGGCCATTTGGCCGATGACACTCTCAACTTTCACTTTGGCTCAGACCACTCCCAACTTAACACATCGATTGTCATGACACCCCCTCGTTAAATATTCACTAACCAGGTTACTAAAATTAGCCTATGTGGCAATCTAATCTGATGTGGCATTCATACGTGTCATACATGAGCTGATGTGGATAATCCCTCATTCGTTGAAGTTTATAATCCCCAAAACACAGTATCACTTCACTCAAACCAAGATAAAAACATATCAGAAGCTCTCAAGTTCATCAATGGCGATCAAACCCTAATCGATCAGGGTACGTTTTCTCTCAATATATTGGTATTGTTCAGTGATTGCACTGATGGAGGTTATCGATGTGATGCTATGGTGTGGTGGATCATTGGATTTTAGTTTTGATCAACCTCAATATGTTGGAGGTGAATCCAAGTTGATAACTATGGATGTTGATCACATTGCATACTTTGAGTTGTTAGAGTATGCAATGGATACTGGGTGTTATGAAAGTAGGGATTTTTACATGTATGGATTAAATGCTGATACTGGTGAATTCAAGATTTTTGGGAATGATAATGATGTTATGGAGATTGCATTAAAGGCTCGAACATGGTCTGAACCATTCATAGAGGTATTTATTCAACTCTGTCCAATTACCCATGAACAAGATTTGGTCATTACAGCTTGGACAACATACACAGATTTGGACACTTGCAGTTTTGACCCATATGCATTGTGCAGTTTGGACACTTGCAGTTTTGACCCATATGCATTATACAGACCCATTATGCATTGTGCAGTTTGGACACTTGCAGTTTTGACCCATATGTGCAGACCCATTAGGCATAGTGCAGTTTGGACACTTGCAGTTTTGACCCATATGGGCAGACCCATTATGCAATGCAGATGTGCAGCTATATGTGCAGACCCATTAGAGGTATGTTTCTTGTTATATCATCACCTTTGACATTTGTTGGTCAAAATACAGTTTGGATATGTTGACTAATCTGGTAATATCAATACATGTGCAGATATATGCAATCAAGGACTAGGATTTTGCATTAAATTTCATCAAAAGTGTACAATTACAACAAGAACACAGTTCATACTACCTAAACATATACAACACTATGCTAATGCCAATAGACAAGGTTAACACATATTGCTTGTTCCATTTCGACTCTGTTCCAGATATCTTTGCTTTTAACCACCTATTCTCTTCTACTAAGACCATGTTTTCATATTTCAGGTCTTCTGAACTGAACCTGCACTGGGATGCATGCTGGTTGAACATTTTGTCGACATCTTCTTTCCATAAGAAGAACTTGCAGTCTGATCTCTACAAAAGCCAACAACACCTCAGTTAATCAATCAATTCAATTCAAGAAAAATACTTGGAGTTAAGGTGGAACATACCGGCCAATGAGAGCATCCATAGAATTGTTGACCTTGCCGCACACTTTTCCGTCCAACAACTCGAACAACTGCTACAACATCATGATGGCAGTACACATTACCCTCCAAATCAACCTTAAACAATTTAGGGTTTCTGGATACTGTGGATGAAGACGTAGAAGATGAGCTCATTTTGATTCAAGATTAGGGCTTGTTCTTCACG
This sequence comes from Helianthus annuus, assembly GCF_002127325.2. Lineage (NCBI taxonomy): Eukaryota > Viridiplantae > Streptophyta > Magnoliopsida > Asterales > Asteraceae > Helianthus > Helianthus annuus. The sequence goes on along the minus strand of NC_035437.2, from coordinate 29,504,293 downwards.
GAAATCGACCGAATCGTATGTTGATGATGGATTTGCTCCAAGGTGCGTCTGATTTGCTCTATGAGTTAGGATTAGGGTTTACAGAATGAGTTTGTTAGGGATTGGGGGTTTTAAAGAAGGTGAATGAGTATACTTGACACGTATGAAATGCCACATCAGATTAGATTGCCACATAGGCTAATTTTAGTAACCTGGTTAGTGAATATTTAACGAGGGGGTGCCATGACAATCGATGTATTAAGTTGGGAGTGGTCTGAGCCAAAGTGAAAGTTGAGAGTGTCATCGGCCAAATGGCCATAGTTGGGGGTGTTTAAATCCAAAAGTACCTAAACCCATGCCTTTCATTAACCTATACCAAAACTAGGAAAACCAAACCAATTCAACCAACAACCTGCAAACCTAAGACAATATACTTAAAACACTACAAACCTTATGCAAGTGGTTCAAACAAAAGACATTACATAGATACCTAAAAAAGTTAGCAAACCATCCAAAAGTACAATATCCAGAGTTAAGTTAACAAACTTGCAAACATAACACATTACATAACAAAAGCATCAAATTACTAAAAACATAGACTTTCAAAGATCAGCAGTTTGACTAGATTGTGGGGCACTTTGTGAAGCAGCCTGTGAACTCTGCCCTGCATCAACTAATTGACCCTTGGCACCTCTTCCACCCCTCCCACCTCTGCCAGCCTTGGCCCCTCTTCCACCCCTCCCACCTCTACCAGCCTTGGCACCTCTACCAGCCTTGGCACCCCTTCCACTTGTTCCAACTTTCTCTTTTTGCCTCTGACCTTGAGCTTCCCCCTGCCCCTTCCTATGGCCAACATTCCTACACTTCTTGCAAGTCTTAGGCACTCCTTGCCTGGTCATCTTTCCCTGCTTGTTAACCATAAGCTCTAAAATCTCCACCTCTGACTTCTTTCTTTTCTTCTTGGGCCTTCCCACTGGAGTATGATGAATGGGAGGGGTTAAGGTTGTTGGGCATTCTGAAGGTCCCCAGTTGTCTCTCCCACTGATAGGTTCAATTGTGCGCATGTAAACATCTTTCTAGGTTTGAAGCCAGTAAACCTTATCAACCCATGACTCTATAACACCCACACTCATACCATTCCTTGCCATATCCCATATGGCAGCTACACCATGTTTACATGGTATACCTGTTAACTGCCATTTTCTACATGTACAAGTTCTCTCATTAACATCTACTTTACATTGGTTAGCATATCCACCAGTAACCTAAAATCTACCCCTACCAGCCATCAACACTGAATACTGACTTGCATCAGCCTTGATTTCATTAAACACTCTTGTAGCATATGGAGTCAAAGGTCCATTACATTTAGCTATTACTTTGTGAACCACAACAATTTTTTTCATCAGATATTCTCTGATATACTCAAGACAGGTGATTATTGGTTTGTCCATCCCCTTTACAAGCTGGTTGTTAAAAGATTCACACATGTTATTCAGTAAGACATCCGTCTTGGCCCTACCTGTCAAACAGAACAGTGAACATTTAAAACATAACAAAACAAAGTGTTAATTAGTGATGAAACAAAATTAAACCTGTGAAATGTGATCTTGCCCAGGTTTTTGGTGGAATATGGCTTAACCCGTCAAACAGATCACTGTTAACCCTTCTTATGGCTTCCATGTTTCTGTTAAACTATAGTTTTGTAGTAGCACATGCAACATCCCATAACATTTCCTTGAATAAATTGCCACTCCATCTTGGTTTCATATTCTCGTGGATGTGTCTTAAACAGTACATATGCTCTACCAATGGAAATATCTTTGCCAGCGTTGGTATTAAACCCTATAATGCACACATGATAGTATTAATTCAAACATTAAGACTCTCAATATAAATTATTGATTCAACCATTAAGACTGCAAAATAAACAACTTACCTTTTGTCTATAGGATATGAATGTGAAGTAGGAGTGTTGATCAAGACCTAAGTCATCTCCAAAATTCCCTAAGAACCATTCCCAAGAGCTTTTAGTTTTAGCTTCCACTATTGAGTATGCAACAAGATAAATCCCGTTATTTGAATCAACTCCAACATCTCAAATAATTTCCAACAAAGGGACAAGGCTACATCACGTCCCCAAACGCTTTCCATGTTTGGGATGCATGCATCTAGCTAGCTCACTTGGTTGTTTGTAGATTTAGTAGGTTTTAGTTTTATTATTTTCATATTCATAACCAACCGAAATCATCAACAAAGTTGATGATTTTGTGCTTTGGTGAATCATATAATAAGGTTAAATGGATGGAATTCATCCTACCTCCTTGCATGACCATTCTCAAGGTACTTTAATTTACATTCATAATATGCTAACTTTTAAATTTCGATCATATTCGTTAAACAAAAACCGCAACTCACACACCTCCGTTTCCCTCTTAGGGTAACTTCGGTGTTCTTTAACTCAAGGCTCGTCAAACTCACTAAGTGGAATTACTTCGCAAACCATGAGTATGCATGACCCTCTTTCCATTTTCACACTTTTGGGTGCATTATATATACCGTATTAAAACTCACACGAACACACTTATGCAAATACATTATTCATACAAACGAATCCGATATACATGTTTTATACGTTTATACTTTAGGAATACATGCATGCTAGAAGCCAGTCTTGCACTATACTTTGTCATTAACTTCGTATAGGCCTACCTTAACATGTATAGCGCTATAGGAGTAGCACACCTCCCTCATTGAGTTATGTTAAGTAATCATACAAACAATCTTGTCGTTGCGATGATAATATTACGCTAGTGGAATCTTTAGGTTGACACGTATGTGATGCATGCTAGTTCATGATATATTCCTTAGTATACGTTTTTGCCATGTGGATCTCGTTAAAATTCTTTATACTTACGCTAGTACAGTAAACTTGTATGCTCACAATGCTTTTGTGTTCACAGGTTACTTTAATATATATTGTAGGAGCTTGATGTTGATGCGTTGAAAAGAAATCAAGTAGGATGGACTAGAAACGCACTTAGATTAAATTTATGTTTTATCGTTTAAATTTGTTATGTTCTAGATGTTGTATTTCCCTTTGAAACAATGTAGTTTCCCTTTATCATGAAATGAAAAATCGTTATATTAAATGCTTGCCACGATTAGCGATTATGAAGTCTGTTGCAATCTCGTTTTCGTCTCACTCCAATGCTTCCGCCATCGGTTGGGGTGTGACACCTTCAATCAATTTATATTAGCAATAGTCTTGGATGTGTAGTCGAAGTTAATTCAGGAGGTCATTCCATGGTGCATGCTTTTTACAGATGATATTGTGTTGGTCGCGGAGTGTAAATTAGACATGAATAAGAGATTAGAGGAGTGGCGGAAAACCTTAGAGCGTAAAAGCTTACATATAAGTTGGTCTAAAACTAAGTACCTTTATTCTAACTTTAGTGATGCCAACGATCAAAACACCTACATAACTATTGAAAGTCAAGTTGTCCCGCAAACTACCCAGTATTTAGGGCCCTTCGTTTAGGGCTATGGGGACATTAACAGTGATGTAGCTCAGGCAAGTTGGTGCACGTGGTGAGCAGCACTCATGTGTGACAAGAGCTTCTCTACAAGACTAAAAGAGAATGTCTATTGCGTCATTCGTCTAGCTATGCTATACAAAACTGATTGCTAGGTCATCAAGAAGACACAAGCGCGAAAGTTAGAGGTATCAAATATGAGGATGTTTGGGTCATTGTGTGTGCACACAAGGTTGGATTGAATAAGAAATGAAGTTTATTGGGAAAAATTGATGCTTGAACGCATTTTGAACATGAAAAGGGAGGGAAATTGAGATGGTTTGGGCATGTGCAAAGAAGACATATGGCAATACTTTTCAGTGCAGAGACCCTCACAGTGGAGAAGGCAGGGGAAGTGGAGTAGAGAGAGACCAAAATTGACTTGGGATGAGTAGTTTAAGTGAGATTTGTATCACTTGCATCGATTTGAAAACATAATCAGTAATAAAAGTTTGGAGATGTAGGATTGAGGTTATGGAGTTATAAGGAAAGGTATAAATTTGTTTCATCTTTCTTTAGTGATGTGTGTTAGCTAGTTTCTAGATGATTTATAGTTTCTTTTTCCTTGACCCTCACCTTTTCTATTCTAGTACTAACTAGTAGGGTGCCCGCGCGATGCGGCGGGGGCGACACTTTGCATTGCAACACTCGTTTCTGTTAGTTTTCTTATTCCTATAATATTTATGATAACATTATTGTGGTGGATATATGTCATAAGTTTACACATATGTAAAAGTTTTGTTCTTTTATAAAACTAATAACCAAAAGACAAAAAATATTGTTTTTTTTTTGTATAAAAATTAATAATCAAAAGACAAAAAATAAAAGATAAGTTGTTATAGTTGTAAAGTTTGTTTATTTTATTGGTTAAATTATAAAGTATAATTTTATTCTTTAAAGTTCATAACTTTTTATAAATATCCACAAAGTACTCATCCAATAAACTTTAAGTTTAAAATTTTCATTTTTATAAAAACAAAAAATAGTATTTGACTCGTAAGTACGTTTTAGAGCTTTAACTTAAATTGTTAAATTTCGGATTTTTACAAATATAAAAAATTTATATTTTTATAAGATTTCATAAACTGTTTTTATAAAAAAATAGGATGATAAGAGTTTATATCTTTATTAACTTTATATCATACTAAGTTCAAATTTTTAGTTCCTAACTAATCTTATCTATATGAGTCTAATTTTAACTAATAATCCCTAAAAATATGCAACACAATCTACTACTATGTATCTAGTCAAGTTGGTAAATAATTATTTTAGAACTGAATAATATCATCTATAACAATATAGTTGAACTTATAATTCCTAAAAATTTGGAACCCAGTTTAGAATTTATCTAGTAAAGATTGTAAATTTCTGGAGTATTTTATTTATATTACTTGTTATAAAAATGTTTATAAAATAATTATTTTTTTATTTACTTTATATCATAGTAAGTTCAGTTTTTTAGTTTAGCTTTAAAGTTTATTACTTTATTACTTTTTAATTAAAAAATGCAAATTATTATATTAATATCCAAGAATAACTGCAATAATTATTCTTTTTATTAGTTGACTTATAATTCCTAAAATTTTGGGACATAGTTTACTATTTATCTACTAAATATTGTAAATTAGTATTAAATAATTCCTAAAATTTTGGGATATAGTTTACTATCTATCTACTAATCCGTAAATTAGTATTAAATAATTCCTAAAATTTTGGAACATAGTTTATCTTCTATCTACTAAATATCAAAGTTTTGTTTTGTTATAAAAATTAATAATAAATAAAGTATAGAAAAACTGTTTTAAACATGTAAAGATTCGTTTGTTAATAAAAAATACTAAACAAATGACAAAAATAAAAAATAACTTGCTATCGTTATAAAGTAAGTTTATTTTGTTGGTGAAATGATAAAGATTATAATTTTATTGTTTAAAGTCCATAACTTTTTTAAATATCCACATCATACTCATCCAATAAACTTTAATTTTAAAATTTTCGTTTTTGAAAAATTAAAAAGTAAAAAATAGTAGGTGACTTGTAGGTACGTTTTAAACACCTTTAGCTAATGTTAAATTTCATTTTTATAAATATTTAAAAAATCATATTTTTATAAAACAGTTTTTATAAAAAAATAGGATGTAAAAGTTTATATCTTTATTAACTTTATCTTTTTATTTAAGAAATACAAATTATTCGAAAAATCTATAATATTATATAATTATTTTTTCATATCTCGTGTCGTCCAACAGTTTTTTTTTTATAGAAGGCACTAATGGATATATACGAAATTCTCGTGGAACATGACTGTTAAATTGAATAAGTTTAGTGTGCTTTGTAAATACAATCTTGAATTTACTCCAAACCAAGAGGTAGTTTTCATGTTTTGGCCATTCTTGGTAATCGAATTTATCTCTTTGGAAATGATCAAGTACGAACATGTAAATTATATAATACGAACATGATTAAGTACTAAAGTATATTAGTTCAATCGAGATGTAAATTATAAGTGCAATAAAATAACACAAAACATAAACTTCAAATATAAAATAAACTTTATTATTCATGGGATAGTCTATATCAAACAAAAACAACTGAAAATGAAAAAAACATAAAAACACTTGATATATTTCATCTAAAATCTCTTCTTTTTTGATCCGTTTTTCTTGTTTGTGCTCGAATCAGCAGTACCATCTAATTCATCTTCTTTCTCATCGTCCTCAGAATTATCTAAATTTATAACCTCGACCCATTTCCATTCAGAGAGTCTCTTAGATCTTTTCTTTTGATTCTCATACTTCCGATCCTTAAAAAACAAAAATTTAATAAAAAAGTTAAAAAAATGATTAAATAAATTTAAAAAAAGAAAAAATATTGAATAAAAAAATTTAAAAAAGATTAAATAAATTTTAAAATTACCTCTTCACTAAATTGACGTTGAAGCTTAGACTTGTATGGACTGAACATTGCACCATAAGAAATAATTTCAACACTATTATCACCATCATCCTACAATAAAACACCAAATAATAACATAACGAACTTGTTAATATGAAAGATTATAAGCGAAAATATTACTTAAAAACTAACAAAAGCTTGTTCGACAACTGGGGTGTTTAAATTGGTGTGTTGAATCTGAAAAATCAAATAAGTTAGTATTCACATAAAAGTAAATAAAAGAAAACAATTATTCATTATTGCGATATAACAAAACTTATCATAGAACCGACCTTAGATTTTTCAATATCGCATGCTTGTTTTTTCGCATCAAGTGAATTCAGAACTGGCTCCATATTTTAAATCTGTTTAGCAACAGAAATGTAGAATTGTGAGTGTTTGCTATGTATTTATAGTAGTCCATTAGGGTTTAGTTTTAGATTGGTCATCCATTTATTTAGGAAGTTTGTTGTGAGTTTTAAGTTTTTAAAATAAGATGCACATATCCTGTTTAGTTTGTTGTGGCATGTTTAATAGGAAGTTTGTTGTGAGTTTTATCTATACTTACTATATTAAACATGCCACAACAAACTGACTCTATACAAGTAAAATTAGGGAATATTTTAGTTTATTAATGCCGTTCAAAATAAAAAACTTGGGTAAAAAACAAATGTTAATGCACGGTAGCTAGGTAATGGTCAAAGCTGGCTTGGGTAAAAAAACAAATGTTGGCTTTAATCAATTGTACATTTACGCATCGGCTATTTGTACTTTATGAACGCAAGGCGAAACTAAAAAAAACAACTATCGAAACGTTTAAAAAAATGTGCCGATCGTCATGGTACCTTCGGATTTTTTTAAAACATTACGGGTTGTAAGATATCGCAGGAATACATTAAAGAATTAAAGAGGGGGGGAAGTGTAACTAATTACCCATAATTATGTTAAATGTCAAGGATTTAAATGTAATAGATTGAGGGACTAAAAAGTAATTATGGTTTAAAAGACCACTTTACCATCATTCTAGGGTTTATTTATAAATAATGGGAGGAAGAAGTTCTTAACTTTTGGGAATCCTTCCCTCATGTATTATAATGTAGTATAGATATACATCGTTATGTTTCTGTATAATATACCGTAAAAACATGAGTTAATTAACAGATGGACCCTGTGGTTTATAGCCAGTTTCACCTTTAGGTACTAACTTTGTTTTGGGTTACTGGATTTTAATAATCCGAAGTTTCACCCGTTGGTGACTAATAATCCCAACTTCAAAAATTCCCTGTAATATTCCCAACTTGTAAGATTTTGGCCCCCAATGATCATTTGCTATCTGGGTTAGTTTTTGATGACGTGGACGTTGATGTGTAAAAAAAAAGCTGGTTCATTATGTGGATGATGATGTGGATATTGATATGAAAAAATATATTTTTTAATTATATATATACATACACAGACACTCACCATCTTCACCACCACCACTCCACTACCTCACTACCACCACAACCACCCAACTCCCACCGCACAACCACCATCTTCAACCCCCTCCGACCACCCAGCTCCCATCGCACAACCATCATCTTCAATCCCCTCCAACCACAACCTACCATCCATTCCCACAATCCTTCGATCTCTAATGAAATCAGAACCTCTGCAACAACAATGGAATTGACCCTATTTCCGCTCCACCACATCGACATCCACTCCACCATATCGACCTCTGCTCCAACAACAACAGTGGAATTAACCCTATTCCCACGGTTCTGGATCCTTCATCGATGACGGTTAGGTCAAGTTTGAGAACTGCCGATACGGGGGTAGTTGTCGGTCAGGTGACGAAGGTGGGGATGAATCTGAGATGGCAATGGTAGGTGGTGGCGGAAATGGCAGTGGTGGTGGGTGGAGATGACGACGGTGTTGGTGGAGATGGCAATGGTGGTGGAGGTGGAGGTGGTCGGAGGTGATGGTGGTGGGTGATGGTGGTAGATGATGGTGGTGGCTGGAGGAGATGGTGGTGGCAGTGGAGGAGGAGGACATGGAGGTGGTGATGGTGCCACATAAGCAACCAAGTCAACAAATAACAAAATTGTGTCCACGTCATCAGCCACGCCAGCAAAAAACTAATTGGGTTATAACCCAGTTAGCAAAGGATCATTGGGGGCCAAAATCTTACAAGTTGGGATTGTTACATGGAATTTTTGAAGTTGAGATTATTAGTGGCCAACGGGTGAAACTTCAGATTATTAAAATCCAATAACCCTTTTTTTTAACATGTTTTGGTTTTATTGTTTCAATTTTGTAACACCTTTGGGTACTAACACCAAAATTATCAATATAATGACTAAAATACTCTTTCATTTTTTTTTTTAATTTTACAATGTAACACCTTTGGGTACTAATACCTAATTTTATTTAAGTTTAAATCAATTTTACAAAATCTATTTTTTTTTTGTTTTCATCTTTTTATTATATCTCTTAATTAACACAAAATCTATTTATTTTTTTTATTTTTTATAAGTAAATATTTTTATATAATTTTTTAAGAAATGATAAATAATTTAGCACGGTAGAAGTTGCTCAAAATCTTAAATATTTAAAAATTCAATAGGTATAATAATAGTTGGTAATGTGCAAATAAATTATTATTAAGATATTAGGTTAAAACTCCGTGTATTACACGTATTTAATATATAAAACTTAGTTTTAATTTTTGTAATTTTAAATATATGGGATTAAATAATATAAAACCAATAACAAATTAACAATAATAATAAAAGATTGTATCTCATTGGAACTAAAGTGTTTCCTAAGTACATAGATACACAAATAAAATAGAGACATCATGGTTTAATCACACCGTCTCAAAATGTGCCAAGTAATTGATCGCAACAAACAAATCAGACTAGATTATACATTTTTATGATTTTATTACAAAATATATTAAATTAGTTGTAGTTATTTTTAAAAAGTTTTTCTTGATTATGCTACATATCTTGATATATTAATTTAACTAATTTTCAGATATTATATTCGTGTGTTTTCAAGATTGCTATGGATTTTAATAGATACTTATTATATCATTTGTTTCATTATTTAATTTATATTTTAAAGAGTTTTTATATTTTCATAATATTAGTCAAATATTTATCCAGTATTATTTAGTAATATATTTAATAAATAAAAAATGGAGCGGACGTTTTCTAACTTTTCTAATTTATATTTATAAATAAAAGAATAAAAAAATAAATAGATTTTATGTTAGTTAAGAGATATAATAAAAATATGGAAATAAAAAAAATCGATTTTGTAAAATTGATTTAAACTTAAATAAAATTAGGTGTTAATACCCAAATGTGTTACATTGATAAAATTAAAAAGAATGGAAGTGTATTTTAGTTATTATATTGATAATTTTGGTATTAGTACCCAAAAGTGTTATAAAATTGAAACCATAAAACCTAAACCTGTTAAAAAAAAAGTTAGTACTCAAAGGTGAAACTAGCTATAAACCACAGGGTCCATCTGTGTAATTAACTCATTTATACAAACAACTCATTTATATACTTGTTAAACTATATTTTGTTTATTTTAAGCACATTAAACACTAACCCAGTACTCTTTTACCATCAATAACCATTAGTAAAGTATAAATAAACCCATTTAAAACTGGCACAATATGGGCCACCTTTTTCACCTCGCGAGACCAAAAACTTTTTGAAAATTCTCGAGGATGGCTCTCGTCATTACTAATAAAAATCAGAAGTAAAAGTATATAAATGCGAGTTATGTCTTTATCGACTATATAGGCATGACACATCCGACAAAATTGTTTTTTACCATAACTTTCTCAATAAAAAGTAGAGTAAATTACATTTTTGGCCCTGTGGTTATATCACTTTTACTATATTAGCCCAAAATAAGAATTTTTAACATATCTGCCCTCATGGTTTCTATAACTAACCATTTTGGCCCCTAAGTCTAGAGATCATGGGGGCCAAAATGGTTAGTTATAGAGACACGAGGGCTAAAATGGTTAGAAAGTATACAAACAAGATTGTTTAAATCCAAAATTATAAATAGTTATACAGTTCAAAACACACAATTTACTATTAACTTGACAGGTTCTGTACACACCTCCATCCTCAGGAGTAGAATACAATCTAGAAAGGGTCTGTGTCCACAAACCCTAGACTCAGCTGAAATCAATAATCAAATAATCAAAAGAGGAAACAACCAAAAATGCAAGCTCACAACAAACCCTTGACCGTAAAAAAATGACCGTGCGACTGACAAAAAAAATGAACGACGAAAATAGCTATTTTTTTTGGTGACCGTGAAAACCTGTTACCAGTAAACTCACGGACCCCGGGTAGAGTTGACAGAAATTTGCATTCCAACTCTCATATCGACCGTAAACCAGCATTTTGAGAGCAGAAGCAGCTAAAAATGCACCGGTGCTCTCACTATCACACTAAACACAAAAAACTCGGCTGCCAGATTTAGAACAACTGAAGGGCCATTTTCAGTTTATTTTGCTTCCATTTTGGCAGCTTGTAGAAGGCTTCTTTGGTCATTCCAAACTTCTCCCTGAACTCAGCAGAAGACAAGTATGTCTGCACAATGCAAAGTTTTCAACAATTTTAAGGACTGTTCTCATAAACGACCGTACACACACTGATTTCAACGGTAAAATACATATTTCCTTGAATACACAATTTCCGAAAACAATACCTCTCTCTTGGTTACATCAATATCTGGAGCAGGGTCGGTGGATACAGTAATAAGGCGTTCATATGGATATAAAGTAAGCCCTTCCTCATCTTCAACTTCATTTTCTTTAACGTCTTCTTGTATCGTTAGGGCTTCCATTTTACTGCTCATCGTGTTTTCCTTGGAGTTTGAATCAGACTTTGGTGGCGATTTGGGCCGAGCTATATACATGACAACAAGTTTGGATTCATATTTTGAATCAAATGGCATAACTATAATCAGTTGTCAGTGTGAGAAATCTTACGTTTAATGGAACGGGGCATGAGGGGTTCTCGTGGAGGTTGCTGTTCAAAAGTGGCGGCTAGTGATGCTAAAGCTGTAGACCTTGAAGCAGCATTAGAAGAATCGGATTTTGGATAAGGTTTTCTCACTTGGGGAGGGGGTGTTGATAGGTTTCTTGCACTTGCATTCTCGAATGTAGAAGCAAGAGCGTTAAAGGCTGGTGATCTGCCTCTTACGCGGACTCGGTCTGGGCTGAAAGACACACTTCTTGAACGCTGCTGCGGTTTTTCGGCTGTAGCAGACCTTCCTGCATGTGCTACAGGTGTTCGCCTTTTTGGTTTCTGATAATATAACAATTATTTTATTAGAAAATTTACAACTTACAAGCATCCATATTTGCCAAAAAATCGGAAGAACAACTCATATGCAGTAACATCCTCCATGAATGATAGATAGTTTATATATAACTAGGTTATAATCCCGTGTATTACACGGGTTGAATAAATGAATTTTATATACCAAATAATAAAACATTATCTTTTTAAAAGCCTCCTTTATTGCACGGGTTGAAAAAATGTAATTTTATATATTAAATAATAATATAACAAGTTATATCTATAAGAACCATATGTATTGTACAGGTTGAATAAATGTAATATTATATACCAAATAATAAAAAAAAATTATATCTTTGAAACCATTGTATTACATGGGTTGAATAAATGTAACATTGTTTACCAAATAATAAAAAAAGTTATATTTTTAAAAACCCCCGTGTATTACATGGGTTGAATAAATATGATTTTATATACCAAATAATAAAAAATATATATTTAAAAAAACTAACGGATTTTTTTATATTTAAAGTAGGATAAGATTGAATATTAATCTAAACTACCGGATTTTTTTATATTTAAAGTAGGATAAGATTGAATATTAATCTTTATTTATTTAGTTAATATAAGATCGAAAAATCATATGATTGAATAGGTGAGAGGTTGTATTATGATAAATCGGTTAAACGTACTGAATAATAAAGATAATAGTGATTGTTGAACAAATTAATTAATCGAATTTAACAGAAACATTTGTGATGCTAGGCGGATTTTTTTTTAATTATTTGAAAGTTAAGTTAATATAAGATTGAAAAATCATATGATTGAATAGGTGGGAGGTTGTATTATGATAAATCGGTTAACCGTACTGAATGATAAAGATAATAGTGATTGTTGAACAAATTAATTAATCGAATTTAACAGAAACATTTGTGATGCTAGGCGGATTTTTTTTTTAATTATTTGAAAGTTAATATCAACTTTGGAATTCGTATGGTTCTTATTAGATTTGATTAAATATTATTGATAATAAAAATTTGTATTAGATTAGATTTTAGATTTGATTAAATATTATTAATAATAAGAATTTGTATTAATTTAGATTAAATACTATTATTTTTAGTATTATTAATAATCTTAATCAAGTAAATGAGAGAATGACAAGTGTCCAAAAACAAGTTTCTTTTATTATATAGTATAGACTAGCTTACAACCCCGTGTATTACACGGGTTGAGTGACGAAAAATGTAAATTATAAACTTGTATATAATCCTTATTAATGAACTGACTTATTTAGATAAATTAGTAAAAATAAAGAACAGTTATATTTTCGTTACTTGTACATGTGATTTGATATTTTATTAGTAACTAGGGTTAAGACCCGCCCGCGTTGCGGCGCGGGTACATAGTAAACATTGAATGGATTAGTCCAAATGTTATATGATGCATTAATCATATGAAAACACATATTTTGACGTATCCAGTTGAACTCAGTGTAACCTATATAAGCATTGTGATTGAATCAAACATAAGTAAATGGAATTCATATCGAACAATCATAACGTATTATATGTGACCCAACTCATACATAGAAAACGTAACGGGTATGAAGGAAAATATGCACATGTAATCGAAAGGGATTAATTAGAGCTTTCGGAAAAAGGGGAGAAAAAAAAACCATAATTTGACTCCACTCAGTTCGAAAAAAACTTTACGAAACATACATAAAATAAACACGAAAACATATTATATTTGACCTGAATCATTTCCCAAAAAAATTTACGTCGAAAAGTAGAACAACTTGAATTTATACCAAAACTTACATAAAAATATGCAAGTAAAAATGGTTTCTTTAAACGAAAACGTAGTATATATTGACCTAACTCGACTATAAAAAAAGTTTACGTCGGAATGTAGAACAAATCATATTTATACATACTCGTACATAAATATGCACCTAAAAATAGTTTTTAAGTAAATGAAGTATAAGGGTAAACTGAAACAAAATATTAGTAAAAAATTTAATAGGTTAAAAACGTTCGTAAAACCATGCCAAGTAGCACCAATGCCACAACGACATCGACTAAACATTGTAAAAATAAAATAGATAAAATGGTAAAAATTACATTGAACGAAAAGGAGACTACAATCGTTGAACCACGTACACCCGTTATAGTGTCTTAATGCGAAGAAATTAACCAGAAACGTAAAACGTATAAAATAATAACTTAGTCGATCTAGGACCTGCCCGTTGCGGGGAAGTTTTCAAAAGGAAAAAAATGGGCGGCGTTGCGACGGGTCTGTCAAATATGAAAAAATAGAGCAAAAACGTTGAACCTCACATGCACGCTACGACATGTTAACTCACAAAATTTAGAACGAAACGTAAAAAGAAAAATATGCGAAAGATAAAAAATATGTGGGACCAAATTTGTAAATAATAAAGTGTTGTGTTAAATTACAAAAGATGAAAAAGTTTAAGTTAAAAGTAAAAAAAAATCAAATGGATTAAAATGTAAAAGAAAAAACTTTAAGGTTGAAAGTGAAAAATCAAGTTTTTTTCAAATGGGTTAAAAATGTAAAAGAAAAAACTTAAAGGTTTAAAATAATTTTTGAAACACTCCCCAAGCATGGAGTACAAGTAATGATGCACTAAAAAGTTGTTAATTTATATATGGAATAATTATAGTTTATATCCAAATAATATATTTTATCTTAACAAATACATATGGTTAGGGTAAAATGAAAACTTCTACAACTTGGGAGAACTTAGAGAACTCAACCTTACAAAAGGTTTTTTGAATTTTTTTACAAAGGGTGTGAACGAGTGGTTAGAGACTCAAAGTGTTAAACTTTTTGATTTTGCATTCAAGTGGTTAAAACCACTAAAACATAGGGACTCAAAAAGTAATTTACTATTAATTAAATTTGAAATTATACGTTTGATCTCTAACTATATTAAATAATACTATACTTATTATATTATTTGATATATTTATATTTGTTATAGATAATTATTATTTAAATTTGAATTTAGACGTTTATCTCTAACTATATTAATTAATATTATATTATATTTTATGTATAAAATTAATATGTAATATTATTAATAAAAGGAATGAGGCACCATAGAGTGACACGTGTACAAAAAGATTTTTGTTTATTAGTATAGGAAGATTAGTTGGAAGTTTTTGATTTATTAATATCATCACTGATTACTTTTCTGCTATCACACAATTATTATTGATATAAAATGTTAACTCAAGCTGCTCCAACAATGACCTATATTGACTTGTAAAATTGCTCATTTATAAATAAATGGTTTAATCCGGAATAACAAGAATTTATCCAACAAAAATGAACAGGGGAATACTTTGACAGTTAAATTTGCATTTAGAGATGTCAAGTCTAAAGTCTCCATTATACTTATACGGTCAAATGGGCTATAAATGATTTGCATAATTTTTTTAAATCTCCAGCGGGTCAAATGGGCTAAGCTAAATGACTTAACTATATAGAAAACAAGTCAACGGGTTATATGGAATTATGGATCGAAGGGATTAAAGTCATTCGATGTCTATTCATATTTATAGAAATAAGAAATCTCCTCAATCGTTTTGACCCGCTACCAAACTCAACTAACCCACCCGCTTTCCCACCTCAACTTGCATGCTAGAGGAATAAACAAATACAGTAAAATATGCCTTACATTTGTCAAGGTAGGACGACCACCGTTTTTTAGTATGGAGAGTCTCCTTTGGAACGAGTTTCCATGCATCTGCAGCCATATTAACAGGTTACAAACAAACAGACTTATATATTTACCTAGCCATACTTCAACTTATAATTGCAAGGTGATTACTTACTGCAGATTTGGTTGAATCCCATGTGAAGAAACGTGTGAAGAACTGTGGCTCACTTCCTTCATTTATGATATAAACTGGAACTTGAGGAGATAATTTCTCAAGAAGAAAATCACGTTTCACAAATTTCTGTTAAATTTTCAAGTGTATTATTATTTATGACACAGCCATATGAAGCAAGCAATTTTGAGCAGAAAAATGGAATAATAAACATGACAGCTCAGCAATATACCTCCCCAATAACTAACGCTTGTGTTTTCAGTTTCTGATCAACCTCCTGCCCTACCCAAACAAAGATGCTTGAGTGACAATCAAGAATAAATATATCTTCAGTCATCAAATCGTCTTGGTTGAAGTTGTAGATCTCAGTCACCTGCATTAAAAGTTTTAAATCACATGAAATGTGATCAAAAGGGGAGCGAAATCAATGAATAGAAATAAATGGGAAAAAAATAGGTAATACACACCTTCAAATCTCCTAAACCAGCAGAAGGGTCAGATTCAGAAAGGAGCAATGAAAGCGAAAAAAACAAATTAGTATAATTCTCACAAGGAACAAAAGAATTCAGTTTGCTGTTATCAAACCTTTTAAAAATGTGCATGAGAACAAATGGGGATCGCTTTCAGCATCTCTTGCAATCTTCTGACTAGGGTATTCAGATTTTCCACCTAAAATTTCCCAAAATTGTTCAGACTCTGAACCCTCTTTTTGTAATTTGGACTGCATATTTGGCTGCAATTGTGTAACCGTAATCGTTCAGCACATATTTCGCCGGAGAAATAAAAGTTAAAGAAAAAGGTGAATATAAAGAAAATCTCAAACCTTAATGACATCAAGTTGCCTCTCAACGAGTTCCTGGACTTCAGGAGTTGTAAGGTTTCCGATCCATGTAAAGACTAAAGAACCACTGAGCAATATGTAACAGTAAGAGGAGTTTAACGATGAAGCCACCTGATCCAAGTAGAAAATAAATAAAATATTTGCGGGTGATGAAAATTGAAAAGTAAATTTCATTACCAGTAACGAGAACAAAAACTAATATTTTCAAATTAAACTTACGGGTTCAACTTGGATTGCTTGCATGTTTTCCGGTCCAGAACCTTGAACTCGAAATAGTGAAATCCCGTCATCTTTAAAAGTGTCATCGGGAAGTTCCTTCTCTGATATGAAATTCTTGTATCCATCACTTAGACCACCCTGAGAATTTCATAATTTTTATGATTCATGTAAATGAAAAGCAAAAAATTCGAATTCAAAGTTTTTGATCTTTATTATAGCATCTGAGTTGAAGCACACCTTAAAAACCAGAAAGCTCTGAAAGATTGCAAAGAAAAGGATAGGTTCACTTCCTTCATAAACTTGCAACTAAATACCCATAAAACGAAATATCAGTACAAACAGATAGTGATATTAATAACAGGCATGTAAATATGCAATGCTAAATTAACGATTAAAGCAGCAACCTGAGAAGCTATAAACTTGAGTGACTCAACCATCTTGTTTGCCTGTGAGGTAGCTGAATTCCGTTCATCCTACAACACAATATGGAAAAAGTATTATAGGTTCTTTCAGTCTATTGTAACTCATTGTTTCCGTTTGAACATGAGTTTTGTTATATAGGCAAAAAGCAGAAAATTTGATTTAAAAAGAAATACCTCAACACTCTGCTTTCCAAACCATGTCCCTATAAGGCATTCCTCTTGATCTTCACCAGGATAATTATATTGAAAGATATAACATTCTCCACTGTAGAACTTTGACTGATCAGAAACTGGAAGAAGTATCTTCTCTTGGCCATTTACACGCCAAACCTGTGAATAAATTAATACAAAACCGTGTAAGGAAACCTGTTATGTATATTATATATTCAAAAGATTACCTGTAAATTTCCAGTGCAATCAATATATGGTTGAGGTTCCTCCTTATTAACGGGCGCAGCTTTTAGTAAGCCCCTCACGTTGAGCCCTTGTCGCTTTAAAAGTGCTAAAAAATAAACACACGTAAAAATCACTCGTCAAGCAATATAAAGTGTAACATTGGTGTAAAATGCTCCAAATTTAATTTTCTTTTTAGAATCTTGCAGAGCAGAAGTGTAGAGCATGTAATCACTAACCAGCCACCTTGCCTCTACCATCCTCCGAGACAGCCACCTCAGCAGATTGAGGCCAGGTGTCAAACTTTGACCGAAAAGCCACCGTTTCAAAATTTTCAATCACACGGATGATATTAGACTTTAGTCTATCCTTACTACGCAGGTATTCCTACAAAATAAGGTCAACAATAATAGGTTAAGATGATGTGTATTATTAATGCAAGTATGAGAAAAGTGAAACTGTGAAAGCGTTAAGTTTTACTTCTGCAGCTCCACTTGCAGCCTTTCTTTCATCAAGAGAAGTGCTTCTCCCCATCCATACATAAATTTCTGACCCACAATCCAAAAGATAACATTTATTCGTATCTAGCAACTCCTTTGTTAAAGAATCAGCAGCAACAGGTTCTGCCTGCCCCTTCTCAACACTTCATTACAACAAAAATGTATGTAAACTTCATTATGTGTTTCATTTTGGAATCAAAACATTTACCATTCATATTTCACATGCAGAATGATAACATGAACCTCTTTTCTGTCAACACATTAGATCTGAATGCTAAAAAATATATGTTGCAAAACCAATTAAAATGAAAGGATTGTTGTGATATAAGAATGAAAAGAGCCAAAAATGACATAACCATACAGAATGCAGGGATCATGAACATTGTTTTATTGTTGATGAGCTATAGAACGCTACTGAGAATGTCTTGACCCATGATTGCATACACCTTACTACTGACAACAGACAAATAACGAATGTTTCTCGTATCTTCCTTTGCAAGTGGACTTTGTTTAATCAATCATATATGCAGTTTGTTTAATCACCATGAGGAAATGTAAACTTCGCATTATCTACTTGAGTTCTACATCAAGACCCGTAGCTAACCCTGTCAAGTTTGGATTGCAGTCCTTTTACACACGGGCATAAAAAAACTTTCGGGAATATCTCTTTTCTTTATACGGGAACTTTTAACAACAAATCTTGCCTTACATCTTGGTTTAAATGTATAGTCTTTCTGCTTCAGTCCATAGACCCACTTATTTTTCAAATTCCTTTTACCTTAAGATAACTTCACCAACTCAAAAGTGTACCGTTGTACAAGGATTTCCTCTCATCATCCATTGCATGAACCCTATGTGGATTGGGAAGACATGTTTGATTCTGGGTCCCGACCTATGTGAAAAAGAACTTCAAACCTAATGGGTTATACATTAAGTCCTTCAGGTGTTTCCATAACCATACAAGGGTGGTTCATGTTATTCCTTTAAGCTTGTTTTGTAGAAAACAATATCTAGCAAGTAGCAATGTCACATCACGTTACCATCCGCAAGACAGTAGGAGATCAAACAGTTGGAAGTCCAAACGTTGTGCGGTTGAGCTGAAGCTTTATCCAAATGTATAAGTAGAAGACTCAAGTTGCTGAAACTTATATGGTGGAGCTCGTATTTTGATGGTCAGATTATTTTCGGTTTGGCGTTTTTGCTACATGTTTGAGGCTACCTCTTAATCCGAAAAATAAATTTTAACATTGGATGTGTGTGTATGTGTGTGGGAGCGTTCGCGCGCGCATGTGTGTGTGTGTGTGTGAGATAAAAATGAAACATCTACATAAAAGTTAAAACATGAAGTCCACATGATATACTTTGTTGGTCAACAAGAAAATGAAACATCTACATAAAAGTTAAAACGTGCATATGTAAATCTTACCAAAGTAACTGAGTGGGAATTGCATCGTCAATCTTGACGTCATCCGTAACTGTTTTCCTTGGAAGTGGAGCAAAGCCACCAAAGAAACCCCAGAACTCTCCAGTGTCAGCATCAGACATCAATTTTCCATCCTCTATAAAAAAAACACAAATAAGACTTCAATTGAGAAAATTACTAAATTATACATACTTTTTGTTACCAATATGATATCCACTTACCAACAGTTGCTATGTCACATTTCCCATCATGATATGTATCTTTGATATGTTGCACAACCTCTAGTGCTTTAGCCCTTTCTTGAATGCTTGAATTGGATCCATTAAAC
The DNA here is from genome assembly GCF_002127325.2 of Helianthus annuus. Classification (NCBI taxonomy): domain Eukaryota; kingdom Viridiplantae; phylum Streptophyta; class Magnoliopsida; order Asterales; family Asteraceae; genus Helianthus; species Helianthus annuus. The sequence continues at coordinate 29,484,489 of NC_035437.2, read as the reverse complement.
TGGAATATCTTATTGGCGGTATCCAAGATAAAAATGTCATCATGATTGAGTGATGATCGAGCAAACGGAACCTAACGCCAATAAACTCAAATCAAAATCCTGAAAAGTCCAAATTGACATGTAATGATGGAAAACAAGAACCGCAATGGTGAAATTTACCTCTTTTACATGAACCACGTGTTTTCCTTGACAAGTAAACATACGGATCTTGTGTTCCTCAGATTCAACATGCTTAAAACCAGATGCTGTTCCACCTTCTTGAGGTATGATGCATGGTTTAAAGTAAGATAAAAATCTCTCCGTTTCATGTCCTTGTACTTCTCGATATTGAACAGCACGTCCTCCGAGAGCTGCATCAAGTTCAACCGTTTTTAGTGCTGCCGCTCCAGCTTCATCCTGTAACCAAAAAACAGCAACCAAAGTCAGCTGAATTAAAGATCGGGACACATTTTTATGGTTATATAACATGTACCTGATAATAGAAAGTCATGAATAGAAGAAATCCAAGTGAAAACTCACCTGACTTGTATCTTTACCTAGCCAATAATGGATGTCATGACGTAATGCACCGCTTTTCAAAGCAACAGTCTGTAAAAAATGTACAATGACTTGGTAAACAAATATATAAGTAAAAAAAGTTTATGTTTAAGGAAATAATAAATTGCTAAAAATCCAAAAGCTACATAGGCACTTTGTGGATTGCTGAACACTCCATTCTAACTAGTTACAACTTTTTTCTGATGAGCAAAGCAGATAACCATATTTAGTGGCATCACTTATAATTTATAGTTAGGGCAGTTCATAATAGAATTATATTCTTCACCGTAGATCATACAGCAATACCTCATAGGTGTTAGTACAAAAGGTCAAGTGTATATAACTTGTAGCATAAAATGCAGTTATGAGTACGTTATGCTTGTTTACACAAAGTAATCATACGAAAGAAAGAAATAACGAAAAAAGTATGCAACAGCGTTAAGATTAGAAAACAAACCTTTAAAATGACATAAGAGTCCCCTGTAAAAAATTTGCCATAAGAAGACTGTGGAACAGGCACCGGCTTAAAATTCTCAATGCGCCACACTTCAATTCCTCTATAACTTTGTTAAGGAAAGAAAAAAAGGACAGCCATCCATGATAACCAAAAAATATACATTATAGAGCATATAATCTACTAATACATGCCAGAAATTATAGTTGGTAACACTTAAGATTTATGTGTACCCTTTTTTCAATCAATTCTAAGTGATACCACTCCCCCATCATTTACATAAAAATAAAATAAATATGCAACTGGATTACATTAACCACTATATATTTATATGAAAGAACAAAGGATACGCTTTCTGTCCAGCTCCTTGAAAAGCTGGATCCAAATCTCTCATAGAAACAGACATACTGTGTTTTTACTTCAGTATGTGGTTTTAAAAAGCCACAACCTGAATACTGAAATGGAGTTCAACTATCCCCTGAAATGTGCATTAAAAGGTCAATGGAGGTCTCGGAGATTAAGAAGATAATCAGTCAGGCATTTAGTTAGGGGATGAAACATGAGTTTGATGCTATAACAAAAAGGGAAATATTAAGGATAGTAGACCTTAACATTTTCAAATGAGAAAGAAAAATTTGAAATACAATATCTAAAAAGGCACAATTAGTCATAACAATTCTAGTAAGGCACTGCCTAAGAGCTCAATCTGTTTACAAAATCACAAAATTTCGCATCTGTATGTGTGTGAACCATTGGGGAAACATAACACTAGTAACTACATCCGATTATCAAACAACGAAATGTACACTGCTACTTTCTTTAAAGGAACTAACATCTCTATCGATTAAACTTTCAAATTAAAATCATTCAACAAACCACAAGAAAGCCTCCTGTTGTAAGTTGTTTCTGATAATGTTACATGTCTATTATAGTAAATAAGAGTCAAATCTCTTCTAATTGACACTGACAGACAGATGACTCAATTTCATATGCAGGCCCAAAAACAAATGCAAAAACCAAAACTCTCACAATTATAAATGCACACCTGTCTATTCTACACCTACCTTACACAAACTTCAATGCATTAACAATCTAACAATTCATCAATCCACAGTGTTACATGTTTTTCCCCAAATCCTACACCAAAACTCCGAAACGCGCATCTATAAACAAACACTCATCAGATGCACAATCCAATAACAGACATTCAAAAACACGAGAAACATCTTCTAGTTTCACACAATCGAACATCTATTCCAATCAATTCTAATCAATTCTAATCAATTCTAACCAATTCTAACCAATTCTAATCAAATTCTATTCAAATCTAATCAAAATCACTTCAATTATCCAGATCAATCCACAAACACAACCAGCAATCACTCCAGCAACACAAAATCAAACAAAATTATAACTAAATCACTGAATCATGATTAACAAGTTAATCGAAACATGACGTACCTTGGCGGAAGCAGAATCGATCGGCGAAGAAAAGCAGGTTCAGATCCAATCAATCTGTATATGCAAAAGTGTATAGGAAAATGAAGAGAAAGTTATGGCAGAAAGAGAGAGAAGAAAAAGGAGGAAGATGAGATGGGGAGAATGATGAATGACAGGCGTGCTTATCACTAACCTGGCAATGGAAGCTCAAAAAGATGCTCAAAACAACTGTCAAATTTAATTTACGGCGTTTCTTTCTACTACATAATAAAAATATCTTTCTTTGACTTTTCTTGACCCGATTAGTTCATCTACCGGCTTGTTTTTAAAGGTTTTGATAACTTGCTTTGTAATGAAATGATATTGAATTGAATTGAAGTTTGTTTGTTTGTTTTTTTTTTTAATAATAGATTTTAATAACCCAACTACTGTCCATTGGTCGGCAACGTCTCAATTTCAAAAATTCTCACTGGTGGTCCAGTCTTTTCACATATTGGCCTTCAATGGACCCTGAGTAACAGAACGCTAATGCCGTTAGTCTCCGGAAAAACGTTTTTTGCCGGAAAACTCCATTTTGACCGGAAAACTCAACCTTTTCGTCTCAAACCTCTTTATAACTTTATTACGCACCTTTAGGAACATTTTCTAGTAAAAAACTTCAATTATTAAGGTCGCCGGAAAAACCTTTTTTTCGCCGAAAAACTCAACTTTTTAGCCGGATAACTCAAAGTTTTCATCCCAAACCTGTTTGTAACCATAGATCGGACCTTTAGGAATCTTTTTCCGATCAAAAACGTTTTTCCGGCGACCGGATACTAACAGCGTTAGGGTTCTATTAGTCAGGATCCGTTGAAGGCCAATATGTGAAAAGATGGTACCGCCAGTGGAAATTTTTAAAGTTGAGACCGTTACCGGCCAACGGACAATAGTTGGGATTATTAAAATTTATTTTTCCTTTTTTTTTATTTTGTCATTGAATTTTGTTATGATTTTGAGATGTGAAATAAAGGTGGTGTGATACGTATTTTTAAAGGGAATTATACTTTTCCTTTACACAAAAGAAAGGAAGGGTGAATTTAGCTATAAAATTGCTATATATATTATATGATGATAATTAATTTGGAAGGATATAAGTATTGTAAATGCAAAATGAATGGATTACAAAGTTATTGTAAAAAAAGAATAATTATTTTGTGCTTTCTAAAAAGTATAAGTGTAATCCTAGTTTAATCTTGTTTTTTATGATTTTTTAATTTACTCTAAAGAGAAATCAACTATCTTAGTGATCTCTGATTAAAGAGATAGTATGTAACATCTCATATTCAATAAATAACAATCTAAACTTTTTAATTAGTGGTTTATTAGCAAAGACAAAACCTTTAAAAATACTTAAATTTGAAAGAGGAAAATTTTAAGTTTAACAACAAATATTAAAAGAATTTTGTCGTTAAAAAAAACAATCTAAACATTTTAGAATATATATAATAAAAATTTAATATAAAACATTAAAACTAGTTAACATTATCGCCAAACATCATAACCAATATCACAATGCTTCACAAATAGAATTCTAAAGCATCTAAAACATTGAGAAATATACGGAGTAAATTACAAGAATCGTACTTTATGTATGTTAAACTGTGTCTTTTGTCTTTAATAAGTACAAAAACCGTACTCGATGTTTGCAAACCATTGCACATCATGTCCTTTGACCCTAACTCAATTAATTTTCATAGTTAAGTCTGACCAATTAGACCCCACACAGGGATACTTTAGTCATTTTACCTTAAATAAATATCAAAATAAATAATCATCTCCAACACCCACCTGCCACCATACCCTACCTGCAACCACACCCCACCATCCACCTGCCACCCTGTCCGTACTCTCTTTCGATGAGTCTTCACCACCTCCGGTAACCGTTCCCCCTAATTTCGTGTGGGTATGGGTTGGCCCATGTTGCGCCGGTCAAATGGTCAAAGTATAAGACAGAGGGAAACAAAAGGATCTGAGGATCGAAACAAAATGAGAATTATGAACCTTTTGAACACTATGTCGCAGCGAGTCTGACTGCAAATTTTCACATTGAAGAAACAAACCATGTACTTCATGATCCATCCTCCCTCTCTCCTAATCTCCTGCACATCAATCATTGAAAGGGAGTTAACTCGATTATTACAGTTCATAATCATCTAAAAACCAATACCTAATATAAACGAAAGACGATTCAAAAGGTTAATTAGGGTAACAACAATTACATGATGTCTTTGTTGTTACTACCCAGCAAACGCTCTGATTGTTTCACGGCTATTATCTAAAGCCAAACATTAAAGAAACACGGGTCGACAATGAACGAATCGAGACCTGTTTAGGGTTCCAACAACTTCGCTAACTTCCGATTGATCTTCATCTATTTGGATTTCCATTTTGCTGACACACCGTTGGTATTCCACCATGTCTAGGCTTTATATCCCCCAAATCAGAGCATCATCTTACCCTAAATATCATGCGGGTGAAGGCAAAATAAAACGGTGGAGGTGATAACCGGCAGATGTGGGTTAGACAAATCTGGGAACCGGTGAAGGAAGGGTCTGGTGAGGTGTATGGAGGTGGTGGTCCGGCAATTAGAGAGAGAGAGAGAGAGAGAGAGAGAGAGAGAGAGGGAGAGAGAGAGCTGGTGTGTGTGTTGTGAGAGAAAAAGAGAGAGGTGTTTATGTGAGTGTATGTATAGGTATTTATAAATATATCTATATATATAATTTTTTGATTATTTATTTTAATATTTAGGGTAAATGACCAAAACACCCTCATGTGGGGTCCATTTGGTCATATTTAACCATAAAACTAACTGAGTTATGGTTAAAGGACATAATTTGCAAGAGTTTGCAAACATCGAGTACGGTTTTTGTACTTATTAAAAACAAAAGACACAATTTGCAATAAGTAGCATACATAAGGACGATTTTTTAATTTACTCTAAATAATATTGTACATTATTAATAGATAAAATGATAAATAACATTGTACATTATTAATGTGATATTTTTTTCTAGAAGGAACTTACATATCGTTATTATTATTATTAATTAAACTAATCAAGAAATATTTCTTCTATTTATTTCAATATAAAATGTGACACGTATATTTCATTACAGTCAATGTTTTCTTCTATTAATTTCAATATAAATATATATATATATATATATATATATATATATATATATAATGTTGTGACACGTATATTAGAGTAAATTACAAAAATCGTTCTTTATGTTTACATTAGATTGCAAAGTGTGTCCTTTATCTTCAAAAAGTACAAAAAACGTACTCAATTTTTGCAAACCCCTACACATTATGTCCTTTATCCCTAACTTAGTTATTTTTCATTGTTAAGTGGGTGTGAAATTACCTAAATACCCTTCCTGTTAAATAAATAACCAAAAAATTAAAAGAAATATAATTAATATTTAAAACTCCATGTGGGACCCACCACTCACCTCACCCTATTCATATTCCCAAATCTTCATGTGAGATCCATTACTCACCCCACCCTAAACATAATATTGCAACACGATCGTACCAGCTACTTCTAACCCCAAAAATTCAAACGACGATACTGTGGAGGCAAACCAGCCAAATCGAAGACAAAGAAGAAATCGAAGAAGCATGTGAACGCACCACCACCTCCGCCGCCTTCAATCCCACCGGCGCCACCTCTCTCCTCCACCACTTCAACAATCCCTCCGTCTCCGCCACTTCCAAAGCCCAACGCATCGGCCTCCAATAATAAATCTTCTCGCTTCGTTATCTTTTCTTCTTTCAGTTTTTACATTTTACTAGCGGGAAACCCGCGCTACGCGGCAGGATCATAATTTTTGTTGATACGTATTGTAGACACTGCGCATATGATTTGTTAATTTGAGTGATTTGAACAATTTGGATTATTCTTAGTTTCTTCCCTTCTATGTGTGCATTCTAATAGTGCTCCAGAAAACAAATGTAGCGTGCTGAAAAGTAACAATGCTATATTTATTACCAAAAGGAAAAGCGTTTGCTTGTAAATACACCGGAGGAAATGTAGCTTGGATGTTGAATTAGTAGCTAAGGTATATTTTGGTATACATGTTGTCTCCTCCATTGGTGAACTGCAAGATTTGTAGTATATGGGACATGAGGTTAGTATTGTATGGTTTGCAATAAATGAAGAATGTTTTTATGTTGCGGAAATAAAATCAAATAAGTAGCAAATGGTGGTATATGCTAGGTTGAAGTGATGTACCTTTGTTTTTAGTCGCGTAAAACCTCTTGGTACACGACATTTGAGGTGAAAACCCTGTTTTTGTTATGGCTTTTGGTTGGATGCACTAATACCTTTGTGTTCTGCCTTGTTGTGCATCTTGACAACACCACATAAAGTTGGCCATGTGAGAATACAGGTTCGGGGAGGTAAACACCGATGTGGGGAATGGTTTGCCCTTGCGCTTTATTTATCGTCATGGAGAAGCTAAGCCGGATTGGGATCTGTTTTCTTTTTAGTTTGAATGGAAACATATCGTCTTCAAAGGGAGTGAGGGGTACTCTTGGTAGGAAGACTCGTTTGCCCTTATGTTCTCCAACCGCTATTTCCGCATCAATAACACTTCGCTCGAACCATTTACATATTAGTCTGGTGCCATTGCATAGGCCATTTGACGGGTCGATGTTTCGTAACAATATAATTGGGCATCCAATTTTTAGGCGTAGTTTGTGTGGGGGGATGCCACTTACTGTTAGTGAGTTTAGGAACTCAATCGGGTACAAATGGTGTTGGTCATCATCAACCTTATCGAAACTATAGTAGTGTCTGTCCTTTCCTTGGAAAATGTCAATAAGTGGTTGTTAATCTCGTTGACACTCTCATTTCTCGTTGTTAAAATGGCTCTAGAGGTTATGTAATCGGGGGACTAGGCATTTGCGTTGAGGGAGGGGAAAATGGCTTGAATGAGTTGTTTGATGGTATTTTCCTTTGTGGTGAATGGGATTGTCATGTCGTCGGGGATGCGGATTTGGTTTCCATCTATGGTCTCCTCAATTCCATTGCCGACTCGTAAAAGGAATTCCGAGAACCACGAATCAGTATGCGCTCTCATGTTTATGGAGAGGCATATTTTCTTAGTTAAGGACCAAAGAGGTGACATGCATAGGCTGGTGTCTACGATTTGCGCTCGTTTGCCTCCTCTAATTACTGGTAGGACTTGCCTAAAATCACCTCCCATTACCATTATCTTTCCTCCGAATGGGAGGTTAACGCCTGTTATGTCTTGGAAGGTCCTGTCAATGGCTACAATAGACTGTCGTGTCGCCATAAATGCTTCATCCCAGATGATTAGTTTTGCTAACCTGATAAGTTGTGCACGTGCACCTTGTTTTACTATGCCGCACATCGAGTTGTTGTCTAGTTTAGTTAGGATCTTGAATCTTGAGTGTGTTGTTCTCCCACCTGGCATGTTGTTTGCTGCAGCGCCTGAAGAAGCAGTCGCGAGTGCAATGTGGCCATGTGATCGAACTTTTGCGAGTAATGCTTTGTATAGGAATGTTTTCCTTGTTCCACCTGGGCCATCTATGAAGAAGACGCCTAGTAGAACGTGATTGACATGTCTCATGATTTCATCGAAGGCCTTTTTTTGGTCGCAGTTAAGGGAGTGCTTCGCATCTAAGTGGACGGGGTCAACAACTATATTGTACTCCTCTTGTATATCACGGCGTGTTACGTTTTGGCTGTGATGTTGTTGTGATATGCGTGGGAGGTCGAGTCATTCAAAGTTTTACCCATTGATTGTAGGTTGGTTTCGATTTCAGCTAGGACCAGATTGTTGATGTGTTTGATGTTTTGAGAATGTAGGCGATGATCTTCTGAAAGGGCATCAAAATGGTCGGTCCATAGCTTTCGAACATCGCCAGGTTCACAGAATATCAATATGGTTGCAAACAACCTGCGAAGTGCATCGGGGAACTAAAATATAGCCGCCTCTTCCAGGCATTGCGATAAGATGTCGTCGTTTTCAATTAGTCCTACTTGCTGTGCAGTTTTGCGAAATGTAGGATGTACAACATCATTGACCGTGTGAATATGTACAAAGGAAGTAGGCCCTCTGATATTTGTCAGGAGGAGGCGTATGTAGTATCGTTCCCCTTCTGCCGGGTTTGCGGTAACGATACGACCTTTTCGACCTTTGTGAATTCTATGGTTCCAACAACACGAACTTTTACTCCATGTGTAGTGTTTTGGGAAATCTTTGTACAAATGGTCCCTTGCTGCTGGGTCGAGCCTATTTTTCTCGAAAAATGTAGTGAGCATGGTTTTTTCACCCCTTTCCCTATCTACAATTTCTGACATGTTAGAATGCTCAGTAAATGTCACCATGTGGTTTTGTGGGAGGTGTAGCGCTAATGTTAAAACAACGGGGTAGATCAGAGAGAGGCTAAATGAAAAAAATCCGCCACATTGCCTCGGGGGGTGAAACATAGCGCACGTCTTGGTACCGTCTGATTTCACCGATGATAATGTTCTCGGCATCTGGTTCTACTTGGATGACTTGTTTGTCATGACCTTTATAAATATATTTAAAGAGATATTTCACTGATTTTATACTGGAGCATATCTTGATATTTATGTGGCAATTGAATAACATCAACAGGGTTGGGTTATATGGGACAACCCATCTATTGTCAAGTGTTTTCCCAAGAACATCCACCCTAATCCCGTTGTTGCGTCGGCGGTACAATGGATATGCGTCTTCTCCTTGTCTCATTTGTTCGTTGAATTGTCTTGGATAAGGGAAGCGACATATTTTGGGATCTCCTTGCATGCAGGGACTGTTTTTTCGTAGAGGGCCGCAGGGTCCATGAATCATGTGTTTTACGAAAACTGCGTGCAATTGGGGAAACCTTTCTACGCAAGGGATTTCGGCTGAAACAAATTGATCGTACTAGTCGGGGTTACTGACTTTGTGCTGTGGGTACATTATGAGAAGGAAATGGGCATGTGGCAAACCACGGTTTTGGAACTAGATGGCGTAGACATAAGACTTCACCTCGCCGAGGACATGCATTTTTAAGAGTTGCTCTTTGAGTGCCTCTAATTTAGCCTGGAAAACTCGCGAAACAAGATCCGGTCGGTCCTGTGCAGCCTGTCCAGGGTATAAGTTGGTGCATATCTCTGGCCAGTTTGGGTGCATCTCATTGTTAGGAAGAAATCCGGTTTGCCGTTGTCCTGCACTAATGCCATTGCGTCTAGGAACTGGCATCACATGTCACGGGGCCCACCGATTAAAGATGCAGGAAGCACGATTCGTCTTCCTATTCTATTTGGTTGAGCATCCCCCGCATTGATGCAGTCAACAATGCCTTGATACAAATCTGCCCTTATTTTAGATTGGTTGTGTTGGCAAAATTGCAAGCGTGCCGTCTCCAGTTTGATGTATGTGTCAACCACAAACTGTTGTAGCAATCTGCCACCATGGAGAAGAATATTTTGTGTTGGGTGGGTTTGAAAATTGTAGCAGTAGTACTCTCGCATACTAACGGTTTTTCTATTGCCGCGTGTTGGTGCCTCTAAGAAATTTTAGAAATCAACAAGTTAGTAAACATTATAAGATAGTACATGTATTGTAGTTCTTAATGTGTATGCGTGTGTGTAAGTAGGGTGGGGATGTATTTGTACCTTCTGTGTCATCGTCATTGGTTTTGTGATCGTTATGTGGAGTGTTGGCTTCGACTCCGTTGCGTGGAATTCCACTATGCCATCCCGCCTCACCATTTGGAAAAATAGAGGATATGAGAGGGGATCGTAGCAACTGAAGTACGGCTGAATAGTCTGCGACTATGCAGACCTCCCGTAGATGATGATGCTTCTTTTGTATGAGGTGATATCATTGTTACCTTCTACCCAAATACCAGCTACCTCGGATGTGGTTGGGCAGTTGTAGACACGTTGGTCAAGTTCAACTGATGCATTTAAGGTGACCCTGTAATTGTCTAAGGGCCCTAGTTCTGCGAGACTTTGAAAGATCATGACATATGGGTTGGCGGAAAGAACATGTGTGAGGATCTCAGTGATAGTGCGATCCAAATTTGGCCATAGGAGTCGATCGTCTATCTCGTTATCTGGGTCATAAAAGTACAACTGTAAGTAACTGGGTTTAACATCCTGTGGTACTAACTGGTCAATTTTGTGGTATATTCCCTTGTGTGCTCGGAACGTGTAAACGCCATCTCTCATGTTAGCCATTATCTCGTCTAATGAGACACCCATCGAGGTGAAGGAGAAGTTTGTGTTGTATGCGCGGATATTTTCCCTGAAAATCCTGCCAATTTCTTCTTGAGATGTGAATAACTGGTGTAATTCAGATGGGACTGGGGTGCTCGCCAATGTAGTCTTTCCGCTCATGCAGCAAAATGTTGGGAATTCACACGGGAAACGTCTAACTCCGCAATAAGCACATGGGCATTGTTCCTTTAGGAGATGAACGCCCCTGGGTATTCCAGCGTATACGAAGTTGTAAGGATCCTCGTTGTTGTTTTCTGGTTGATTCGAAGCACCGCAAAGATGGTTATCAAAGGGAAGTGGCCTTCTTTGTGGGTTGTGTGGAGCACCTAAGTAATAATATGCGGTCAGTGCAAACAGATAAAGGCAAAGAATTAATAGAAAATGTGTGGTGGGTGTAGCAAAATTAACCTACCGAATGGTCAGGCGCATTGCTGGGATCTGTAGGGGGCATGTTTAGGTCGTCACCAACGTGGGAGGTTCCTGTCCGCACGTTATCTTGCCCATTCAGATCGTCATGATTAATAGTTGGAAATTGATGTGATAATGAACGTCGCTCAACTGAAGTACCTAAGTAATGAAATGTGGTCAGTGTAAATAAAAAATACAATATAGTAAACTTGTGAGGTAGGTATATGAAGAGGAACCTGCAGAATGTCCTAACAAATCGTCGTGATCTGGAGGGGGAATGTTTAGGTTGAGATGTAAGGGGGAAGTTGGTGTCGATGTATTTTCAGTGAGGGGACTGTTGGTGTTATTCCCTTGTTGCAGGTCTTGTCTAGATGTTCTTCGTGATGCGCTACGTAAACGCCTTCCGGCACTGTGTGACTCATTGTATCTTTTTTTGCATGCACTCCGTAACGCACGTGATGTAGCTGGTTCGGAACAGCGTTGGTCGTGATCTGGTGGGGGCTTGTTCAAGTCGAGATGAAGGTGGTGTTTATCCCGGATGTCATTGCGTTTGTATGTGTAAGGTGTAGCTATAAAAAGATGGAAGCCATCATTAAATATGTATATATAGGAGTAGGTGTAACAGTGATGGAGATAGGAAGTCTTTCTGTATGCATTATTAAAAAGGTAAAAATTATGAGATGAGAATCTGATATAAAAATAATTAAATAGAATGGCAGTTATAGGAAGTGTTAATATTTTGTTTCGAATGTTGGATATAAAAAATAATTAAATAGAATGGCAGTCAAATGTGTGTATATCTGATGGCATCTAAAGGTCACTGATGTTGGATATTTTTGTTTTGTGAGATGAGAATCTGATATAAAAAAATAATTAAATAGAATGGCAGTAATAGGAAGTGTTAGTATTTTGTTTCGAATGTTGGATATAAAAGATAATTAAATAGAATGGCAGTCAAGTGTGTGTATATCTGATGGCAACTAAAGGTCACTGATGTTGGACATTTTTGTTTTGAATAAGCTATTCACATAGTGAGGCATAAATTTTAAAGCTATTAATATCACTGAAGCATAAATCTATATATATAATAAATAAACAAGATGTGGGACACGTGTCCCTATGTGGTGCAACCTCACAAACTTTTTGGCGGGAAACTTAGGGAATGTTGATGTTTCTACACGGGATCCGGATTTGCTATCCAAACCCGCATACTTTTGACCCGGGTATATAAGAAAAAAAAACCCTAATTTGTCTAACTTCTCCTTCTTTTGTTCCTTACTCTTCAACGATACAGTTTTTTCGAGTCCCTTTCAACGTGATTGAACAACAACTTTTCATCTTCAACCTCTTAATTCCAAAAATCGGTTTGTCTACTATGTTACATGAACGGTTTCTCGAGATGTATTGTTTGATTGTGGTTTTTGATTTGTGTTTATAACATATAACATTGGATATATAAGCAATTTTGGGATTTCATAACCTAGGTTTTGTGCTTTTTGTACCATCTGTCCTTCTTTTTGTCTTTCTGGTACAAAAATCAGTTCAATTGTATTACTTTCATTTCATTTATCTCCCGTAACTTGATCTTTGTTGTATTGTAAGGAAGAAACATTGGGGATACATGCGGATTCTGAATTACAGAAGCTAGGGTTAGGAATTTTGTTACAAGGTTTGATCCATTTTTTTCCATCTTAAACTGCTGCTTTGTTTTATTCAATCTTTTTATGTTTATTTGGTAGGTTCTTATCGTGCTCTTCCTTAATTTTGTATTAATTTGTTGATTTTCTTTTCATTTTCATAATATTCAGGTATTTAACCCACCAAAGCCAGATATGACTAAATGTAAGTTTTCATTTTTTTATTCTAAGATTACAATTTATATTATTTATGGTCATACTTGTCTCTGTTTTATGCATACGATAATTTTTTTTTCATGTTGATGAATATCCAATTGTCAATTGTCGTATGTAGTGGGTACCGAGGTGTATGTGTCAATTATATGGTTGTATCCATTTCTTTAAAATCTTACACAAGCTTAGTTAATAATTTGATAACCCTAAATTTAGTCGTTTTTCATTCACTCATCCTTACCACATCAAACTTATTATTCCTTCAACTTCAAGTACTTTCAAGAGTTTGGAGAAAGTTAGCAAGAAATTAAATTAGCTCATATTTCTATTATTTAAATTCAGTTTTTTTGATTTTTACATTTTTAACACTGGTATTTTGGATTTTTAGTATGTTTGATGTGGGTATTTGATCGTTATATGTTTTTTAAATATTTTATTAATAATATAAAAGGTGCTCTTAATTCAAATTTTATATCGGTTTCTTTAAACGATTTTTACATATATGTTATTACACTAAGACATAATTATAAAAAAAAAATAAGAAACAATGCATAACAATTTTTGTGTGGGTCAAAAGGAAGTTGGCCCAATATGAAAACACTTTTTTTGAATCTAGAAGGTCTAAACATAATGAATTGTAGCCCAAGGTATGTAAATTGACCCATTTGATCCAATACAACCAAAAATAAACACATTGAACAACCAATTTAATTTATCCATTACTAAGATTAATTTTTTAAACTTGCTGCACTAAAGGCTTTTCAAAATAATAAGATATCTAACAAATTGTTATATTTATTATAGCAAACAATTATTCCGTATAATCATTACAAAAGATTGATTAATCTTTGGCCACTTAATAGCAACATTTTATTTATATTTAAATATATACTTAAATATATCACCAAACCAATTTTAGTCAATCTTCCAATTGATTTGCAATCAAATTATAAATAAAATTCGTAATACAAATTTTGAAAAAAAAAATCGATGAATCTTACAAAATTTTTTCATTATTTGCTTAAAAATATATAAAATCATTCTATAAATAGATTTTCAATCGCCTTTAATTTTCCTCAAAGATTTTTTATATATTATTGCATTATATTCGGTACTAACATTAACAAATTAACATAATATACGTTTGAAGTCATGTGTATGGAAATATGATATTTATGGATAATATATATGTTACGTATTTTATAATTTACAGTTGACATCTTTTTTTTAATAATAATAGATTTCCAATATATGATGAAAGTCCTATAAATACCCATATTTCCTGTAATTCATTCTCATTGTTCAACTCTTATACATAACACCTCCAGTTACACGGTTAGTTACTGTATACTGTATTATAAATGTTCAATGTTCCATTGATAATTTTCAAGTTTTTATACAATTAGCAATTTTATGTATATGAGTCTTTTTGATTCAATTTGTATTACTCACAAAAAGATGAATGTTAAATATTTTATTGTAAATCAGAATATTATACTTTATTTTTGTTGTATTTTGTATTACAAATGTTCCTGTTACAACTATATAATAATTAAGAAATCTTAAAAAGCTTATACAATCGTTTTTTTATAGTTTTTTTTCAGGGTATTACGAATCATGGAACGTGTTGGGGATGACATGATATTTGAAGAGATCTTATCGAGACTACCTGCAAAGGTAGTTTGTCGTTTCAAATGTGTTTCTAAACAATGGTGTTATGAATTATCTACACCAAAGTTTGTTTTCATCCATGCTCGACGAGTTGGAAATTCAATACAAAAGAAGCTGCTCTCCTTGAAAGAAAATTCAATTGTCGTTGATGACATAGTAGCTGGCAACTTAGAAGAAGATACAAGCGAAACAGTTACTTTTCCATACGATGTCGAGCCATCCTTTTTAAGCATTATAGGTTCGTTTAACGGACTGATTTTACTTTGCATTAAAAGGAGTTACAATGAGCTCGTCATTTGGAATCCAACGACGAGGCGTTTTAAGATGATATCGGACGACTATTTTAGTAGTTATTTTGGTCGACACAACGATACGGGTGGAATGTACTTTGACGAGCACAACGATCTAAAAGTGCTTCATATTAATTGTTACTGGGACGTAGTTACTGCTCGTGTATATTCACGACATAATGACTCATGGAGAAAATTGAATTTCTTGAACGGAACTCAGTTAGGTTCAAACTTTTATTCATGGTCTCCTGGAATTTATTCCGACAAAAAAATATATTTCATGGTTTCCAATTACTGGATTCCACCTGGTGAAAGGAACATAGTTGTTTTCGATGTTATATCTGAATCTTTTAGTATACTTCGTTTTCCGGAGCATATGGAAGTCAATCCTTGTCAAGGACATTTTCTAACAATTTCCAACAAGCTGCATGTGATTGTCGTTCAATATGCTGGTGAACTAATTGCAGATTTGGTCAAATATGAACATGATGAGTGGATCAAGGTATTTTCTTTCAATAGGGCTCGCATAGTTCATCATATGGAGACGCAGGAAAGGACAAATATAATTCAAAACAACAAGTGGTTGATAACAAGTATTTGGGGAGATACTGTTGAAGTTGTGCTTTGCAATGATTCTTTTAACTACATCCAACATGTTGACAACTACAACGGACCGAAAGGCGCATTATTTTTGGAGACAATCGTTTCGCCTTTCGATTAGAAAATATGATTTAATTAGATACTATTAACTATTTCATCTTTTTATGATAGTTTACAAATTAAATTTGTCGGCCAGTATTTGTTGGTATATGTGATTTTGGATTATTTTTTATAAAGCGGCCCAATCATTGTTTGACAGACCCATTAAATCAAACGGCCCAATTCGTCATTAGTATAATTAGTGATGTCAGACATTTTGTCTAATTTGTGATGTAAATGTGAGTTTAAATTTCATGTCTTTGAACAATATAGTAAAGGTAAATTGGTTTTAAATTAACCTGGTATAATTACATTTTCTATTACTATAATACCATATGTCATTAAAAAATATATTATTCAAATTTAATTATATACGTTTACACAACTTTCCTATTTAATTTAATATTTGTATTAGTAATTTCAAAGATTTTATACACAATTTATAACTGTGTATCCAAAAATAACCCAATCTTTTCAAAATGCCAGTCAAAGCTTTAAACATATTTCAATTTAATATTTATTTTTCTTTTTTCTGTTTTCATTTAATTAATAAGGTTTAAAAAAATACTATCATACTAAATGAGTTTGACTATATCTATGTACATTTTACAAAAGTTAACGGGGTTTATGTAAATATGTTTTTTATCCTTTGCTATCTGGACCGAATATCCAAGCTATTACAGAGCATTATTAAACATCAACAACTATCACTTCTCAAAACTTCACACAATCATCACATAGAAATATCTTCACCATCTCCAAACATTATTATAATTATATTTCAGTCTTAACCTAAAAGTTAATAATTCCACATGAAACCTTTAAACACTCATGGAGGCCAAATTGGCATATTATTAAAAGCGAATAAAAGATTTTGTTAGGAAGGGAAAGAACAACTAATTAGTTTATTAATTATATCTATGTATTTGTTTTTCAAATATAATTTTTCCTATCCCGGGATGTTCCCGGGTGATAGCCTAGTTGATTATAAATCAATACTGAAGTGAAACATAGAACCAAGATTTTTGTTAAACTAAAGGATGAATTAATCATATATTTCATTACATCATCTCACGCATAATAGAAACTATGAATGGAGGTATATAAGAAAGAGTTGTGTCATTTACAAACCATAAAAGCTATGAACACCTTAGTTAATTAATTGGAGGGAGCATGGATAATAAGTTACTGTAATTAAAGAATGCATTGATGTTGGATATTTTTGTTTTGTGAGGTGAGAATCCGATATAAAAAATAATTAAATAGAATGGCAGTCATAGGAAGTGTTAGTATTTTGTTTCGAATATTGGGTATAAAAAAATAATTAAATAGAATGGCAGTCAAGTGTGTGTATATCTGATGGCAACTAAAGGTCACTGATGTTGGATACTTTTGTTTTGAATAAGCTATTCACATAGTGAGGCATAAATTTTAAAGCTATTATTATCACTGAAGCATAAATTGATTATAAATCAATACTGAAGTGAAACATAGAACCAAGATTTTTGTTAAACTAAAGGATGAATTAATCATATATTTCATTACATCATCTCACGCATAATAGAAACTATGAATGGATGTATATAAGAAAGAGTTGTGTCCTTTACAAACCATAAAAGCTATGAACACCTTAGTTAAATGATTGGAGGGAGCATGGATAATAAGTTACTGTAATTAAAGAATGCATGGGCTGGGTCTCGAACTATTATGTCCAACCTATGTTAAGCCGTTGGAAGTTAATAGTTTCAAAACTTAAAGTTCCAGTATAATTTACATATATGTGGTGTCTACGCATGCATATTAAATCAACAAATGCTGGTCATATCGATTACCTTAATTCGATAGTTGCCAGCAACGTTTTGTCGAACAGTGAAAGAAGGCGAATCTAACCAATGGCGGCAATTCCAGGTGGTTGTCACAGCGAGTGGTGGCTATCAAAATCACAAAACAAACTTTGTAAGGAAGAAGAAAGTGATTGAGGTACCCATTCATGAAGAGGACACCAGTGGCAGACCGGTGGCGACAAACGTAGGCACAGCGGTATCAACGTTGTGGTGAAACAATGATCTAGAAAGGAAGAAGAAAATGATTGAGGTACCCATTCATGAAGAGGACACCAGTGGCAGACCAGTGGCGGCAAACGTAGGCGCAACAGTATCAACGTTGTGGTGAAACAATGATCTAGATGTTGATCGAGTCTTGTAATATAAACAAAATACTCCTCTTGGAATTGTTGTTTTAAAGAAGCGAACATCAATCAACAAAAGCATGAACCGATAATTAACCTTTCTTAAACAAAGATAGCAAGCCAATAACATAATCAACAACTACCTTTCTGGTTGAGCCTCCTGAGTCTGATACAGTTTGAGAACGACTGAAACAACAATGTAGCAAATGATGAGAAGACGCAACACAACGTTGGCAATGGATGTCTCATGTACTGAAGGCGGATGTGAGCGAACCTCCTGATTTCGGTACAATTTGAGTGAGAATAGAGAGACAATAGAGTTTTGGTTTATTTTTCCAAGAATATGGTGGTACTTTCTAACATATAATAAGCTAGCAAATCATTTAATCGTTGGTTTTCAAATTCTAGTTATAATGACTATTTAGTTAACTCTTATTTCATTTATTTGTTTCAGTTACTTGTGCAAATGATTTGTTTCAGTTGCCTGTGCAATGATTGTTCATTGAGATAAGGTGATCATTTTAAATCCCTCCCTACTTATTTTGGGCGATTAAGTATCATTTCATTTATGGATTTCAGTTATTTTGCCACATGATTTGAATTACATGGATTTCACTTATTATATCATTTTTTGGTATCTTTTCATTGTGTTAATTAATCGATAATGTTTAATAAATATATGGTTACAATAAACAAGTTATTTGAATTAAACTTTTGTAAATAAACAAATGAAAGGATTAATTTATTTATTTTTTTAGGAATTTTCGTATTATAGTTTATGCTTATATGTGCTTTCAGTTAGAAGCTTATCGTACTTTTCGTATTCAGTGTTGATTGTTGGCTGTCATATTTGTTACAAAAGTTCATATTTATCAAGTAATAGTTGAACTGTTTGAATCAAGTGACCTATTAGGTATGACACATGAAACGATTTGAACACTTAAATAAGTATTTAAATGGGTCAAAATTGCCACCGAGAGATAAGAACATAAATGGAACCTATAATGGGGCGGTGTAGTGATAAGAGCTTAAGGTGCAGTTTGTTTGGAATCCAGCGACCACAGGTTTTGTGGCTTTTACCTCTTGAAGAGCTCAAGTTGTATTTAACCTGATCTTGTTGGTTAGAAGGGTACTAACGGGTGTGAAGAGTGTGCCGGAATCTAGGTCTCATTGTTACTAAAAAAAGAACATCATGAATGAAACTTGACATTAAGATGCAAGTCATTTTGCTAACATGATAATGAACTCTTTATTTAGACCATGCAGTTACCCTCTTAAGCTTATTATGCTGTTGGCAAATCAACACAGAAACTTTAGCAGATAAATTAGAAGCCAAAATAATATCCCCGGTCGGGCCCAACTCACGGCACGCCTCTCAGTTGCTGTTAAAACTTGAGTTAAATAGTTCTGATCGTCCATGATTAATAAGCCATATTCGCCTTCTACCGACTCTGCTTTCAAATACATCTCACTTGAATTTAAAGGATTAATTTATTTAACTTAGAAGGCAAAAAAGTGGAGTTATAGATAATGTCTTTTGTTTTATTAAATGAAGTTTAATAAATAGAGATTATTTAATGAAGTTGTTAGATTGAGGTTGTAAAATTCCAATTGTATCCTTTCAATATGTATTATATAGTAGTATAGAAGTATAGATATAGATAACAATTTGGGGGAAATGATAATAATGGGGAGTTGGGGTTGGTGTGTTTGGGGGATTTAGGAATTTGAGGAATGTGTATGAGTGGAAAGGGTTGGTGATTGAAGTGGATGAGACAGGTTTCGAATTTTGGACTTTGTATGAGATTGAGTGTGAGAGTAGTGAGCTGGAGAAAGCGAAAGAGTTGATTGAGGAGTTTTTGAAGGAGAATGGGGTTGGGTATTTGGATTTGGTTGCTTCCAAGTTTGCAATTTTTCAATCTGGACAATTGTCATAGTAAGTGTTATCATCAATTTTGTTTGATATATGAGTTCATGTTATCATGGTTTTGTTTTAATTTATTTGTTGCAATGTTATGTTTAATTCAATGGTGACAGTGACAGTGGTGGATGAGGTTGAAGATGATGGTGAGAGGGTGAGGTTGTGGCGTTTTTCCGGCGGGGTGTGGTGGTGGTGGTGGTGAAAGGTGGAGGTGGGAAGATTGGGGAAGATGAAGAGGGTGGGGTGAGTGGTGGGTCCCATATGAAGTTTTAAATATTAATTATATTTCTTTTAATTTTTTAGTTATTTATTTAACAGTAAGGGAATTTAGGTCATTTCACACCCACTTAACAATGGAAAATAACTAAGTTAGGGATAAAGGACATAATGTGTAGGGGTTTTGATGTGATTAAAATAAAACATATAAATTGTGTCAAATACGGTGTAAAAGCAACCATTTTTAGTACTAATGTTGGGAAAAGCTCGTGTTTTCGTTCCTTTTATATTTTCAGGGATAAAAGAGCTTAAATTTGCAAAAGGAGCAAAAAGACTGCAAAATCCAACATAAATGTAAAGAAGAAGGAATTGCCGCAACTCGCCAAGCCCCGATTCACATCCAAACCTCAAAATAACAAGAACAGAAGGTTGACACGAGGCCGTGTCCAAGGGTGGATACTGGGCAGAAGAAAAATACAACTGCAAAAGACAAAAATGGTAGCCAACACGGGGCCGTGCTAAGCTAACACGGGGCGTGGTCAACTCAAAGATTTGCAGAATCTACGATAGTACATCAAGTACTTTGGCCACGGGCCGTGCCGTTGACACACGGGGCCGTGTTAGTACAACATCTGACAAGCAGTTAATGAGGAAAAGAGAGAGAGAGAGAGAGAGAGAGATGGGCACGGGGCCGTGCCAGGCGGGCACGGGCCATGCTGAAGCTTCTGTTTACAGCTATAAATAGAAGTGCTTGGTTCCACTTCAACTCATCCCTTGGCAAACCACTTCTCTCTCACTTGCCACCACTCCACCACCACTAACACCATTATCCACTTTCCATCTTTAGAGTGTGTGTGTAGTCTCAGGATCCAAGATCAATCGTAAGAATCTTTGTCAAACAAAGGCCATGCTTGGCTAAATTCTTACATCACTTGGTGAAGACTTTTCTTTTATAATTTCCAATCTTTGGCTACTTTTTAATTGGGTATGTATTAATGACCTTAATAATTAGTTTTTTTTTTATATTGAAGGCGAATTTATTCAAATACTCTTCATATGTTCGTTTACTCAACATGTTCATGTCTTTACAGTCTATATAAAGTATGTTAATTAACCCGAAAGGCAAATTAGAAGGGTGGTTTGGGTAATTCTATGTCTCGTTCAGTGTATAGATCCTGCAAGAACCTAGTTCAAGCCTAGTAACACCTCATTAGTCGGAGCGGGCATTACCCACCACGGGAGAGGTGCAAAAATCTTGAATCCCTTATTCTTAAACTACTATTAAAACTTTAAACCAACCCCGCGAGGACTATATCCCTGCTGACTCAGACCAACGGGTTGAGGGTGATCGCCGCCTTTTACGAGGGGTCCACCACATTTTGCATTAATAACTTACTTAATTATTTTCAATATTCCGACCTAGTGGGATTGTATCCTTACTGACTCAAACCACTAGGTTGAGGGTAACGTCGCCTCCAAAAGAGGGGCCTACTACTATAACTAAAATAATCTCTTAAAATGCACAAAGTGCGGAAACCATCAAAAGGGTACATGAAAGATAAGTTGGATCCAAGTGATTCTTTCTTGTCTATCATTTATTATTTTATTTTTATTTTCTGTTTTTATCTTTTTATTAGCTTAAAAATCTTTTCTCAAAAGTTGGTTCGATTAGGCATTGACGATAAGCCGGTACTAAAAGCTCTTGTGTCCTTGGACGACCTCGGTATCTTGCCATCACTATACTACGTTCGCGATATGTATACTTGCCCTAGCGTGTGTGTAGAGTGATAGTAGAATATCGTGTTTTACAAATTAAATCGACGAGTAAAAAGAGCTAAAAATATAACAAAAAATATATACACCCGCACGCACGTCAGGTTTGCAAACATCGAGTACTTTTTTGTACTTTTTGAAGATAAAAGACACACTTTGCAATCTAGTGTAAACATAAAGGACGATTTTTGTAATCTACTCTATTTAAAATGGGTGTAGTGGTATAATGCTCAATAATTCCCCATCCAATGATTACCCAATTATTATTTTTTTGTTTTTCTTTTCAAATTAAAACTAATAATATTTCATTAACTAAAATAAATTACATTGTTGAAAATATAAAAAACCCCGAAAAATGCTAAAAGTAGAACATAAAATCTAAAATCTGTATTTGTCACGGATTTGTTGCCGACGTATTTCCGCTAGGATCAACACGTCTCTTACTAGGTGATCGATCGGTTTAGCAAAATTCTATGTCTTTCTCCATTTTCCTCGATTCTTGTAGCGCGACAATTTTTTTTGTTTTCGGCGTTTCTTTCTTGCATTGTATCTAAACGCATATGACCAAGGTCTCGAATATCTTGTAGGCGTCGGTTCATCTATTCGAAATCTTGCTTCATTTCGAAATTTGCTGAAGATGACTCCGCCTTCCCCCCCTTTTCCCACTTCTTCCACCAGGCGGTCGGGCCAACTCCACATCCTCGTCGTCCAAATTAATGTTTAAGTCGACATTTCGAGCATTGGAACTAGTTGTTTTCGAATCAACCGAGGATGATGTTTTGGACCGTTTTGCTTTACGTCTACCACTAGACGTCATGCTCGGTATGTTAGACCATTTAGGACTTCCGCGTAAAAGCTCCCAACAATTCAAGTATGTAAAACACATCTTGTTTGGTTTTACTCCTCCAATGCTCTTATTCGCGTCGTTTTGTCCGCTACCCTGTAGGATCGTTTTCAGACCCGAACGAGTCGATCAGAAGAGTTTATCCCAGTTTCAGAGGCGGAAACTAAGAAACTGAGGTCAATTCAGCAAGTATTACACTTTAAACTGTCGTTTAATTGATAATAATGACGATTACAACAATTCGACACTTCGGCAGCACTTCGTTGCAAACCAGAATGAACTGTTATGTAACTGATTTCGCTTGGACACCCCTATATATAGGGCTTTGATTCCGCTTGAACATGCCATGAGCATTTCAAGCGGAATAACATCAAAACATTTCAAGCGAAATCTGCGACTAAACCTTCGAGCGGAATTAGATCAAATGTGATTTTGCTTGGACATGGCCTAATGCCATTTCAAGCGGAATCAGCTCTAAATTCACTATTTCGATTTTCGAGCCCTAATCTAAATAACTCTATACAAGACTCGATACAAGACGAAGACGACAGACGGATGCACCAACAAACTCCCCCTCGGATGTTGACGGAGTCTTCAGTGTCGAGTCTTCGCACCTTCAGTCTTTATCAGCCTTTGGGCTTCTCTTTGAAATATTTGACGTTGTAAGCATCCTCAATCTCTATCTTCTCTTCTCTATCATTATCAACAAACTCCTCCTCTCGGATGTTGTTCTCTTCTCTTTATCAGCACCAACATACACTCCCTCTCAAATGTTGAATCTTTAAATTCATCAGCATCAACAATCTCAGAATCAGAACCTAACTCTTTGTCATTCAGACTCCCCCTCTCAATCAGCTGGGATCGCAGTCTGGCTTTCACAGGTTCAGAATCCATTCCAAGATCTTGACCTGGCTCTCTTCCAGCTCAGGTTATCTGCACAATCTCTACCTCAAACATAAGTTTTCTAATATAAATCTTTAACTCACTCAGACACCACTTGTAAAAATCATAAAATGATCTAACAATTAGTCTCTGATGAACCATTTGTAGGAATATATTTTTTACTATTTGCAAAAACATTTTCTCTATAAAAAATTTCTGATGACCACTCTGAAAGATTTAAACTCTTAAACACACTCTTCCAAACCAATTGTCGTCATGTTTAGCACTTGGAATTTTGAAAATCAACTCTTCAACACCAGTTGTCGAAAATCTTTTTGAATTTTTCAAAGTTTATGCTAAAACACACTAAAATCTTTTTGGGATTTTTGATTATAAGGAATGTAATAATGAAATATTTACAGACAATATTTTTGTGAGTTTGTGCAAGAGGATCATATCAGTTTTTGAGACAAATCACCAACATCGTTAAGCTTCATTTCATTTTAAGTTCTACACAATTCACTTAGATTGTCAGTATATTGGTCCACTTTAAATTTTCACACAAATTTCAATTGTTTCGAGATATGAGATTAATGTTTTTAAACACTTAAACTTATTTGCGTGTCCCACTACTTGAATATACTCCCGTATCCAGATCCCAATATTCAGTCTTACAGGTGAGTATACCACAAATGATATCTGTAAAGGGGTTAGATGCGAAACCGTGAGAGCTCAGGTCAGAACTTCCGTTCAGCAGAGAGATGACGGTTCGACTTTAGGTGTGTCCCCTTTAGAGGATCTTTTCTTCAACAGCAATGATTATCAATTTTATTGTTTCATCATTTTGATGAGGGCTGTGCTATGTTTCAAGCATTTGCAGAAAGTATTATACGGGGACTAGGTCAGAATTTCCATTCAGCAGAAGTCCCGGGATAATACCCCAGATATCACTAAGTATAAAGACCTAGTATCTCAGAAAGAGGGACCTTTCAAACAAGATTTCAGGGGTTACCCATATATCCAAGTTTTGTTACCCACGAAATAAGCAAGTTTGAAATTTAGATTTATATCTCGTTACAATTTACTAAATGTGCAAAAACCTACTGGCATATCATCAGTGAGATTGTTTATCACATTTTTACTTTTCATTTCTTTAGCATGTTGTGACAGTCCACTGATGTACTATCATTTCCTCCTTTTCACAACAAAACTCGTTTTTGATTTTATCATGTTTTTGGATTTTTCAAATTTTCTAATGTTTTTGGATTTTCTGAAATTTTCTACTCCCCCTAAAAACCAAACACATAAAGAAATTTGAAAAACAAACTGAGCTCTTGACCCACTTTGTAGAAATTTTAAAAACAAACTATACAAGTAAAGTGACATCTGATATCAAATCACTTCAATTCGCCATTCACTAGGCGTGAACAATCAGAACTCAACCTTTCAACAAACTATTTTCCCATTTAGATTTCAAAACACTTAAGTTTGTTTTAATCAAAATGGTTTTTCCGGAAAATAAGTTTTGTTGATTTTACCACTTGTAAGTTTGGGGATGCGGTTCATCATATTGTCTTTCAACCACTTGTATGAAATATCATCAAGTTCAAATTAATGACCTTGATTAATCTTCTTTTTCAGAACAAACCTTTGTACCACTTGTACGCAAAACACAACCAAATACAAAGAATGATGCCGATTCATGCTTCGCGATTACCAACTTGGGAACTTCGGCAAATCAGGTTTTTTTTCTATTCAAAGAAAATATCCACCCAAGCCTGACCAGCCTTGGTGTTACCGAGTCATCATCACTCAGTTTCTTACCTCCCCTCTTCTTCTTATAGAACTCTTTAACCCCTTTGACTTTTCGATCAATCATCTTACCAAAGATATGTTTTACCTTGGGGTTAAAGGCCTTTTCAATATCAAAAACCTTTTTATCATCATAAAATTGGTTTGATATCTCAACTTTACCAATTTTCTTTTTAAATTTTCAGCCCGAAGTGGTGGAAAATTCTCATCATCCACAGTCGAAACTGATTTTTCACCATTTTCTGCAACCTGTGGCTCCTCTGATTTTGTGGAATCAGATTCATCGCCAGAAGATAGCTCCTCTGATTTTGACCTATCAGAATCATTGCTAAAACTATCAACAAACTTCTTAACAACCCATTTCTGGTTGTCAGATTTAGCTCTTTTGTTGTAAAACTTGTTTGAACATTCACCAATTTCAAATTTTGAGTTTTTGAATAATTTGGTCCGGTCAAATGGCGGTTCAAACTCAACCACTTTCTCTTTGAGTTTGGAAACTCCCTATTTGGTTTGAATTGCTTGCGAACAGTTCACCGCAAGATGTCCAATTCTACCACATTTAAAACAGGTTCGAGTTTTCTTTCTCTGACCAGCATTCTTCATCTCTTCTTGCTTCTTTGCAAGGAACTCTCTATTTGACTGTCTCCAAAATGCTTTCTTTTCTTCTTCTTCTTCTGATGATGTACCTGAAACAAATGTCATTTTTGATTTAAAATCACGAACATATTTTTCATTTTTCTGTTTTTCTGTTGGAGTAAATCCAAGACCTTTCTTTTTGAAGTTACTGTTATAGTTTGGTTTCTTTTGAAAACCAGAACCAGAACTGTAACCCTTTTTCTTGTTTAATCTTTGTTACACTCTTGAGGTATATTTTTTAGGTTTATCAGTAAGATTTAAATCTTTTATTTCAGAAATATTAATTTCTGTTAGTTTGAAAACCTTGTTTATCATTTCAGTTTTGACACCTCTGATTGGAAATTCCTCATCAGAATATAATTTGTCCGAATCATTCAAAGTATATGCAACTTTAAATGTCTCATCATCCAAATTAGATTTTGATACCAGGAATTCATTACTATAAACTCTTTTGCCCTGTTTTTCATTTTGACCTGGAATGCTGGACTCAGACTTTGACTCCGACATCGACATCGACTCCGACTTTGACTCCTCAGTTTCATCGTTATCTAACACATGATCCACCACTTTCTTCATCAATTGAGATTGTTGATCAGTGTCAGACGATGTAAACGTGACATCAATGCTTTCAGGCAAATTAGCTGACGACTCCGACTCCCACTGTAAGTTTGTAGCCTTTTTGACTCTTTCAGAATTTGGATTTCTGAGCAAATATCCATTTTCCAGCGGGGGTGGACACTTGTTGTAACTGACACCTTGTTTCTTACCAGAATTTTTCTTGTCAGCCTTTTTCTTAGTGTCTTTCTTCTTCTCAGTCTTTTTCTCTGGAGTCTTTTCTTCAGAAACTTTTTCAGCATTCTTTTCTTCAGTTACTTCATCATTTTCAAATGCCTTCATGACTTCAACAGTAGGATAGATCCTATCAGTGACATAAGAAGTACATGAGTAACTTTTCAACAAACGATTAACCCTTTCTGTTTCAATTCTTTGTAACTCTAGCTTTTGTTCCAAAGCAGCACACTTCTCGATGTAGTTGTTCACAACTTTCTGTTTGATCATGAACACTCCTTGAAGTGTCTTCATTGCTGTAGCCTGCTCTTCACTTGTGTCATTATACATGTTCATTGCTTGTTTAGAACATCCTGAGATTCCTTCAATCTGTTCATGTTGTTAAGCATTTCACTGTTTTTCTTTTTCAAGATCACACAAGTTTCACAGTTCACTTTCATTTCACTAGCATCAGCTTTTCATTAATTTTGAACTTTGGAACTTCTTTCACTTTTCTTCTCACTACCGGTACTGTTTCATCGTCACTTCTCACCTGTGTCTTTATCTTTTCCTTTTTCTTCTTGGCTTTCTCATCTTCGTTGTCACTTTCTGCCATCATCTTCAAATGTTGTGCCATTTGTTTTGCATAATACTCAGAACAATCTTCATCACTATCTTCTTCAATACGAGCAACAAAAGCTGTGTGAATAGGAGCTTGGTCAGGAATATAATCATCCCAAGTAAAATTCTCCCAGCTAAAACCTTCAGATAACTTTTCGTCTTCTTGATCAATCGCACATGCTTTAGCATCAGATGGAATATATTTATCCCAGTTAAACTCTGTTGATGGCTTCCTCTCATCTTGATTGACCATACAAGCTCTCTTTGAAGAATCTTCAATCACATTCCTTCCATGTGCAGTTTGTGCCTGATGTTGATGTTGTTGAGGTGGTTGTTGGGCAACTTGATGGTAAATGGCCTTCCTGTAGTAATCATTGTTGTTGAAAGGATTCTGAGCTCCACTTGCTTCGCGATTGGTGCACTCCCTCTTGAAGTGTCCTTTTTCCCTGCAACGAAAACAAGTGACTTTAGATTTGTCAAAACCTAAAGTAGAAACATTCGCCTCACGAAGATCATCTCTTCCTGTGATTTGCTTGAATTTCTCAGCTCTCCTTAATACACTTGCCAAGCACCATTTTATGTCCATCAGCTCCATCTCTTCAACATCAATCTAGTCGTAATCCTCCTTAGTCAGCATTGGATTCCCGATTCGACCTACAACAAAACTACATAAGATTCAAGAACAGTTCCTAACAGAGACATATGGCTTTTAGCTAACTCTTCAGAATATTCCTGATCATTTTCAATATTCAATACAATGTTGCATTGAAGCTTTTTGCCATTTCTTGTCGTTGAAACATTCGGATCAAATGATGGAAATGATGAGAAACTTGTGTTACTGTTTGATCCTTTTGATGAACTACCAGATGAGTTCTTTGCGTTGAAAGCAGTTTCAACTTTTGGTGACAAGTTGGTTGTTTTATCATTCAACCCTGCTTTGTAGTACAAACCGATGTCTTGTTCACCATCAAACACTTTCATTCTGGAAATTTTTATTTGTTCCATCTCCTAAGCTTCCAATTTTTCAATGAATTTACTCAAAGTTAGCGTATTAAATCCTTTCTTGTTTCTGAGCATCATCAAATATGTTCCCCATGTTTCATGTGGCAATGCATCAGCTAATTTTTCAATCAACTCTTCATTATCTTTGTTGATACTCACCCTTCTCAAGTTAACCAACAAATTGCAGTATCTTTCTATAATCTGCTTTGTGCTCTCATTCTTCAAACCTCGAAACAAATCAAACTCTTTTTTCAAAAGCAATTTCTTGTTCTTGATCATTTCCTGACTACCAACAAACTTTGATCTTAATGCTTTCCAGATTGAATAAGAACTTCCGTTATGTTGCAATAAGACCATGATATCTTCTTTCACAGCTTGTTGTAGCAGACTTAGCATCATTTTCTCTTTTTTATATTTCTTTTTGTCATCCGCACTCATATCTTTGATAGCAATCACCTCTTCATCGTCATTCATCGGTCTAACGTATTTAGTTTCAACACATTCCCGAGCATCTAAATAGTTAGCTTGTACCCAGTTCTCAAACCGTCCTTCCCAACCCTTATACTCCTCAATGTTCATGAGTTTAGGCGGTTTTTGCATAGTCCCCGTTTCGTTTTCTAGCATCGTGTTCTGTGCAATAGTGACCGGGGTAACCGGGGTAGCGAATGCGTTATAAAAATCTTCGTCCATGATTCAGATTTCAAAAATTCTCAAAACAGGCTGTTCAAGCGGAATATCAAATTCAAGCGAGATCACTGTTCAAGCGGAATAACCCTTTTTAAGCGGAATCACAAAGTATTTTCAAGCGGAGTATCAGTTTGAGCGGAATCAAACCAATGTTTCAAGCAGAACCTCAAATCCAAGCGGAATGTCCCGTTTGAAGCGGAATCAAACACAAATTTCAAGCGGAATCTCTTGATTCGAGCGGAATCACCTACAACTCTCAAGCGGAATAACGAGTTTCAAGCGAAATCAACTAGAACGACAAGCGGAATCACTGTGACGTCATCATTCAATCGCACATTTTCAAGCGGAATTACTAAAAACTCAAGTTTTAGATCGATTTAAATGCTGAAACTTTTAAGGCTTTGATAAAGTTCAATTCCGAGCTTGATGAGTAAAAATCCGAAAGTTTTGACCGAGAAAATATGTTCAATTTGAAAAAGAAGGTGTAGAAATCAGAATTTGCAGCTGAATTGGCAAGAACTCTTATTCCTGAGCTCTGATACCACTTGTAGGATCGTTTTCAGACCCAAACGAGTCGATCAGAAGAGTTTATCTCAGTTTAAGAGGCGGAAACTAAGAAACTAAGGTCAATTCAGCAAGTATTACACTTTAAACTATCGTTTGATTGATAATAATGACGATTACAGCGATTCGACACTTCGGCAGCACTTCGTTGCAAACCGGAATGAACTGTTATGTAACTGATTTCGCTTGGACACCCCTATATATAGGGCTTTGATTCCGCTTGAACATGCCATGAGCATTTCAAGCGGAATAACATCAAAACATTTCAAGCGAAATCTGCAACTAAACCTTCGAGCGGAATTAGATCAAATGTGATTTCGCTTGAACATGGCCTAATGCCATTTCAAGCAGAATCAGCTCTAAATTCACTATCTCGATTTTCTAGCCCTAATCTACCTAACTCCATACAAGACTCGATACAAGACGAAGACGACAGACGGATGCACCAACATACCCCAGTTATCCTTCGTGCGTTGGAAAACTTCTTGGAACTGATGACATTTCTGTTTATATCGGTTCATTTGCTTACTATCGAATCTTTGTCCCGATACTGACCTTTACCCCTCGCACTAAAAAAGTTTCGCGGATTTTATTCCAAAAGGGGTAGAGTTTGATAGTTTGCTACAAAAATAAAACAAATATATTGTTATATTCTTAAAAATAAAAAATAAAAACGATTACCAAACTATTTAAAAAGGTAAATAACGCTTACCAACTTCGGGGGTCCTCCGATATGTCGAGCCACGCCCGTGCTAACGCGTACTCCTCATCTTTCTACCAAGCTAGGTAGGTTCGATTCCGGCATGCAGCGTTTGGCTCTATTTTTATGAGACCGTTTACCACGTTCAGACGCCTCAGCTATGGGCTCAGGTTGTGTCTCCGGTACCGTTTCAGTGTCGGGCTCCGTTTCTTCTCGAGACGGATGCAAACCACCCATGGATGCAAAGCCATGTGGATCGTTAAAGAATTGCGGGGACATGCTTAATATTTGTGCGTACGCCATCATACTCGGGCACATCTCTTGGAAATTGAAGGACAGTTGTGGTTGGGTGGTGTTCGGGCGATATGAAGTTTGGTTGCCGGCTCTAGATGGAACACCGAAAGGGGGTCGAAAGGGATTCATGATTTATTTTTTTTATAAAATATGATAGGGCTGAGCAATTTACGGTTCTGAACCGTCAGAATCGGGAACCGAATCGGAACCGCAAGATCCGAACCGTATTGTTGGATTTCGGGTCTGCTTCCGGTTCTTAAGTTTGGGAGAAAACAGTTCCCAGTTCGGTTCCGATTATAACCGGCGGTTCCGTTTAAAGAACCGCTAGAACCAGTTTGGTTTTAAACTTTAAATATTAGATTTAAAAATCTAAACTTTAAATATTATATTTAAAGAAATGTATCCAGTAATAAAGAATATAAAAATAATTTTGATACAACATTTGAATGAAGTTTTTGTGATGGTTAACTAAAGGTTTTTTAGTTAACTTTTGTTTTTTTACATTGTATACTTTCGGTTTAAAACATTTTTTTTACTCTGATCGGTTTTACTTTTGGATGTTGCAGCTCTTAGTTATATGTTACAAACGGTTTATTTTTTTTAATTTTTTTTATTTCATTGTTATTTTTAGGATTTAATTGACAACCGGTTCCGGCAAGAACCGTTTACGCAAGAACCGCTTAACTCGGTTCCGAACCGAACCGGAACTGCTAGAATATGGTTCGGTTCCGGTTCTTATATTTAGAAATAAACGGTTCCAGTTCGGTTCGGTTCGATCTGGTTCTGAACCGTTGCACAGTCCTAAAATATGAAGAAGTATTGAAGAGAAGAGGGTAAAGTTTATAAAAAAAGGAGTGGAAAGTGGGGTTTTTATAGGTAAAAAAGTGGATTTAAAATAAATAAAAATTATATTTTTTTGTTACCGTTGGACACAACGGTCCAGTATTGATCTCCGTGCAAATTTGGTGTTTTAAATAAAACACTAGGGCCAAAAAATCGAACAAAACGCCCAAGGGGGCGGTCTACGAGGCGTTTGGGGTTTTTTTTTTGGGAAAAAAACGCCAAAAACCCCCACCACGGGTGGTCTAAGATTAAAATTTATTATCACGTGATTGTACCATATCTATATAGTGTTAGTTCGAGTAACCCCTGAATGTAATAAGTATTGTTTCATCATTTATGTATCTTACACCTAACATTTGGACATTGGTGTGCGTTAGGTGTGATATGATTTTATTAATATTTTAAGCCCATTTTATGCATTAGTCAAGTTTTATATTTATAAAACATGATATTGTACTAACACTACACACACACTTGGGCAAGTGCACCCATCGTGAGCGTAGTATAGTGTTGGTAAGATATCGAGGACGTCCAAGGACACAAGAGCTTTTAATACTGGTTTATCCTCAACGTCTAGGGTCTGACCGCGCAGGATCCTGACCGCACCCCATGCTCAGCTGGGCACAACCCCGTGGTCAGGGTCTGTTTCTTGTTTTTTTGCTTTGGGAGATGCTGCCGAGGGGTCGGGCATGTCACTTTATTCCTTCTTCTTGTATTTATGTTGGTTTTGGCTGCTTATTTGTTCCTTTTGTTCTTTTAAACTCGTTTAGACCTGTAAATTCAAAAGGAAGAAAGGAACGCGCTTTTTCCAACATTAGTACTAAAAAAAGGTTAGTTTTATGCCTCATTTGATGTAATTTATATGTTGCATTTTGCACACATTAAATACCCCCACACTTGAATCTTTGCTTGTCCTCAAGCAAAACTCCTTAATATGTGGCTTAAACACCCAACTGGAAGAGGAATGGAAGAAGTTTTGGGCTTATCTTGAGTGTCGGGAATCCAAGATCTTTATTAAGTTTTATTTTTATTTTATTTACAATCCTATTCGTCATGATTTATTTAGAACACTTGTTAAGAAAAATTATTTATTTGGGCATAACATGCCTCTTTAAAATTCCATTTATATACAAGTTCACATACCTCACGGGAGATCAGTCAACACTCGGCCGGTCTATGTATTTTTGTGGAACACTCGATACCGGCATAAAACTTACTTCTACCATATGCTTGCCAAGCGATCAAACCTCCTCCTTTTTAACTATAAACCTTTGCAAAAATCAAGAGGACTTGGGGAAAGGTTAGGCTTGGGCTAAGGGTAGGTGGTTTTTGGTTAGTGGTTACTAAAATGGCGAAAAGCATAAAAAGCGTCGGTTATCGTAAAACTTTTTATTTTTGTGACGTTTATTCAAACAAGATTTCTTTGAGGAACTTGTTTGGTTATTGCAAAATGCTGTTTTTTTCATGTCACAAGATTACCGAGCTTTTTACAAAAATAAATGGGTTTAAAAAGAAAAAGGGTTTTGGTGGGTAATGGTGTTTGTTTTGCGGGTTTTGAAACGAAAAGGTTTAGGCTCAAAGGGGTTAACTAGGGGGATTTTGGGTAGTGGTGTAAAAAGAGACTAATAATGGTTTTGAAAGAAAAATGGGTTAGTTCTAGTGCCTCCATCATTTACTTACTTGGGTTCAAGTTGGTAAGGACCGGGAATATATCGTCTTGGCAAGTTCTAGAGTCGTAAGAACCAAGCGGCTATTCACACAAGAAACGAAAAATGAGCATTTAGTTTTAAGATATATGTATGTATGTTTAATAAAGGCTCAAAACTCACTTATTGTGGGATTGGGTTTATAATGTGATCAAGTATATATAATCAAATTTTAAATAGATTTGTCATGCATTTTCATAATTTTCTTATTCGGTTCTTTTTATCACGACGCTATCGGTTGTAAATTTGTAAAAACATAACTTTTTAGAACTTGTTATTCCCGAATTAATCCAAGACAAGTAAAAAATAAATTTTTTTTTGAAAAAATTTGGGGTGATTAGCGGTTCCAATAGAGTTTTGTATAAGACTTGTTATTAGGACTTGCAAGATTCAAGGTTTTAGCATCCCCCCCCCCCCCCCACACACACACTTAAATTGCACATTGTCCTCAATGTGTCCCAAAATGAGTTTTTAGGTTGATTCAAATGTGTAAAAGGTGTTTAAAAACAAGGTTTTGTGTTACTGGGCATCTGGCCACGGCCCCGTGTGGTCCGGGCACGACCCCGTGGTCAGAGTGCCGGTAACAGAAATTAATAGAAAGCTGGCCACTGGGCGTGTTCAATAAGCACGACCCGTGGTCAGTTACCTGATCTGGGACTTTTTCTGTAGAGCCTGGGCACGTGGTGTGTTGGGCTGAGCACGACCCTGTGCTGTACATGCTGGAATGTTGGAAAAGTTGACAGAAGGTTTTGTTTACGTGCATGGGGTGCGGTTTTAACGTCCCTTTGGCAATTTTCCCCTTTCCTCGTTTGTTAAACGATTATATAACATCCAAACACCACAAAATATCTTAAACCATCATTCATTAGAGAGTGCAAGATACATAGGTTCTAAAAATAAAAATTACAAAGTCCTAAAAATAAAAAAAACAACAAAAGTCCTAAGATAGATAGGTAGGTCCTAGAATGCAAGAAATTTAAACCACGATGAAGTTCTACTGTCACACCCCGACCGCGTTAAAACAACCCCGCGACGGAAACGTCGGGGAGTCGAGTAACAGAATCATTGTTTCACAACACATGGAGCTTAAAGTTTGGTTTTATTAATTAAAATGTTTACATTGTCTTAGTTTAAATAGGAAACAGAACATAATTTAAACTTGTCTTGCTGGATTTTAAGTCACTAAGGCCCAAGTCCGCCTAAGTGTGTCACGATCATCATCAAACATTAGCTCCTGAAACACATGTGAAAATAGGTACGTCAGCATAAAAATGCCTGTGAGATACATAGGTTTTGTCGTTGAAGGATTCATGACTTGTAAGTTAAAAGAAGTGTTTAACAAATGGTAGTCATGAACCTTAATTAAATGTTTTCTTTTATTAATCATATGAAAATCGTCATGAAAATCAGATGATATAAAAGAATAAGGTATGGTTAAATGAATAACCAAGTGAAATTGAATGGTATAAAGTATGTTATTTGTAAAATAATGTCTTGTAAATAATATGTCATTTGTGTATAAAATGTATCATGTCTTTGTTCCTGTCGAAGTGGTTTAAATAACGCTATGAGATGTAATATCATAAAAGCACTTATATATAGGAAGTACCAGCGACGTATCCACCATGCTTTTATCATATTACACACACCTTGTTATTTAAATCACTTACCAATAAACACCAAAATGTCTTGTCAACCCAATGCCAAAGTCACGTATAACAATGTATAATGTCACAATGTCAGATATAAACCATGTCTTGTATAATCAAATGTCAGATAACAACCAATGTCTTGTATGGTGAATAAAAAGTCTTTACTCAAACCATAGGTATAATGTCAACGTATAACCAAATGTCGTGTACAAAACAATGTATCTGAATAAACCAAAGTTTAAATCAAAGGTTATGTTTTGCAAAACTAATGCTTAATTTGTTATGAACATTTATGTGGTTGTGTTTATCGCATACATTCAAGCCTTAAGACTGTCGGATAAATCCTTATAAAGACAAAGGTTTATCAATGTTCATCGGGTTCTGTCATTTCCAGATGGATACTTCCAAACCAACTAGGAAGCGGGAACGAGGTTAATAAACCAATGGTAAACCATACATACTACCGGTCGGCATAATAATGTTAATGAATGTATTCTTGTCCCGTTAAACATACCAAATGTCATAACCAATGTAAGCATGTCATGTGAAAACCATGTACAAAGTATGCTAAGTAAACATATAAAGAAGAAATGTTCATGAAATCAAGGTGCTAGATATGCTAAGTCGACATATAAAGCAAAATGGATCCTTGAAATCAATGTGCTCATATGCTAAGTAAACATATGCAGCAAAAATGTAATGTAAATCAATTGTGCCCATATGCTGAGTAAACATATGCAGCAGAAATGTAATGTAAATCAATTGTGCCCATATGCTGAGTAAACATATGCAACAGAAATGTAATGGATGAAATCAATGTGCTAGAATGCTCAGTCAACATACATAGCAAATGGCAATTGAAATCATGTACTATACGTGTACTAGATAAACATAGCAAGTATATGTCATGAAAGCATGAAAGCATGAAAGTAACAAGTAGGCACATGTGTATCACCCCAAAATATTTGAAAAATGGTAAAAGAGGGGACTATATACTCACTTGAGATTGCTTAGCAGTCTTGAAATTATGACCAAATAAAGCTTGTAGGATCACGGAATCAAGCGGCACCTAATATAGGTAACTATGTTAATAATCGGATCCTAAATCGGGAGATAGGATAGAATGAGGTCTCTTAAACCAAATGAGTTTGGAACTCATATGATATGGTTTAACAAAGCTTAGATTCTGATTTGATACCTATCCTAAGTGCTTATGACCCGTTACGACTCGTTAAGGTAGTTTACGCTACTTTAACGTGTCGTTCGTGCAAAAGCGCGTTCGGATGGTCTAACTAGCCCTATGACAAGTATTATATGCCTTGTTTAATAACATTGCATAATCAGTTTAAGTGTCAAAAATTAAGTTACATATGCTTAAAATGAAATTATGCCCAAAAAGGGCATTTTGGTCATTTTCCTAAGGCATATAAACTACCTATCATACAACTAATTAAACAAAGTGACCATAAGGTATAACCTCGGAAGGTTATTCCCTATACAACTATGGTCACAAAATATGTTTGGTCGGATCCTAATGATTAACCAAACGGGTCGGGTTCGAAAGTTTAAGCGGTTGTTTAGACCGCTTGAATTACGACCCTAAGTAAGCACTAAACTAAAAGTGACGAGTTAAACATGTTAAAACATGTTTAACTAAGTTAGAAAACTGATTTGATATCAAAACAAAGTGTTTTGATACCCGAAAATAGTTTCGTCACAAAATGCACATATTTATGCATTTTGACCGAAACTTTGAATCGTCACTTCGACTAATCAACGTGGTAATCAGTAGGTATAGTCACAAGGGACAATAACCATCGTGATTACGCTCACGTTGCAAAGTTCAAACGAACTTTGTCTTGAACAAATCATGGTCAAAGCTGAAAGTCAAACACTGTTTGACTTTCTTGCTTAAAATAACTAGTCAAGCATGAAGGAACACTTACAAGAGTCCAATGCTTGGAAAGAAGACTAAGAATGCTCAGGTAGGTGGCCCTCAACAAGTGATTGCCTCCACTTAGAGTAGGTGAAGAAGGAAATAGCAAATGAGCAAGTTGAAAGCTTGAAATTCTTGGGTATTTATAGGAAATCAAGCCTCCATTGATCATTGCCAAGTGTTTTTGAATGGATCAAAGCATGATCTTGGCCTTACACTTGTTATACACTGATTAGGCAACTTGGGGAATACATAAACCAGCCCACAATATGCAAAAACTAATGTTAAAATTGAGTTCAGCAGGCTGCTTTGAAGATTCTATGAATCTGCCCAGCTCCAGGCCTCGCTGGACGCGAAGGAAAGAACTTCAGTCTTCGCTCCCAGCCTAGTACTCTGGGCAGAAGTTTCAATTTTGGCAGAACAGGCCCCTACAGCTCCAAAACTTGTTTTTCGACGCGTTTAACCCCTGTTAACCCACTTCCAAGGCTCTATAAGGATGTTAAAGCATATGGGACTTGAAATATGCTTGAAAATATCACGGATGTCAGTTCGTTTGATCGTACGGTCATGTTGTTCGGTTAATTACGACGAAACGCGAACGGACGCGAAAACGATCCAAATTGCGCGACGAATGGTATTTTTGCATTCCCATTACTACAATAAAATATTTTAATGATTACTAAAATTTTTGGATGTCCGGATATGGTCAGAACGTAAGTTATGCGCGTAAATGCAAACTTATGCAGTTTTTACGCTTTTAGTCCCTATGATCAAATAAGCGTATTTTCTCACACCGAACCCCTCAAAGCTTATTTCTAAGCTATGTTAAGGGTATTTAGGATATGTTTAACTTATGATCTTGTTCCAGAGTGTACGTTGCTATACGAATCGGCAGACTTTTGCAGTTTGTCGCACTTAGTCCATGTGATCAAATAAACTTGTTTTTGCCATACCAAACCCTTCAAAACTTATTTCTAAGTTATGTAAAGTTTATTTAAGGTATGTTAAGCTTATTTCACTATCCTGGAGTGTTTTTCACGTTAAACTGATTATGTTTTCATAACAGTTTGGGTATAACTTTCCCGAAAGCGACTAAGAGCTTGAAATCGAACAAGAATTGATATGTGTAAATGTCACATGTAATTGTACAAATCCCAAGAATGAAACACAAGATTTCATTGGGTTCATATTTGTATGATGGTCGTAGAGGCACAGATGTCACATCTACCCTAGATGTTTTCATGACAAGAACAACAAAAACCCGAAAATGATTTTCCGGTGACTAAGGGCTCTAAGAACTTCCATCCGGAGTGTACTTCCTCAAACATCGTTGAGCCACTCCTCAATTTCCCGAGGGAGAAGGAAGACGGGCTCATTGTCCACAACTTCTTATGGGGGAGGTGCGACAACCACCGGAACCTCGTGTAATGCGTCTAGGGGAGGTTCTGGAGGAAGGTCATCCCATCCAGTTGGGTTAACAACTTCTTGCGCAAGGTTCCAATCCTCTTGTGGGAAGATCGGTTCCATGGGTGGCTTAGCAAGAATGTTCAACCTTTGGTGCAAAAGGTTGATTTCTTGGAAGCTATTCTCTAATCCCACCGTCAAGTAGTTGATACGGTCAATGAGGACTTCCTCCACCGATGTCATTTCGTCAAGGGCCTCCCTTAGTGCACTCACATAGCGGACAAGGGTAGCTTCGATCGACGGTCTTCTTCCCCTTCAACTGTTTCTAGAGTGAGCTGATGACGTTCCACTGTTCTGGCTTGACATACTAAGAAAACAAGACGAAAAATTCAAAAAGATGAAGATGATCTCCCGGCCACGGCCCCGTGCCTGTTGGGCACGGCCCGTGGGCACGCTTCTGCAGGATTTTGAACCAATAAATATCATTGTTTTCAATTATTTCTTTTGTATTTTGAAACATTTCTGAACATAAATAACTTAAAACAGTGTTGTAAAACTTATGTTTAATAAGATTCCTTAGTTAAAAACCTTGCAAATACTACAATAAAGCTTGAAGTTATGAATGTTTCAAGCTCTAATGGAGGTTGGAGAGTTTTAGAGAAGAAGGTAAGTGACAAAAGTAGCAAAGACAAGATGGTTGGAGAGAAACCTTCTTGAGAATATAACTTTTAAGATATGTGTGAAGATCCCAGCAAATCTTTATCTTTGGAATGGATCCAAATGTGCAGAAACAATGCTGACTTTATAGAAAACGACCGCACACTGACCACGACCTCGTGTCGGCTGCACACGGCCCCTTGGTCAGACAAGGTATAACAACCCACCTAAATCCCTTAAAACACCCTAACGTCCTAAAATACACCCCGTATGTGAGAAACGGACCTGGATAATATTAATATTAATGAAAAACAAATAAATTAGTGCCGTCGCGGCCCGCGACAGCCGAAGGGGATTCCTTTGCGGGGCGCGACGGAGTGTAACTTGCCGGTCACCTGTTAAGCCACGTGTCCCACCACGTGTCGAGACTAGTGTGCTGACTAGCCAGGCCTACGCCGACCTAGATCTCCCTAGCGGGCCGCAAGAGATGAAGAGAAGGACGTTGCGGGGCGCGAGCCGCCCCTAATCAGGCTGTAAGAAGGGGTCGATCGGCTCATTTGTTCCTCATTCATTTTCTTTCTTTTCTCTCAACTTCCGAAGGCGAAATTTATAGCCAAATACCCCCTTAAAACGCGAAGCTCTGCCTCGTTGTAAGTATTATAACCCTGGATCACGTATTCGTTACCCTGCTCGATTGATCTAGAACTCCGTAATGCATGTCAAGGCTCTATCTGACTTAGTCGTTGGAGTTCTATCTGGTGTAGTACCTGATTGATCTAGAGCTCCGTAACGCATGTCAAGGCTCTGCCTGACTTAGTCGTTGGAGTTCTGTATCATGTTATTATGGTTAACGTGATTTAGATTATCTTACTAACACGTGTGCATTGTTTAATTTTTAATAGATAATAACCAGAAGAATCACCAGGAAGCCTGTAGAGATACCTAAGTTTACAATGTGAGTACATCTTACTTTTTGTCACATTTTCCTTTACCAAAACCTCAAATGTTTTCAATTATACTTAATAGTGATTGAGTCTATGTATTCTACAATTACTGCCGGTATGTTGGGGTTTTGTATACATTATTTGAATGCGTTACTATTGGACAAAGAGTTAGCCAATGAGTAACATGACCCACAAGTCAGGTGTTGACAGTACTGAATGAGTAACTGTGTAGATATGAACATTGTAATCGCTCTCAATACTGTAAAGTTATAAAAACTATTTTGATTAAACTGGGTTGCACTCGCCAGTATTTCTTGCTGATAAAACCTTTTTAAAACGCGTTTCAGGTAACTTAAACGTGAAGCTAATAGAAGCCAGCTGGAGAGCACTGAAGGCTTAGAAAAGTGGCTATAAAAGTTACCTAAATAAAATGGAGACTTGATTTTCAATAATTAGGGTTTATCCCTATAGATGTATTACAAATAAAACGTGGGTTTCATCCCACTTGTTTATTATAAATATGGTGTTTTAACTCTAATACATATTTTCTAACTACGGTCCTAATGAAAGTTTTCCGCTGCATATTGAATAAACAACGACACCATCTGACTGGCTCGCGGCTCCCGCTCCCGGGGTGGGGTCGGGGGCTGTGACAGAAGGTGGTATCAGAGCTATGCCACTGGTTTAAGCCCTTTAGGTGTTCTTCCAATACCTAAACCTTAAGATAGCGTTTGGTATGAAGGAATGGAAGGTGGAATGGAATGGATCATTCGGATGAAATGAAAAGAAACATGTTTGGTTATAATGTGGTAATGGAATAGAGCATTCCAAAGGAATGTAACACCTTCCAAATATAATAATTTCCATTCTTTAGTATGTAGGTGTTTTTTTTCCATTCCTTCAAAGAATGGATGGAAAGAAATATGTTCTTCTTCTTCTTATTATTATTATTATTATTATTATTTTATATATATTTATACTTATACTTTTATTTGTATTTATATTTATATTTATATTTATTAATATTCATACTAATATTAATATTAACATATATCAAAAATCTTTTATTAAATTTTTATTATTATTATTATTATTATTATTATTATTATTAGTGAGGCAATTATATTTTTGTCGTTTTTAATACAGTTGTGTTTCGTTACTTCATCTTTTTTTGTTTATCAAATTGTACAAAGTAATGATTCATTCTATTCACGTATGAGTAACCAAACATCACAATGGAATGATCCATTTCATTCCGTTGTCCATTCCATTACCTCGTCCATTCCATTCTCTCATCTATTCCATTACCCCATACCAAACAGACCCTAAACGTTTATGTTAGGAAATTAATACCTTGTGTATTATTCTGTGAAAAAAAAATCTTAATATTATATTTTGTTTTTGTTGCCATTCTAACAAATTTTGAATTCCCAATATGTGTAACAAATATCTGTATCTTACAATTATGCCATGTTTAACATTATAACAGTGATATATTAATAATGTTGTGCCTTATTAATTTTTGTGATATATTATATATATCATACCCATATATTTATATGAATATAATTCAATATAAATTTTATACTATGATATTAACATTAACATCTTAATCAAAGATATTGATATAAGCTAACACAATTCAGGTATGATACTTCTGGAACATCATAATATAAGATATTATTTGATACGAGTAATATGTTTTATGGTTTATGATATACCTTAAAATTTTACTCGACTTAAACATATACATATTTTTGTCAAAGTTTTAATAAAACATATAATTATATAAATTTTGATAAAATATAATATCTTAGCATACTTAAAACATGTTTATTGTTTAATAAAATAGAATTTTCATAATAACACTATAAAAATATTATATTTTATTACATATGCTTTTTTTATATCCATACTAGTGGGAAGGCCCGCGCGTTGCAGCGGGTGTCCTGACTAATATCAGATTCAATTATGTCTATTACGAACCACAATTGATATTCAATACATGAATTTATGTAAGTTTCGTATATTTTTTTATTGTGTAACTCAACAACGGCATCAAAGGAAGATATAAGAATTTGAACTTTTACACATCCATTTTCATCGTAAAATTCTAAATCTCTACTACATCAACTTACATTCAAAGTCAACTGAAGTCTACTAAGATAAAGAATGAACAGACAGATTTGACAAGATCCTCAAAACGTTTCAACTCTTTAACACACTCTGAAACTCTCAAATTGATTCGATAAATAAGATTCAGATCTCAAGCACACTGACATCCATTGAATTGATATTGACCTCAACTACACATAGAATACTTCTGATTAAGCAAAAATAAAGCATAAAATCCATATATGAAGTAAATATTAGAATATCATTAAAACAGAAATATAAAGCAGTTCGACAAAAATGAATGTCACCCCCAAATGTCAACCAGAACATAAAAATAACCTACAAAGGTTGAAGACAACCATAATCCAAATTGCAGATAAAAACATATTGTAGACAAAAAACATATCACAGCCTCCTTCCTCTTCTCCCACTCTTTCGACGAGTGTTATCTGTTAGAATTGGTGTCACGTCCTCTGTCATCATCAAAACATACAACTTACTTATCAGCTACTCCTTAAACATAAATAAAAGTTCTTCAAAGAGCAAAAATAACAAATACAAAAATTCGTATATAAAAAATAAAGAATATAAGCATACCAATGTGACCAATCTTCATGCCAGAACGGGCAAGAGCTCCGAGGGCAAACTGTGCACCTGGACCGGGGTGTCTTTGTCTTGTTACCTATAGTTGCCCATAGTTTTATGTGAAGGGCATTGATTCCAAGCTCCAGTTGTTACAATAGAAATTTGTTCGTCGTAATGTATCAAACAAAAACAAACTGCTATGATTACCATATAGCAAGACACTAAAAGAAACAAGTAAAAACCTTGCATCTTGTTTTGTGCAGCAAGCATAGCTGCTTATGGAGACGACTCATCTCTATCAGCCTTTACCTTCATTCCACCTAATGAAAAAATAAAAGGATAGTAGATAAATATTAAGATATAAAAACTATAAACCAAACACTCAATAGCATTTGAATTACAGAAAATATCTCGTGGAAAAAATATTAAAACTACAAACTACTAACCACTTCCGAAAAAAAAAATTGTTGAGAAAAAGCCTAGACAAATAAACTTAATCCATGTTCTCTCTGCAATGGATCAGAAAAACAATGTGCATGTAACTATATCTCCCAGTAATCCAGTATGAACAAAATAAAACATTGCTCGCAAAAAAAATTGAACATACAACACATGTTCCTAGCGGAATATATATTATATACACATGAGTGTTTTTAGCATTTACTTAAGGGTTTTAACTTCAATATCAGTTACGGCTTTTAGTTTGTATATAGATTAGTGCAAGGCTAAACCTTTCAAATACTAATACTTAATTTCCTCATCAATTCAATAAATGAGGGCCTTGATGATCATTACTTATTAGTACCCATAACTTTTTGATTTATTTTTATTTAAAAAGGTGACAAAATCCCTAAAATGCCCCTAAAGTGTCTTAAATTTTTTGGACAATATGCAAGTATACCCTATATAAAATAGCTTGGCTCTCTTCTACATGTTGCTTCAAAATATGTACACAATGTAAAATTACTATAAGGGTAGAAAACCTATTTTTAGTCTATATAAATCTATTTATTATATTTATGCATACTAT
Organism: Helianthus annuus; assembly: GCF_002127325.2. Classification (NCBI taxonomy): domain Eukaryota; kingdom Viridiplantae; phylum Streptophyta; class Magnoliopsida; order Asterales; family Asteraceae; genus Helianthus; species Helianthus annuus. Next base: position 29,441,052 of record NC_035437.2, on the reverse strand, counting down.
TAAATCATGAAAATCCCAAATGTTGCATGTCTAACATTTAATTTAATCAATTAATTTCTTTAATTATTATAAAAGTTTTATTTAATTCCTTAATTTAATTCGATTAATGGAAGACATAAGTGGGCATAGATTCCATGGATGAAATGTCTAGATTGCCCTCAAAGTGTATTAAAACTTTGGAAAGTATCCAAGTTTTCCCCCTCTAAAATGGCTTGCTTCATTTGTATATGGTGCTACAAAATTTGTACCTAGGCAAAATTACGAGAAGGGTAGAAAACCCAGTTCTCTTAATATAGTAATACAGATAAGCACATGTACATTTACATATACATAGAAAGTGTGCAAAAATATATAAAGTATTTTATATTTTATAACTTGTACTAAGGAAACAAATGATATTTCATACATAAAAAGTACACAGAAAAATATATGTTACTGTATAACTAGATGATTTAAAATATATACATGTAACACATATATATCGACAGGAAATAACTTAATTTTTTTTACCATTTTATAGTTTAATTCATTTCTTAAACTATATTCGAGTCATATATATACATTCTAATATGGGAATATTACTTCACTACTTAATACATTGAGAACCAAATTTGGAAAATGCCAAACTTTGTATTATCTATTATAATACTTCTTTGAATAAATAAACTAAGAATCAAGTTCTAATGTTATACAACCAATATGATTTAACCATCTGGTTAAAAAAAAATTGTTCTAATAAACCCAGAAAATTTATATTTTGATTAAATTTATTTCTTTTAATTATTCCCCCTTTTTATTCCAAAATATTACGTTCAATTAATTTAACAGAAAGTTATACTATTACTAGTATTATTATAAAAGAATGAATTAAGTTATGAATCAACAGGATAATTAATAACATCAGTTATATAATTGGAATTTTGATAAAAACAATTTAGTAATATATTGCAGGAAATTTGAAATTTTATACGTATGCATATACAGGACAAAATTTCTTGATAGTATACACAATATAAAAATCAAATATCTTCTGTAGAAAAAAAGTTTTTATATAACATAAGAAACAAACCTACATGTTTCTCGGAACCTATTCCAATGACTTCTTAAACCAATACTTGCATTTAACCCAAAATAAACCTTAAGGATACCCGTATTAACACTAAATCCAAGGAAACAATGGTAGGGCCAATAACTGGGAACCTCGCGGAATCTCATACAAAACCCTTATCTCTAGCCACAACCGTAATTTCCACCAAGCATTCTGAATACCTATCCAGCCATGAGCTCGGGAAATATAGCTGAATTGAGGCAATATGGAGAGAAGCTATTACAACAAGAAGGAAACCGCCCATAGTATAATATATACTTTCTTTATATTTTAATGAAAGTAAATGATAATATATATATATATATATATATATATACCCATGCATAATACTGATAGGTATGATTATAGTTGTGCTAATGTAGTATGAGCAACAAAACGTGTCTAAATGATTTCTTGTTTTATGATATTAATATCTAAAAATGTTTGCAATTCAGATGTCAAAGGAAATAACATGTGATCAAGAAATTTAGGCTAGTAATGAAAATTCTTTGGATAAAAGTACTACAGAAAATATAATAGCTCAAGGAATATCTAATGCTATACCTTCAATCATTGAAGCTATTAAAATTTCTATGCCTATAAACGAGAATCCTACTATACGCTGTAAACATACCCATCACTTCAAACCTAGCCCTAGTATCAATGAAGGTCATGATATTCGTATCAAAACTCCATTTCCCAAACAAAAGAAAACCACAACCTATGATTATTCTTATAAGGAATTCCGCACTGTCAAATCTTCTAAGAATAAAGGAATTGGATCGCCAATCGCACAACCCAGCTGCAGGAACTATAATGAAAAGCATTCAGGGAAAAGCCATTTTAGGAAGACACACCACTATAAATTCTGCAAGAAGACTGGGCATACAGAGGAAGAATGTAGAAGGAAAACTAACATCTATTTCGAATGCGACGAACCAGGTCATATCCGTCCCTACTGCCTGAAGCTATCTAAGGCAACCGACAACCGACAACAAGACTAAAACAATAGCCGAAGCTAAGGAAGACGCATAAACAACGCAGGAGGCAACATCAAATTCTAATATAAACACCAGTACGTTTTGCCTGTACTAAAGTATTAGTTGACTTTTGGTTCCAATCAAAATTTTATGAATAAATGGTCATTGTGTCACCAAGCTTTCCTTCATAAAGCAAACACTCATTTGTCTCATCTCTTGACGAAATTCATATGTTGCACATGCATTGATTTCACTTCAAAAGATTATTTTATCCAGAATTCGAATATGATTTCGTTATACTCATTTTTGAATCTTGATAACCTACATTATTGCAAAAACATTGACTTTTTGATATTGAGTCAACAGATTTCTTGGGAAAATCCTTTCTTTTCAAACTTTCTTACTAGATTTTTCATTGTAACCATTTCTTGTCAAAGACATATATCCATTATTGAAATATGTCCAAACCAAGCTTAATTGTTTGAACTTGCTCATATATATTCAATTCAAAGTCCCATATGATGGATTAAGATCATCATATTCAAAATAATTCCAACTAACACTTCATTTATCTCAAGACTTGTTTAAGTCTTCACTTCCATTAAATCATTTTATTGGTCACAACACTTTGTGTTGGCATTTTCATTCATCAACCTTATTTTCATACCTGATGAACTAATTTTTTATTAGTTCATTATCTTAAAATCTTAAACACAATTATGTGTTAAAACAAAAATACATCGATTCATATTATACTCAAATGTACCTCCAACATTTCTTTTATCTTCGATAAATCCTATGACATTCATTTTGTTCTTTCATTTGAGAATCCTATATTTTTGAATATACAGATTCACTTTATTAAAACTTTCAGTTAATTTCGAGAACAATTGAAATTGTTCGGTCTCCGTGATTATTAAATTTTTACAATCTTTACAACACCTTGCGGTGTCTGTATAAATTTGTAGCCTGAGCTAATCGTGACCTTAATTCCACAAATTCATGTAACCTCCATACGTCTTTCGTTCGACTTATCAAAATAGTCTTGATACAATTATGTATTTGGACAATGATACACTAGAAACTCTATTGTATTTTCGGTGTATCCTTGTGATTCAATTAAATGTCATTTCACTGATTTTCGATTTGATAATTGACAAATCATTTTCGTGCTTCTATTTTCAGTTGAAATTACTAATTTCCGAGTCTCCCTCAATTGACAATCAAAGTAAGTTCTCTTTTGACATTAAATCCTATTGTTTCTAAAAGTCATTGCATTTCAAATTATGTGCCTATCAAAAATCTCTTTTGAAACTCAGTCACTTTGATAATTGTATCATTTCATCTCATCGATCCCTGAAACTAAGTACATTTGGACAATTAAGTTCCCATTTGTTTCTTTATATTCATGTCTTGATTCTACCCTAGATATCTTGATACCGTTCTTACTTACTAAAAGATGTGACGTAACCCCAAGGAGATATCATAGCCCAAATCTCAAGGACGAGATTTAGAACAAGGTGGGGAGGATATAACAACCCTCCTAAAATCCCTTAAAACACCCCTAACGTCCTAAAATACACCCCGTATGTGAGAAACAGACCTGAATAACATTAATATTAATGAAAAACAAATAAATTAGTGCCGTCACGGCCCGTGACAGCCGAAGGGGATTCCTTCGTGGGGCGCGACGGAGTGTAACTTGCCGGTCACCTGTTAAGCCACGTGTCCCACCACGTGTCGAGACTAGTGTGCTAACTAGCCAGGCCTACGCCGACCTAGATCTCCCTCGCGGGCCGCGAGAGATGAAGAGAAGGACATTGCGGGGCACAAGCCGCCCTTAATCAGGCTATAAGAAGGGGTTGATTGGCTCATTTGTTCCTCGTTCATTTTCTTTCTTTTCTCTCAACTTTTGAAGGCGAACATTATAGCCAAATACCCCCTTAAAATGCGAAGCTCTGCCTCGTTGTAAGTATTATAACCCTCGATCACGTATTCGTTACCCTGCTCTATTGATCTAGAACTCCGTAACGCATGTCAAGGCTCTGCCTAACTCAGTTGTTGGAGTTCTGTCTCGTGTAGTACCCGATTGATCTAGAAATCTGTAACGCATGCCAAGGCTCTGCCTGACTCAGTCGTTGGAGTTCTGTCACGTGTTGTACGGTTAACGTGATTTGGGTTATCTTACTAACACGTGTGCATTGTTTAATTTTTAATAGATAATAACCAGAAGAATCACCAGGAAGCCTGTAGAGATACCAAAGTTTACAATGTGAGTACATCTTGCTTTTTGTCACCTTTTCCTTTACCAAAACCTCAAATGTTTTCAATTATACTTAACAGTGATTGAGTCTATGTATTCTACAATTACTGCCGGTATGTTGGGGTTTTGTATACATTATTTGAATGCGTTACTATTGGATAAAGAGTTAGCCAATGAGTAACATGACCCACAAGTCAGGTGTTGACAGTAGTGAATGAGTAACTATGTAGATATAAACATTGTAATCGCTCTCAATACTGTAAAGTTATAAAAACTATTTTGATTAAACCGGGATGTACTCGCTAGTATTTCTTGCTGATAAAACCTTTTTAAAACGCATTTCAGGTAACTTAAACGTGAAGCTAATAGAAGCCAGCTGGAGAGCACTGAAGGCTTAGAAAACTAGCTATAAAAATAACCTAAATAAAATGGAGACTTGATTTTCAATAATTAGGGTTTATCCCTATAAATGTATTACAAATAAAACTTGGGTTTCATCCCACTTGTTTATTATAAATATGGTGTTTTAACTCTGATAAATATTTCCTAACTACGATCCTGATGAAAGTTTTTCGTCGCATATTTAATAAACACCGATACCATCTGACTGGCTCGTGGCTCCCGCTCCCGGGGTGGGGTCGGGGGCTGTGACACAAGGTTCTGACACTTTTTGTCCGTATTAGGGGCACGGGGCGTGTTCGCCTGGACACGACATAATTCTTCGGAGGATATGTCGGTTGGAAGAGATGGTTGAGGGCATTCGGTTGGATAATAATGATCGTTTTTACTTTCGCCCATCTTAGGGTAATTACAGGAAAACGATGGGTCTAAATAGTGGGGTTCATAATTTAGAAAGAAACATTCTAAATCTTGATGGAATCCACCACATATTTGACACCACTCACCGTAAGAGTGGCGGAAGTAAAAATAATCAATATCATTCATATTCTTGTTAGAATTTACCAACCGTCAGGATCTTACGGTCCTGTTTTCAGTAACTGGGAATTGGACACGGGGGCGTGTTGAGTGGACACGGCCCAATGGTCAGCTATTGTCTGACTTAAAACAGAATTGCCAGTAAGGGAGATGGATACGGCCCCGTGTCTGGCTGAGCACGACCCGTGCTGAGTTCTGCAGAAACTGAAAAATTAAGAAAAATCCTTTAAAAAAATAAGAAAAATAAATAAAAATAATTAGGCCGTTGATTTTAAACTTTCTTAAAATCCTTGTGTCCCCGACAACGACGCCATAAACATGGTGTGCGTTAGGTGTGATATGATTTTATTAATATTTTAAGCCCATTTTACGCATTAGTCAAGTTTTAAATTTATAAAACACAATATTGTACTAACACTAAAAACACACTTGGGCAAGTGCACCCATCATGAGCGTAGTATAGTGTTGGTAAGATACCGAGGTCGTCCAAGGACACAAGAGCTTTCAATACCGGTTTCTCCTCAACGTCTAATTGATCTAAATTTTTGGGAAAAGTTTTGAAACATGAAAATAAAACTAAAAATGAAAAGATAAATAAAATGAAAAACAAATAGACAAGATAGAATCACTTGGATCCAACTCATCTTTAATGTATTCTTTGATGATTTTCACACTTTCGGACTTTTTAAGAGATTATCTTAGTTATAGTAGTAGGCCCCTCTTTTGAAGGTGACGTTACCCTCAACCCAATGGCTTGAGTCAGCAGGGATACAATCCCAAAGGGTCGGAATATTGAAAGACAATTAAGTTAGTTATTAATGGGAAAAGTGGTAGGCCCCTCTTTTAAAGATGACGTTACCCTCAGCTAAGTGGTTTGAGTCAGGAAGGATACAATCCCAAGAAGCCGGTTTAAAGTACTAATAGTAGTTTACATATGAGGGGTTCAAGCTATTTGCACCCCTGCCATCCAATACCGTTGGGCATTCTGTCACACCCCAACCGATGGCGGAATCATTGGGCGCGGCACTAGGCGAATCAGATTGCTTAAGAGAATCCATAACAACTATTTGGTGACAATATTTAATGCGTTCATTATCCCATACTAACAAACAATATATCAGCAAACAATTATACTTATTTAATGTTCTCTCAAACAATACAAATCCGACAACCTAGATTTATTGTGAGTTTCTAGACTTCCTAGCTTGATTTCGAGACAGTCTGCAACTAACCTGCAACATATGTTAAAATAATGTCAATACACAGAGTGTAAAGGTGAGTACACAAGTTTAATAGCATATAGTATAGCGAAAGCGTTTACGCATAACCAGCATGTAACACGTAGAAATGTGAAGTAAGTAATTTATCGACAATGACATATGCAACCGACATGACTGCGAGTGTAGAATGCGCAACACATTATCACCACTGTGACCATGTGAAGTAAAACCCTTAACAACCCCTGTCCACGACAGGTGCTGAGTCCAAACTATAGTACTATCGTTGCTAAGGTGTTAGGCAACAATCACTGTGTAAACATAACATACAAGCATTCATCGAGACACGTATAACATGCGAGAGCGGTTAGCGTTTAAAAGTGTTTGCGTTGTGTGTTGATGTGAATTGATATAGGTAACGTATGTTGTAACACCCCAAAAACGGGTTTGGTAATCAAACCACGTTAATAGTGATGACGGGTAAAATACCGTTAATGGCAAAAATTAGCCCGGTAAATATTAGGATTTGAATAAATAAACTAGATGTTAATTAAAAAGTAGGATAAATACTTTGAGAAAACAAAGTATGTGAAGATACTTGAGTTAACGGGACTTAAAATGAAACGGGTTATGACTATCCCGAACTCACTGAGCTAACTAGGAAAGTTTAACCTAGTTAATAAGACAAAATATTGTTGAAAATAAGTAGGTTGTAGCCTACTTACTAATTAACGAAACATGAGGGGCTAATAATGTTAAGTAAGAAACCTGGATTTTTAAAATAAAAAATAAAACACAACACACAGTATGTGTGCGTGAGGGAGATCGACCAGGAGAACTCACAAGGGGTTCAAACCCTAACTTCAGCAAAATCAACAAATTGAAGCTTGATTCAAGCCCTAAATCGATGCATGAATACATAGAAACGATCACCTAGTCGTGGGGATCGTAAGGTATGTCAAATTTTTGATATTTATGAAGTTGAGATTTTCTGATGAACTTATGAAAATCGAAATTCAAGCTTGAATGATTGATATTTGGGTGAAACTAGTAGGAATTCATGTTAGAGACAAACCCTGGTTGAAAACTTGATGAATTAGTATTAAAAACTAGGGATTTGATGATTACCCTTGAACGTGCTAAGTAGGTTTTGATTAATAATGAAGATAATGATGTGCTTGTGCTATGAATCATCACAATTGATAGTTGGAGCTAGATACTTAAACAATTTGCAAGTTTGGGTATTGATCATACATGACCCGAATTGGGTTTTGAATGTTGTAGTGAAATTAGCAATTTATATCATGAATATGGATGCTAGAAATCATATTACCTACTAATTGGTGTGTAAAAACTAGAATTGTTAAGAGTTCGGATGAAAATGTCTAAGTGGGTTCAATGAACCAAATGTGCGTTTGAATATGTTAATGGATAAATTGACTTTTAGGAAGTCAAACTGAACAATGATTTTATCGAGTGATAAATTTGACATAAGACCTGTAAGGTGGGGTAGTCATAATTGATAATGACTAATCTAACCGTCTTATGAATTATGATGATAGTTTGACGCCTAACGAGCTAGGTGGAAGCTTGATGAGGGATCGGGTCAAACGAATCAAGAAGGAAAGGAAAAGCGTGGTTCGGATGTGAGGTAAGTGAAACTTACGCCTTTTTGTAGAATATGTATCGATCCTGTAAGTATTAAATACAATTGAGATGATATTTGAAATATGGTTATCGACACGAATGACACGGGTCGGAACTAAAATCGAGTGTTAAAAACCATAGTAATGGTATAACGGGGTGGAACGATAAAGTAGTCGTGGAAAGACTAAGATAAAATCAGTTTTCGTACGGCTACTTATTAAGTAAGCCTAAGCTAATAAAAATGGTAAAACGGATCAAATGGTAATATTGATACCATTTGACAATTAACAACTAATAAATATATGTCGAGTCTCATGCTCGCAGGATGAACGGCTCGTGAATTAGCGATTCTATGAAATAGCAAATAAGTGAAGACAAGGTATTAAAATGGGTCAATATGTTGATCCGATCCAGGTACGTATAATTATGTGGTAGATAAAAGTGCTAATTTGGTCAATTAGATAGAGATGGTCCTTCGTCGTAAAACGAAGGACATAAAGTGGACCAAAAAGCCCTTGATGGGTAAATCGGGTAAACAACCATTATGGGCTATTTAGAAACATGTTTTAGGGTAATGTAAGCCTTAGATAAGCATGCAAGTTATAGGAATAAGGGTTCTCGGGCCAAATATCTAAAAATGGTCATTTGCGTAAAATGACTAGTTGAAGGGTAAAAATTTGGAAAAAAGGGGTTTATTATGTTAAATCCACCACGAAATAGTTGTGGTGGAATATATGTAGTTAATTAGATAGGGAACTATGAAGTGTCAAAAGAAAATAGCAATTTTTAGACTAAATTGCTTGAATTCTCTAAACGGGTCAAAACAGCTTATGCACATAGTTTGCGTACTAGTCGCGCTATTTATCAAAATATATCTATATATATATATATATATTAATAAATGAGATGATTTGGGCCATTTGTCTTTGAATGGTGGAGCCATTTTGCTTATGTGGCATCCATTGGTTTAGTGGAGGTTGATTTTGGGAGGGAATTGGTTTAATTATCTATACACAAACCACATTTCACAATACACAAACCAAAAGTCAAGATTTGGACGCGGGATCCGACAGTATTTGGGTCGGATATACGGGTTTCGAAATAACCCAATAACAATATGGATCTTATTTAATGGTTTGTCTCAATTATTATACCCCAAATTATCAAACATACACCTTCTTTCTCTCTGTTCTCTCTCTATTCTACCTACTTTCTTTAAGCTTCATCTTCAATCAAGAATCTTTCAAAAATCTAAGGTAAAACTACATGATCAAGTCTAAATATTGTTTGTTTATGTTGTTCGATCTTCATTTTAATCATGAAAAAGTAACTTTTTTTTTGTTGAAAACCGTTTCGGCAAATGCTAATGTTTGTTGTTGTTCTTCTTTTTTTGTAGATCATTACACGACATTAGATTGTTATGTATTTTAAGTGTTTAATCCCAATTTTTGAAGATTTTTCTGTATTTTTTGTGTTGTTGTTTATGATTTACATTATCCGATTTGAATGTTATGAAAGGATCATTTGTTGTTGATGTCTTTATGGAGTTATGTTGTTACTGATTCTTTTGTTTTGGTTTTTCTTTTTTCATGATTAACCCTAAATTTTATGCCACTGCCGGACTATCAATCTTCGTCGAACATGTTACAGGTAATTTTAGTTTTATTGTTTTTTTTGCTAATTTTTGATCCGGTATAATGTTAGGTTTCATCGTTTATGCTCATTTATTTATTTATTTTGACTGTATTTTTTTTGTTAGTAATAAATTTTGTATTGTATTAATTACCAATCCAATAAAGATTTTGCATATTTTATTTATTTTATGGTCTGATATGTTTTTCCGGAATATTGATTGTGTTTCTATAAATAAATTGTTTTACATTTTTTGAAACCATTGCTTTTTTTGTTTTATATTTTCCCGCTCTTATGAGTTTGTTTCTATAAATAGTTTACCGTTTTATGTGTTTAAAACCGTTCATAATTAATTTGCAGGTATGGATCCGAGTAACAACAGTCCTTCATTCTTAAAGCTGAATGAGGATGATGATCCTATTTTTTGGTATGTTTATTGGTTTTATGATTACTAAACATATTGTATTTAAACTGATGTTTTTCTTTTTTGTATTGTATTTAAACTGATGTTTTTCTTTTCAGTTGGTTAATTCACTGATTTTTTATTCGTTTATTGTAGTTATTGACATGAATTTTTCCTCCTATAAAGCATGATATTGGGTGCCAAATAATATATAAGTAGAGCATAGAGCAACACAGCGAGATGGATATCTCGAGGCTAAGAGATTTGGGCATTGAGAGAAAATAAAGGTTTGAAATTTGTGATTTTCAGATTAGGAAAGATCGATCAAAGCGAATCAGAGAAAGATCCATCAATGGAGAACCAATTTCATGAGGGAGATCTGGTGTGGGCCAAAGTTAATCACCATCTTTGGTGGTTGAGCATCATTAACCATGAACCGCCATTGTCAACGGTAAGCTTGCCCTATTGTTGAGCGTCCATTAAAGTGTTATAATGGCAGGTTTCTGCAGTGGACCCATCCTGGATCCACTTTGGATGTAACTGAAAGCATTATTTTAATGACTATGCAGTTTTTATCAATTTTAGCTTAAATTGTTGTGTTACCTGCAACATGGTAAGAAAGTTGAATCTTTGGCCACAATCACAAAGTTTGATGATTTGCATTTTGTCGAGAGAGAGGATGGTAAGTCTACCGGTAATCATTTGATATTTTTTTATCATCTTTTAATAATTTTTTACCATATCTAGGTTATATAAGGCGATATCATGATTGTTTTTATTAAATTTTATGCAGTCAGGATTTGGAATTGCCATAGAGATGATGACAGTGAGAGCTTGACATCCAGCAACAACACAACCACAATGCAAAGTGAAGGTAACAAGTTTAGCATTTGTTTACGGATGCTGCACTCAAAATATTTCAAAGCTTCTGAATTTTGTTCAATTAAATTTAACAGTCTTTATGATTATTATGATACATATGACAATTGTGCTTTTTGTTTCGGCCATCTATCTTCTGCAATAAAATTTATCACAAACGAAAACAGATTTCCCCAATATCAACTGTTGCTGCAGCAGGTATACAATAACAAGGCTGATTACAGGTCAAAAAGTTTATAGTCTAGGATGCTGTTTACTAGTCAAAAAGTTTATAGTTGGGGTTGAGATGGATCAGTTTATAATTTATTTATCTCAAATTGCTTTTAATGCACAGGTAAGTCAACGCGAGTTCCCTGCTTTATAATTTCACATCTTGCGGAATCTTTTGAGTATTTGATTTTTAAGTATGCATGTATCCTTAGGCATTACTAGCAGCTTATTTTTTTGTTATATTTACATTGTGGAAATAAATTTGTAGTTTACTCATCAAGGTTCTTTTACACAAGGCATGAACTTTGTGAATTCTCAAGTCTGAACTTTCAGGTTCTCTCTCTCGGCTACATTTCTGAATACTGACAGTTACACATTATCAACTATAATGATCTTATGATCCTTGGAGACGTCTTTTGATTGTCGATATAGATATGGGTTGCATTATGCATGTTGTTGAGTTGGCAATTCTAGATAACATGGTTTCTAATAATTCTCATTTGATCTTTCTATGTCGATGTTTTAAATACAGTATTATGGATATCTCACATTGTATAAATTTTTGTTAATTCTGGTCATGTTATCAGTTGGACTCATAACAAGAGAGTAATGTTGATTACACACAAAGCCATACATTCTTTGGTGATTTGACCCACTTCATTCAGGTGAAGCATTTTTTTACCTTCAAGTGTAATAAGCCGATTACCCATTTGCTTTGAAGCATACGAGACAATATGAACACTTATGCTAATCTCAACCTTAGTAAAATATATTACAATTCTCGGCCTTTTAATAGATTGCTCTATTTTGAATTGAGTATTTATTGTAAGGTTTTTTTTTTGCTGTAGTTAAAGATACCATTTTGCAGCTAAGACCACTCCTATCTGAGAACAAGCTCTGGTGTCGGTAACTGCAAGCTGGTACCAGTATAGTTGTTGATGCTATTTTGAAATTACAACATTTTTGCCTTCTTAAATTTCTACAGATACATTTTGGTGGATGATAACAATGGGCTGGGAGTAAATTTTAGTCTTAAAAGTAAAATATAATTGTTGTATGACTCCATGTCTTAATTGGTATTTATTGTTATTTTAACGTATTTGATAGTTAAATAGATATGTTGTTTTTTAAAACCAAACGTCTTACTTTTAACCTTCAAATTAGCAACCATAAGTATTATGGTTAAATTAAAAATTTTTTTTGGCATATGTGTTAAACTTTGAATATATCTGATAGAATGTTATTTGTTACATATAGTTGACTACTATTGTTGTAGGTTTCAAAGCGAAAATCACAAGTAAAAAAAGCTGTTTTGATGGTGCGTGTTACTATTGCATGGTTTTCATCAGTTACATCTTCATTGTCACCGTCCTCATGTGTGTGTTTCACCTATCTATCTAAATCTTGGTGATTACGATAAGCTATTACATCTTCATAGCACCTCTACCAACGACAATAGCAATGGTGATACCAAGGATGACAATAGTGCCGAAGAAGAGCCGACGGTATCCATGTCTCTAATCATACATTTAAGGGGTAAGTTAAAAGTTTCAAGCTATATAGTTTTGATTTTTAACACCAACTTTTGTAACAAATAGTTATGTAATGTACCATATATTAGATTTTATGTCTATTACAGTAAGACTCAATTTGAATTTCAAAATGATAATTTACTTTTTTATTTTTAGTACTCAATTACCATTAAATATTTTCCTTATATTATATTTTTAGTGCTCAATTACCATTATATACTTTCCTTATATTTTATTTTATCTCTATTACGGTTAGAGTCATTTTGAATTTCAGAATGATGATTTATTTATTATTTTAGTAGTTAATTACCATTTAATACTTTCCGTATGTTAAATTTTATGTTTATTACGGTTTGACTCAATTCGAATTTCAAAAATGTAAATTACAGTTAATTGTCATTCAATACTTTCCGAATTGACTATATTTTATGTGTATTACGGTTTGACTAAATTCGAATATCAAAATTATGATTTTATATTTTGTATTGGTTTAACATGTGATGATGAGATTTGATTGTTGTGAAGAATGAATATAATAATGTTTAATGTCTTATTATGAGTCAATTACATACCGGAAATATTGAGCAGTAAATGCTATACCGGAAATGCGATATCTGATTTATTTTTAGTTTAATGATGTTACGATACTTTTTTCCTGAACATATGTTAACATCTAATTCTTAATTGTTGCATACCTTTACAAAATATTTTTTCATTATAATTCAGATACGTTATTTATATACTTTTATTTATTGTAAATTAAATTTTCCTACTCGGAAAGTTTTCGGGTTATAACCTAGTATATATATATATATATATATATATATATATATATATATATGAACCCAAGCTAAGGTTTGTATGTTAAATACATTAGCGTATGTATTTTGATTGTCTAAGAATTGAGTTAGTGGTTTAAAATACAAACGGGTCAAAATGTTGATTTTGAATAATAAGCCGATTGCTTAAAAATTTGGAATTTTATTTGTTTGGATGTTGAATTTTAACTCCATGTGATGGAGAATTAAATTACGAACGCGTAGGAAAAAGAATCACGCGAATCGGATAAGTAGAACAAAAGTTATGACATTTTGAAGTTTAGAGTTTGATCAAAACTAGAGCTGGGCAGGAAATGCAGGTCCAGATACGGACCTGCTGGAAAAGAGCTTCCCCCGCGCCACGTGAGGGACCACCTGAAACCGGACGTGACATGCGACAGGTGTCGCGGCACGCGAAAGAACGAGTTGAGCCTCTCGCGTGGCGCGAGAGGCATAAATCTAAGAAATTATTTTTGTTTTGTTGTTTGATGCGATGTACATGTTTTAAGCTATTATTTAAGCATCGAAACTAACTTTTAGGTTGGTTTCGATCATAGGTTAATTTCAAGAGTTACCGGAGGACGATCAAGCTCAACGGAGAACCGAACACGAACAAGATAAAAGCTCCCGCGCGTCATTTCGTCATAACTTTTAAACGACGAACTCAATTATGTTATGTTGTATTATTTTTAAAATTGTAAAGTTTAAACAAACCCGTATTTTGTAATGTATATGTTCTCATAATCACATGTTTATTTCGTAAATTATACGTAAATCGTAAAATAATAGCAAGGGTGTTACAAGTTAGTAATCAGAGCTCAAGGTTAAAAGAATAAAGTGTTCGGTTCGAGGCTTGATCGCAAATCCGGTAAGTACAAGTATGTTATTGGTTTAGTATGATTAAAGTGTTATGAACAACACATAGGGTTATCGTATAATACGCGTTACCTCAATTAAATCGATCAAGGATCGATATAGTTAACGAAATTACGTGCATTGACACGTATACCAGAAAGCCTCGTATTATAATACGGGCAATTATTGATGTCGACATGACTAATTTTTGTGAATGTTTTAATTGAAGGACACTCGCATCTGAAGGTGACGAGGGTTGAATGAATTGCGGATATGACGGAGGAACGGTCCGGGGTATGACAAGTAGAGCATATTCATCAAGGACCTAAATCGCGTGACGATCGCGAACAAAGATAACGGCAAGAGAAGCCCGTAAGGGCAAGCATTACCAGGTGCACGCTTTTAAATTTAATTGTATAAGTAGTAATATGCAACAAACACGTAGGGAAAGACGGTTGCATATATCTAATAAAACCTGAATAGGATATCTATTCAGGATAATATTTCCAAGAGAAGTTTAATAGAAACATGTGTTATTCACGATGATGAATAACAAAGAAATAATAGGATTAGTTCATATGGAAACTTGGACGGGGGGTAATTATCCAAGTGGAAAACTCTCAATATAATGCTATTGAGAAAAGTAGCGATCACATTAACGAATGTGATTATATAATAGTTCAATAGAAAAGAAAAACATTTTATATGTACAAAAGTAAAACTAGTAAAACTAATGATTGTTGTTTTGCAATTAAATAAAGTTTTACTAAATGAAATCAGAGATATGAAATAAATAGGGGCGTTACTTACATGGGGTGTGATGTGAAAACTACAAAAAGGTCATGTGTATCATGTGTTGATCGCTTACTCTAGCCAAGTAAGTAGTGGCATATGATACCATGAACTTCTTGTAGCGGACACATTTACGTCCGATGTAGTAAGGGCGGGGTGAATGGGACTAACTTAAATGGTACCCAAATGAATCAAACAAATAAGATGTTTGATAGTAAACATAAAAGCAAGTTGGACAACGAAAACGTATTACGTAAGGATGACGAGCCCGAGAGAAGGGACAAAGATTAAAGCAAATGAAAATACAAACCAACTAATGAGAATGCTGAGGCACAAAGATAAAATTTTGAGTGTCACAAGTGATGAAATTCATACGGACAAGTCAAATAAATTAAATAAAGAATAAAGGACTTGACTGAATAAAAGCGATGGACTTCGCTAAGACGACCAAATAAATTAAAAGGACGTCTAAAAACCATATAAGAATGGTTATTTGATGATGACTTTTGTTAAGATACCCGACGGATGGGTAGGATTTTGAGTGAACGTGTAAACCAAGAGACGGGAATGCGGAATGAAAGTCAAAAGACTCGGAATGAGAGTTATGACTAAAAAAAATGACAAGATTTTTGCAAACATAACTTTTAATAAATATGTTCAACTATTTCAAAGTTAGACGGGTCGAATAAAGAACGAAGTTTGACACTCATAAGTGGTTAAATTTCACCCAAAATAAGTCAAACGAGTTAATTAAGGAATACCGCTTGAAGTGGTAAGGAAAACGCAAATCGGTGAGACCAGAAAGCTAAAAAAACATTAAGACAAAAGAACCCGGGCGATGGGTCGTAAAGAAGTATAGGTAAGAACCGGGTAATGGTAAGCGCAGAACAAACCGACGTATAAATGATGGAAGAAGTCATAGAGTCGGAAGAATAATTCGAAAGAAAACAAAAGTAGCCTTAGACTACAGTCAAGGTCAAATGAAATACAAAAGCGAAAATAAATGATACTAAACATTAAAAAAAGAGATACCTTGACGCTATAGATATATGTATATACACAGTTGAATACAGACTCGAATAAAAGATGATCTACGTGATTATCATAACCTACGAGATTGTAAATAATGCTAAGGTCTACGGGACCAAAAAGACCTTTAGGTCACAAATAGAGAGAAACGAATTGTTAGGGTCTCACCTTAATACGGTAAAAAGGTGAAAATCTAAAGAAATAGCCTACGAGGCTAAGTGAAAGGACCTACGGGTCAATAGTATAAAGCAAGGGAACTGGTTATTATTCCCCGTTTAAAACGAGAATGGGAAAGAATAAATTACTGATTGTCAATTTCCTTGATATGAGTAATTGACATAGGTTAAGCATAAAACGTTAAACTAAAATTCAGTTTCCGTAAGAAATAACTTTCTAACAAATATAAATATTAGGAGAGGAATTAGATAGCACTAAAAGAATGGGTGCATGAAGACACGTTCGAAAAGAAGATTTTCGATAATGAAAGGATTACATAAACTTAAACATGACGTGATACGATCATGGTTAAGAAAAGTAATATGGAATTTAACCATGTTATAGCGTGAACCAAGAAATGGGGACGATAAAAGATTATAAGCCTCGAGAAGGCAAAGTGGATAATCCCGAGCGATGGGGTATAAGGTAACCGGTGACTAACAAGTCTAACCGCCAAAATAAATAATCAATAAAGATAATGTATACAAGCTGAAAGTAACGGCCCACGAGGCCTCACACATGAAAGACGCATGCGTCAAAACAAATAAGAACTTTGGACCAAAAGAAACGAGTGCCTTGGAAACGAAACTAGTTTCGTTTGATTAAACCAATGAACTACGTAAATAAGGTTTCGGGGACGAAACCTCTTTAAGGGGGATAGACTTGTAACACCCAAAAAACGGGTTTGGTAATCAAACCACGTTAATAGTAATGACGGGTAAAATACCCTTAATGGCAAAAATTAACCCGGTAAATATTAGGATTTGAATAAATAAACTAGATGTTAATTAAAAAGTAGGATAAATACTTTGAGAAAACAAAGTATGTGAAGAGACCTGAGTTAACGGGACTTAAAATGAAACGAGTTATGACTATCCCGAACTCACTGAGCTAACTAGGAAAGTTTAACCTAGTTAATAAGACAAAATATTGTTGAAAATAAGTAGGTTGTAGCCTACTTACTAATTAAAGAAACATGAGGGGCTAATAATGTTAAGTAAGAAACATGGGTTATTAAAATAAAAAATAAAACACAACACATAGTATGTGTGTGTGAGGGAGATCGACCAGGAGAGCTCACAAGGGGCTCAAACCCTAACTTCAGCAAAATCAACAAATTGAAGCTTGATTCAAGCCCTAAATCGATGCATGAATACATAGAAACGATCACCTAGTCGTGGGGTAGTCATAATTGATAATGACTAATCTAACCGTCTTACAAATTATGATGATAGTTTGACGCCTAACGAGCTAGGTGGAAGCTTGATGAGGGAGCGGGTCAAACGAATCAAGAAGGAAAGGAAAATCGTGGTTCGGATGTGAGGTAAGTGAAACTTACGCCTTTTTGTAGAATATGTATCGATTCTGTAAGTATTAAATACAATTGAGATGATATTTGAAATATGGTTACCGACACGAATGACACGGGTCAGAACTAAAATCGAGTGTTAAAAACCATTGTAATGGTATAACGGGGTGGAACGGTAAAGTAGTCATGCAAATGATTTAGATAATTAATGAACCAAGTTGTATAATCACAGAGGGTTATACTAGCATGAAACCTGGTCCTAATAAGGCTCTAAGGCATTTCTAAACTATGCTCAAACGGGTCAGAACTGAAAGTCAAAGCAGAAGTCAAACTATGCGACTTTCGGTCCCGAACCGAGCCTAAACTGAAAATTGTCAGGGTGAACATGTTTAGACATGTTCTTACATTAATTACCAAGTAATATTCATGATAAAACAGGTTGCATGGCTTCTACATTGCTAATTATGCATTAATTTGAAAATAAGCTTTCTGTTGACTTTTTAGGATTAACTTTGACCCGACAATTGACCTAGTTAGAGTGGGAATCAGAGGGTGCCCTTTTGAGGGTTTGTTGCCCACATAATTACCAACTCATAGGTACTTTCAATTTGAAATTTGACTGGACAAATTAAGATTAATGACGAAGTCAAACCTTAATTACCACGGTTTAACTTTAAGCTAATTAACTAAGCCAAACTGAATTAAGAAGGGTTAAGGACACTTACAAGAGTCCTAAGGATGATTAGGAAGCCTAAGGAATCTTGGTTGCTGTCCAGAGAGCTCCAGAAAGCAGCTTGAAGTGCAATGAAATGAGCAAGTCCAATTGTTACAACTTCAAGCTCTTATATAGTGAGCTAAATGTCACAAGATCATCACACCTAAGTTTACAGGTGTTTCCTGATGTTCCCCAGGTGTCCCTATAATGCCAAAACCATTTGCCAAGTCCCTGAATTCGGAAACCACTCATATAAGGCGGTGCAACCTGCTAAAGAGGCATCTGTCCATTTTCTGCTGCCAGCGAATGTCTTACGGACCGTAAGCAAAAAGCCTTGCGGACCGTAAGCACTTCTTACGACTGTAAGCCTTTGACTTTGCGGTCCGTAACCGACCTTGAATTATATCGCCCAGTTGCAGAGCTTGCGGACCGTAAGCCCAAGGCTATACGGTTCGTATCCGATGACCAGAAAACAAAAACTTGCAAACTTTCAAGCTTTGACCATGCAACTTTGGAATTTCCGAATCACCTGCTTTCTTTTCAGTGTAGGGATCATGTAACCAGACTTTTGCATGGTCTTGCCATGCACTTACACATTTTGGAATCTTATGGAGAGTCTTGTCACGCACATGAATAAAGTTTAATTTTTTTGAACAAGAATTTTAATTATAAACTTTGTTGTAACATTATTTAGATACCCCAAATCTTTATAACTGAATTTTTTTATTATGGAAATGACCGGTTCTAAATATGTCAGATGTTTATCATAATGATTAAGGTCTTGGGATTTATAATTTGGTCATTCAGAGGTGATTATTAACATGTCGACCTTTTAAATCCTACGATACATCTTTTACTTGATCCGGGTTCATGACACGTTTATCTTAAATGACACGTGTCTTTATTTTATTGGGTATGATTTTACGAGGTGTTACATCCTCACCCCCTTAAAAGAAATCTCGACCTCGAGATTTACTAAAACAAATGAGGGTATTTTTCTTTCATGGTGGACTCTACCTCCCACGTATACTCGGGACCTCTCCGAGCATCCCATTTAACCTTGACAATTGGCACGTGCTTCCTTCGAAGCTTCTTAACCTGTCGATCCTCAATCGACAAAGGTTTTTCCACAAATTTCAAGCTCTCATCTATGTGCACATCTGTATGTGGTATGACTAGCGATTCATCTGCTAGACATTTCTTTAGATTGCAGATGTGGAATACATTGTGAATACCACTGAGCTCTTCAGGTAAGTTCAACTTATAAACCACTGCTCCTACACATTCGATGATCTCGAATGGTCCTATTTACCTTGGGCTTAACTTACCTTTCTTACCAAATCGCATCACTCCCTTCCAGGGTGATACTTTTAGCAGAACCTTATTACCAACCTCAAACTTTAGAGGTTTTCGCCTTTTATCAGCATAACTTTCTGCCTATCCCTGGCAGCTTTCAGGCGGTCACGAATTTGGACAATCTTGTCCGTTGTTTCAAAAACGATGTCAGGTCCTGATAACTGAGCTTCCCCTACTTCTGCCCAACAAATAGGCGTTCTGCATTTCTACCATATAGTGCCGCAAAAGGCGCAGCCTGAATGCTCGTATGGTAGCTATTGTTATAGGAGAACTCGACCAACGGCAGGTGGTTATCCCAACTACCACCTAAATCAATTACACATGCACGTGGCATGTCCTCCAGAGTTTGGATGGTACGTTCACTCTGCCCATCTGTCTGAGGATGGTAAGCCGTACTAAAATTTAAGCGCGTACCCAATGACTGTTGGAAACTTTTCCAAAAATGTGATGTGTTTCTAGTATTCCTGTCCGAGATAATAGATACTGGTACACCATGCAGCGATACAACCTTATCTACGTACAATTGGGCTAACATGTCGGAGCTATAAGTTTCCTTAATGGGTAGGAAATGTGCTGACTTAGTCAGTCTATCTACTATCACCCATATAGTATCATTTCCTTTCTTTGTCTTTGGCAACTTGGTGATGAAATCCATTGTCATCATTTCCCATTTCCAAGTGGGAATTTCAGGTTGTTGTGGCAAACCTGATGGCTTTTGATGTTCAGCTTTGACTTGAGCACATGTCAAACATTTAGCTACATAGGCAGCTATAGACTTCTTCAAGCCTATCCACCAATAATTCGCCTTCAGATCCTGGTACATCTTATCAGCTCCAGGATGAACGGAATATTTGGAACTGTGGGCTTCCTGGAGGATGACCTCCCGAAGTCCTCCATAAACTGGAACCCATATTCGCCCATTTAACCTTAGGATTCCGTCCTTGCCATAGGATAACTGCTCTTCAGTTACTCCTAGCTTTTCATCAGGATAGTTAGCCTCTAGCACTTCCTTCTGCGCAGCTAACAATCTTTCATTCAAACTATTCTTTATCTCAATGCTCTTGGCATTGATCCTTATAGGCTTCACTCTTTCCTTCCTGCTTAAGGCATCGGCAACCACATTTGCCTTGCCTGGATGGTATCTTATCTCACAATCATAATCATTCAAAGTTTCCATCCAACGTCGCTGCCTCATGTTTAAATCCTTCTGATTAAACAAGTGTTGAAGGCTTTTGTGACCAGAATAGATCACACACTTGGTTCCATACAAATAATGCCTCCACAGTTTTAGTGCGAATACAACAACACCTAACTCTAAATCATGGGTGGTGTAATTCTTCTCGTGCACCTTTAACTGTCGTGAAGCATAGGCATTGACCTTGCCTTTCTGCATAAGCACACATCCCATCCCGGTGTGTGATGCATCACAATATACTACAAACTCATCAATTCCATCAGGCAATGTCAATACGGGAGTATTGCTCAACTTCTGCTTCAAAATATCGAAGGATTCTTGCTGCTTAGGCCCCTAGTCAAACTTGCTATTCTTGCGAGTGAGTAGAGTCAGGGGTGCTGCAATTCTTGAGAAGTTTTCGATAAATCGCCTGTAGTATCCTGCCAGTCCTAGAAAGCTGCGAATCTCCGTAGGCGTCTTCGGCTCTTGCCAGTTCATAATAGCTTCAATCGTAGCGGGAATTGGACTTCACGAAGCCAAAATTCACACTTTGAAAATTTGGCATAGAGCTTTTCTTGATGAAGCAGTTTCAGAATGCAATGGAGATGCTTCTCGTGGTCAGCTTGACTCTTCGAGTAAATGAGAATGTCATCGATGAAGACGATGACAAATTTATCCAAGTAAGGCTTGCAGACGCGATTCATGAGATCCATGAATGCGGTAGGTGCATTAGTGAGTCCAAAAGGCATCACTAGGAACTCGTAATGACCATAACGAGTCCTAAATGCAGTCTTGTGCACATCTTCATCTTTAACCTTCAATTGGTGATAGCCTGACCTCAAATCAATCTTAGAAAAGTAGCTTGCCCCTTGTAGGTGATCGAACAGAACGTCGATCTTGGGCAAAGGATACCTATTCTTGATAGTAACCTTATTAAGCTCATGGTAATCGATGCATAGACGCATCGACCCATCCTTCTTCTTGACAAATAGGATTGGCGCTCCCCAAGGAGACGAGCTAGGTCTAATAAAACCTTTGGCTAGCAATTCATCTAGCTGCGTCCTCAATTCCTTCATCTCTGTTGGTGCCAACCTATAAGGTGCTCTTGCAACAGGCGCTGCTCCAGGGATGATGTCGATTCTGAATTCTACTTGCCTATCTGGTGGTAAACCAGGTAGTTCTTCAGGAAATACTTCGAGGTATTCAGAAATGACTGGAATATCTTCAACCTTGGGCTTCTGCTCATCAATAGTCACTTGTGCCATATAGATGACACAACCCTTCTTCAGACACCTAGATGCCTTGAGCATAGACACTTGCCCAGGTAATCCATACCGGGTATCTCCTTGAATGGTAAGTGACTCACCAGATGGAGTCTTGACCACCACTTGCTTCTTGTTGCAGACGATCTGGGCTTGGTTATTAGATAACCAATCCATGCCTAAAACTATGTCAAAACCGGCTAACTTCAAAGGAAGTAGGGATAATGGAAAAGAGTGGTTCCTAATTGATATAACACATCCATCTAACACAGTTGAGGCGGTCTCTAAGGTACCATCAACTAATTCTACCTCATACTTCACACTTAAGGTTTTAACAGGTAGATTCAGTAATTTACAAAACTTATTATCTATGAACGACTTATCAGCACCTGAATCAAACTACACTCTTGCATAAACATCATTTATGAGGAAGGTACCTATGATCACATTGTTGTTTTGAATCGCCTCCTGTGCGTTCATCTGGAAGACCCTAGCATTGGTCTTCTTGGCTTCCTCAGGCTTCTTGGCGTATTTAGGGCAGTTGGTTTTGATATGCCCTTTCTCATTGCAGTTGTAGCATGTGGCATCCTTGATCTTCTTGCAATCAACAGTCTTGTGCTCTTTAGACTTACATAACCCACATGCAGATGGTCCTGACCTAGACTTGGACTCAAGTCTGCATTTTCCAAAGTGGCGCTTTTGGCAAGTCTTGCACTTTGGCTTTTCCTCAGCTTGTTGGCTAACCCTGTTGGATCCAGACTTCTTCTTGAAGTCAGTTCTACCTTTGTGCTTCTTCTCAGACCTCCATGAGTTGCCATCCTCACGCTTCCTCTTACCTTCCTCCGAGTTCTTTAGCGATCTTAGCCTGACTGCGTCCAAGGTAAGAGATAGAGATAGATCTGCTGCTGACCTAAAAGTAGCAGGTCTTGAAGCCTTAACACTGGCTTTGATTTCTGGGGCTAAACCCCCAATGAAGCGAGCAATCCTTTTGGGTTCCGGGGTAACCAGATACGGAACCAGTCTGGACAGGGTATTGAAACTGGTGAGGTAAGCTTGACAATCTAAATTCTTCATTACTAATGACAAGAAATCTGACTCAATCCTTTCAACCTCATGATGAGGGCAGTAGTTCTCTTTAATGAGAGCAACGAACTGATCCCATGACAGATTGTAGAGTGGGATCTTCCCAGCAGCTTGAATGAGAGACTTCCACCATGTTAATGCCTCTCCCTTGAATGATTGGGATACATACTTCACTATATCCCTTTCAGCACAACCGCTGATATCAACAACTGTGTCCATTTCATCTAACCAAGTCATACAGTCAATCGCCCCTTTCTCCCCAGTGAAATCCCGGGGTTTGCAGAATACAAAGTACTTATAAGTACAGGACTTGGTACGCGGTTTATCATCAAACACTATCCTCTTGGATGGAACACTGTGTTGATTTGAGGAATGTTGAACATCCTCTTTCTTAGGCTTAGGTTGGGTAGAGGGTGGCTTGCTGTGGGCTTTTGAATGAGTCTTAGGGACAGACTTAGAGTGGGGTACAGATGAGGTCCTACTATGCGTCCCACTAGATTCCCTGAGCTGTCTGTCCACTTCCTTAGTTACAACAGTGTCAATAAGTGTACGGAGCTCTTCTCTGGTTATATTGATCCTATCCTTATCGTGGTTTTCCACGGGATGACTGTTTACTTCCTCCGACCTAGCCATGTAGCTTAATTGCTACATAAAATCAAATAAGGACAAGGTTTATATAGAAGTTTATACAGTTTTATCGTTTTTGACGATTTATTAACCATGATTTTTAATAACCATTTTAGTTAATTTGATAAATATATAATTATTCAGGATTTTTATCATAACCCTTAATTATAAGTTATTAATAGCACAAAAGGCCTAGTCACGTAGACAGATTTAATTTATAAACCGGGATTTTATAGAATCGAGGTATTAGGGTTTTGAATCAAAGCTCATTACCTTTTCTAGACAGAGAGTTGTAGGCTACTACTATCTTTAGTCTTCAAGGGACATTAATTAATGCCCGTAGGCACTTCATCCTTAAGGGATGGTTATATAAATAAGGGAAAATTGGAATAATCCAAAATAAAGATGACTTATGTGATTTTAGCGAATCACATTTTGCCAAGAGTGTTAACATGCTTTCAGATGTTAACAAGAATTGGAATCTTTTGTGTAGGTTTTACCATCTTGGCCATGTCTGCAACGACATATAGACTAGGTTTTACCTTTAAGATTCTTTTAATATTTATCGCAGAACAATCCTAAATTGAGATGTTTATATGGATCTGAATCTAATTATGGAACTACCATCTTAACCCTGTCTTAAGATGACACATGGCTAGGTCCTGTCCTTTTTAGATTTTGCCATTTTATAATGGTAGATCTTTTAATAGGAATGTTATTTTCATTTATTTTATGTTCTATGTTTATGCATATAATTAACAACAATTATGAAAATTTAAATTAAACCATTCCATTACTAATTCAAACAAGTACAAATTTTGCCCTAAACGGGACTTCTAAGAAGTAACATACCCACGCAGGGGCGAAACAAACAAATATACCCACGCAGGGGTCAACAGAAAGACATGCCCACGCAGGGGCAGAATACAAAAAGACAAGTTCACGCAGGGGCTGAGTACAGAAACAAAAGTCCACGCAGGGACTTGATTACAACATAAATAAATAAACAAACAAGGATCTTCAATAATCCCTTCTATTGGACTTCCCCTTGATCAGGTCTGATAACCCCTTGAAGAAGCCTCAGTTGTTTCTGCGCTCTGTTTGAATATCCCGCTCACATCCGTCCAATCTATCGAGAACCTCTTGTTGGCGTTCTGGCGGGATCAGTTGCGGCTGCTGATGCAGAGGTTGAGGAGGTGGCGGGTGCTGGTACACATAAGGTGGGTACCCAGTAGACCAAGGACCACCATAGGGCCCTTCAGGATGAAGAGCGTTGTAGTCCCACGCTGCCTGATAAGGATCAACATCCCCCCATCTGTGGTTCTTCTTCTTGGAGTGGCGGGTAGTGGCTGCCACTCGAGGGTTGAGGAGTGCTGATGCGGACTCCTCCTCGCACGGACATCCGTGCGTTTGATCTTCTCCGCCTCGGTGGCTCCGGAGGCGGTTGCTCGACTGGTGGTGGTGGCGGTGGAGTGACTGCCACATAGCAAAGAATCCTCGGAAGGATCCTGCTGCTGCTGCTGGTGAGGCGAGGAGTGCTCAGAGGGGGTAAAATACCATTCAAACTAGTTGAACCTCGCCTGATAGCTATCCGGACCACGGTAAGGCGATCCATGAAACGAGGACCCATCAAAGATCTCGATGGGGTGGTTTGGGGTCCCGGTTGCAGGCTCGACGGGATCCGTGTCCTCGTCCATATCCATGGCGTGATCACCGGAGAAATGGTCATCTGGTCCCAATGGGTTAAAACCCACGGGTTCTTGAATATAGTTAGCCGGGTTGAACCGGCTCTGAAAAAATGGGAGTGGGGTCGCCGAAAGAGTGGTGCGAATTCGATCGCTGAAGAGGTATGAATGAAGGTTGGGGGTTGTTGGGCTCATTTTCCGATTGTGGCCTAAAGGAATGAAGGTAAGATGGTGAGGAGCTTAGGGAGACGGATCGCCTCCCCGGTTCAATTTAAGTCCTCCAAGGTTCTTGGGGACTGGTGCTCATGGTGATTGATGGTGTGCGCCGGTGGGAAGGTCCGGCCTCGTGATCATGGCCCGTCACTGGGGCCTTGCCTCTACCTCTTCTGAATCGCGGCGACATAATTAGACCTGTCAACATAAATAAAGATAACAACAAGAAATATGTATAGAAATGAAAGACAAAAATAAAACAAAACAGAATTTGTCCTATGTTATTTGTCTAGACTCGAGGATCGAGGAATGTGCAATTTGTGTAACTGAGATTAAACACAAAAGGCTAGTGTTTAATTCACTCAGTGTTGGCTCTGATACCAACCTGTCACACCCCGATATTTCCACGTATTACCGGTGGGCCCGGTGGGGAGTATCGTGACGTAGTTGATATCATCATAGTCAAATAACACAAATTTAAATGCACAGTGGAAGCAAAAGATAGATTCATTTCAACCAAATAAATTGTAATATTAAGTATCATAAAATAATTGAAAATGATCCACAGGCAGATCGAAAGAAAAAGGAAATTGTTCAACAGACTTTAACATCTAGAGCTTGCGAGACTTGATTATTGATGCCTGGAGTAGCCAGCCTATTACGTATAGTACCTGCACTTTACCTTTTTTTTGGAAAATACGTCAGTTTACACTGGTAAATACAACTTAACTGACTCATTTTGAAAATGTTTAAGAAAATTGATTTGAATGCACTTAGACAAAAATATCTTTTATAACTTGGGACAATTATTAAAAATAATCTTGTATACAGTTTTACTTATTTGTCGTCCATCAAGGCCGGTTTGTAGGGCCGGACAAGATTAACTGACACACCACAGGTATAATACCCACAAGGTTAATTCCTTTAAGTGGGCTACCAGTTTTTACATATGCAGTTGTCAGGTGTACGCCTACACCCCGTGCTTAGGTCGTGGCCATTTCTTTGAATGATGCCAAGGATATCCGGGACATGGTCATTTAACCCCCAAAGGCCATACACCAAATAATACAGAATAAAACAGGTTATGTAAATACATTAATCACAATACGATTTAAATGACTACATACCCGACCAAGCGGTATTATTATAATACCGTATCCCAAGCCCGTATAGGGAAAATAAGTTAAGAGTATTTACCTTTTCAAGTAATAATCACAACAAGCAAGTGCACATAGCTTTTACTGGTGCTCCTAATCTGGAACGAAGATTTTTAATAACCTATTAGATTCTTAATGGGTCTTTAATTAAGCCTAAACTTAGACCGGCTAGTTTTAATGGATGATACGGTTCAAACGCACGATTAAGCGAAGACCGGAATAGAATGTGGTTTAGACTCGACAAGTTTGGAGACTTGTATAATACGGGTAAAGTAAACACATTCTGGATTTTGAGACAAAAATGATAAGGTTTGACCCGTTTCAGTCAATTTATGCAAACTAGTTACATAAACCGAACCGAACCGAACGCGATAAATGCGTAACGGGTAACCATAAGAGTCATATACAGGTTTCCTAAGTTAATATACATTAAATATGTTGCGACATCAGTAAGATATCTTCTGTTATGCCCCAAATGATTTTAAACTCAAATTATGCCCCGTAAGGGCATTTTGGTCATTTAAAAA
Source organism: Helianthus annuus (assembly GCF_002127325.2). Classification (NCBI taxonomy): domain Eukaryota; kingdom Viridiplantae; phylum Streptophyta; class Magnoliopsida; order Asterales; family Asteraceae; genus Helianthus; species Helianthus annuus. The sequence continues at coordinate 29,413,448 of NC_035437.2, read as the reverse complement.
GTCATAAAAGAGTTTTGAATATAATTTGAGTTTTGGGTCTGATGTAACCAGTAAAAATACTTAATTTACTAAGTTATATCAGTAGGGTATAACCTATATGTGAAATTTATCATTTCTTACTATACTATGCACTGAAAGGGCATTTTGGTAATTTCACCTAAGGTTTAATGGTTAAATCTGGAATCTGACTTCAAAAACTTTTACTTACTGTTAGAATATAAAAGTTTACTTAAAATATCAGTAAGCATCAAGTCTTACATATCTAATATGGTTTTAATACATACTATGTGCTAAAAACGCTTAAAAAGGCGTTTTTAAGCTATTTCCGGGTTTTATAAGAAAAGCTGATATTTTTATTATTCCAGAAAGCTTAAAATACTTTATTTATCATATAAAATCAGTAGCAAAAGGTTTGGGGTCAAAATGTTTTATAAAACTCATTTTATAGCCCGAAAGGGCAAAACCGACAAATACCGATTTAAGCTTAGAACTCTAAGTTATGCTCAGCCTAAAAATAAATAAAAATCTTCAAAAATCCCAAAATATTATTTTATATCATTAGATAAAAATTTTGATATCAAAAATTGGGTTTAGATAGGCTATATGCTAATTATGCCGTTTATTAAGTAAAAAGCTTTCTAATTACGCTATTGAGCATAACTCCTAATCTAGACCTCAAACTGCTGTGAAACTTTAGGGACATGTTTATAAATCAGTAATGAAGGTTTCTATTCTTTTACTTTTTCAAAAATTACGTTTTAAGGTGTAAAGGGCATAGTAGTCAACATTTAGGCATATAACGGAAACATGCAAATGATTTAGATAATTAATGAACCAAGTTGTATAATCACAGAGGGTTATACTAGCATGAAACCTGGTCCTAATAAGGCTCTAAGGAATTTCTAAACTATGCTCAAACGGGTCAGAACTGAAAGTCAAAGCAGAAGTCAAACTATGCGACTTTCGGTCCCGAACCGAGCCTAAACTGAAAATTGTCGGGGTGAACATGTTTAGACATGTTCTTACATTAATTACCAAGTTATATTAATGATAAAACAGGCTACATGGCTTCTACATTGCTAATTATGCATTAATTTGAAAATAAGCTTTTTGTTGACTTTTTAGGATTAACTTTGACCCAACAATTGACCTAGTTAGAGTGGGAATCAGAGGGTGCCCTTTTGAGGGTTTATTGCCCACATAATTACCAACTCATAGGTACTTTCAATTTGAAATTTGACTGGACAAATTAAGATTAATGACGAAGTCAAACCTTAATTACGACGGTTTGACTTTAAGCTAATTAACTAAGCCAAACTGAATTAAGAAGGGTTAAGGACACTTACAAGAGTCCAAAGGATGATTAGGAAGCCTAAGGAATCTTGGTTGCTGTCCACAGAGCTCCAGAAAGCAGCTTGAAGTGCAATGAAATGAGCAAGTCCAATTGTTACAATTTCAAGCTCTTATATAGTGAGCTAAATGTCACAAGATCATCACACCTAAGTCTACAGGTGTTTCCTGATGTTCCCCGGGTGCCCCTATAATGCCAAAACCATTTGCCAAGTCCCTGAATTCGGAAACCACTCATATAAGGCGGTGCAACCTGCTAAACAGGCATCTGTCCATTTTCTGCTGACAGCGACTGTCTTACGGACCGTATAAGCACTTCTTACGGACCGTAAGCCTTTGGCTTTGCGGTCCATAACCGACCTTGAATTATATCGCCCAGTTGCAGAGCTTGCGGACCGTAAGCCAAGGCCATACGGTCCATATCCGATGACCAGAAAACAAAAACTTGCAAACTTTCAAGCTTTGACCATGCAACTTTGGAATTTCCGAATCACCTGCTTTCTTTTCAGTGTAGGGACCATGTAACCAGACTTTTGCATGGTCTTGCCATGCACTTACACATTTTGGAATCTTATGGAGAGTCTTATCACGCACATAAATAAAGTTTAATTCTTTTAAACAAGAATTTTAATTATAAACTTTGTTGTAACATTATTTAGATACCCCAAATCTTTATAACTAATTTTGTTTATTACGGAAATGACCGGTTCTAAATATGTCAAATGTTTATCATAATGATTAAGGTCTTGGGATTTATAATTTGGTCGTTCAGAGGTGATTATTAACATGTCGACCTTTTAAATCCTACCATACATCTTTTACTTGATTCGGGTTCCTGACACGTTTATCTTACATGACACGTGTCTTTATTTTATTGGGTATGATTTTACGAGGTGTTACAGAGATTTTAAGGAAAAGCTTGTTTTTAGGAAGATTTTCGTACGGTGTGGCGTTGTACTTGAGTTGATGTTCACGCGAGCGTTGTCGAAAAGGTTTTTTTTAGTTATCAAAAGGTCTTATGGAAAACTTGATTTTTACGAAAAGTTTCTTATGACGTGGTGTTAATCTAAGTCGATTGTTAAACCAACGTTACAAGAGAGTTTTGTTTGTCAAAAAGGGTTTTAATTTAAATTTTTTCAGAAAATTTCCTTTTATTCTCAAAAATTTCGTTTTCACAAAAGTTTTAAATGGTTCGAAAAGTTTTAATTAGCGTCGAGCCCCACATGGCATCTTTCCACGAAAGTTTGTCAATATGGCTAAAACACTTATGTATAGGAAGTACCAGCGGCGTATCCACCATGTTTTAGCCATATTGCCTCTGTCCCGTGAAGCAATGTCATGTGTCTCGATATGGTACGGATAGATTTTGCGTCCTCGATCCAAACGAATAGTGGTTGGACCAAGTTTGGTAAGGAGATTGAGTAAACTAAGCGATGGAGTTGTTTACGAACTCAGTTTAGCGATACGAGTGTGCATGAATGAGTCAGCGATTGAAGCATTGAGGTAGCGATAAAGGCTAAGCGACATGCAATGAGCGAAATGCGATGAGCGACACGCGATACGCAATAAGCGACGAGCGATATGCGATAAGCGCCGGGCGAAAAGCATAAGGCGATAAGTGATACGCGAAAAGCGACACGCGAACAGCGATAAGCGAAAAGCGAAAAGCAAAAAGCGATAAGCGACGAGCAATAAGCGATACGCGAACAACAAACAGCAATACGCGATAAGCGATAAGCGAACAGCGATACGTGAGGTGCGATAAGCGATACGCGAACAGCGATGAGCGATACGCGATAAGCGATAAGCGATCAGCGATAAGCGATAAGCGTCGAGGGAAAAAGTGACGCGAGTGTCAAAGCGTTGAGATCAACACATGCGATAAGCGTTTAAGCATTCAAGCGTAGAGCGATAGCGAATGCGAGTTAGATTTCCAGCGAAGGTGCGATTGCGTGCGTGTAGGCTTACGAAAAGTCTAGTGATGATGCGTTTGAGATGCGATGAGATGTTACGCCTTGCGAATGAGTTTAGCGTGTTGAAAATAGTCTCAATAGTATAAGAGGTCTGATAACGTTCAACTCTGCATGGCACTTTCTTCACGAGAAATTGGTTAGCATGGTGAAGCACTTATATATAGGAAGTACCAGAGGCATATCCACCATGCTTTAACCACACGCCTTTGTCCCATGAATAGGTGTCACACTTCATCAAGATGGTTAAGACACTTATATATAGGAAGTACCAGCGACGTATCCACCACGCTTAACCATGCTTTTAATGTTACGGCATCATTGGAACTTACTACGATCTCCGTGCATTGACCAAAATAATCCCGTGTGCACCCGTGATTAAGTTGTTCCTTTCACGTTTATCGTAACTTATTTCAAGGACGCATAGGGAGTGTAAAATACATTATATCGTGATATAGTATATAGTACTAGTGTTATAGTCTGTGTTGTGATCTTAGACTAAGTGCAAGAACGAGGAAGAGGGAGAGAGAGAGAGAGAGAGAGAGAGAGAGAGAGTCAACGTCGCATAGTGCGGCGACATCGAGCGATAGGACAAGTATACAAATAAGAGTTTTCGTCGAGAATCGTACCATCAACAGCGTCATTCTGCGTCTGGTTGGTGTTGATATGGTAGACTCTTGCTGGAGCTGCGGTTGTTGCTGGAGGTGCGAGCTGCGTCGGTGGTGCGGGGAGTGCTAGCATGCCTGGATGTCGCGGTCCTGTGCGGCAGTGGCGGGTGAAGTGGCTGTAATAGTTGAAATCGATGCAATAGCGACAGTTAGTTCCCGCTTGATGGTGATAGGTACACCTTTGACACAGGGGAAGAGTTCCCGTGTAGGCGCGCTTTTGGTGAACTGGAACTGCTTGAAGAGGTTCGGGTTGAGACAATTTCAGTTGCTGAGGAGTTTAGGCTCGGGCTCTTTCTCTTGCGGCTAGGCTGAGATTCTTGTAGTGGTGCGTTGTCGTCTGAGGATTCGTTGGAGGATTCGATGATGATTGCTTGATTAGCCTGCCTGGTGGCATTCTTGGAGAAGAATCCCGCGAAGACTCGCTTGTCATTGATTTCTGCGGCCAAAAAATAGGTTTCTTCGATGGTTGTAGGTTTTGCAACTTCGACAAAATCGCCCACACACTCAGGCAAGGCACGGATATACTTCTTGATAGCCTTCTCAGGAGTGTCAACTTGGCTTGGGCAAATAATGCTAAAGTGTTTGAACCTTGCTGTGAGGCCGTTGTTGTCATCGTCAACTTGCATGATTTCCCAAAATTCGTCTTGTAGCTTCTGGACTTCGTGGGGAGGGCAATACTCTTCCTTCATGAGCTCCTTCAGATCATCCCAAGAGAGAGCGTAAGCGGCATTGTTCCCATGTTTGTTACGCTCGACTGTCCACCAGTCGAGAGCTCTTGATTGAAATACTCCTGTGGCGCATGTGGTACGAAAATGCTCATGGCACCCACTCTGAAAAAGGGTCACCTCGATGGCACCAAACCACTGGAGTAGCTGAGATACACCACCTTCACCTGTGAAGACCATCGGGTCACAGGCTTTGAAGTGCTTGTAGTAGAACGTAGACTGCGGCGCGTTGGTCTTAGAGTCTTCCGAGGTTCTCGAGCTGCTGGGAGATTGAACCTGTGCAACGATTTGAGGAATGACTCAGGCCACTTCCTTAGCCACGAGTGAGGCGATCCTCTTATCGGCGCTTCGTCTGGCTCTTCTCCTGGCCGTACGTCTCGAGGTGGAATCGTTCGAACACATCTAAACGAAGAGAGATTTGGAATGAGATTCGATCATAATGATTTTGAGTATGCGATGCGATTGAGCGTGTTTAAAATTTGTTGCAGGTAGCATAGTAATACGTATTCACATAGGAGCCACATAGGAGACACGAGATTCCTAAGTTCTCACGTATAACACATGTAATCGTATAATATATATACTTACGTACATATATGTTTGTATAGATAGTGCGAGGACGCGTTGAAGAGAGAGCGAGTTGTTAGACTTTAGTTTCGTTGCGGACATTCGTTTCTTGTTTTAGGTTGCGATGGCTGTGCGAGTTGTGCCTGTAAAGCGGGGAGCGAAAAGCGACAAATCGATAAAGCGGTAAAGTCGAAAAATCGATAAGGCGTAAAATCGTAAACATGTATGATTCATTGACGCGTAAAAATCGACGATTGCGGCTTAAAATAGATGGAGTGTCGGGGGTGTTAGACATGACTACCCAAAGTGATTCAACTATCCTCAACAAGTTCGAGCACACGCGTTGGCCTAATAGACTATGCTCCCACCGGGATGCGGCTACATCATTCGTCCTTCCAGCTATTACGCGGCTCGAGTCGTTGATACAGTCGAGACTTTGGTGAGGGCTTTTGAACCATTTTAAGGAGTGGAATGAGTTATTAAGATGCGGGTTTCACCCTTATCTTAACAACTTTGCTCCTAGCTGTGGTTGTGCTCACCGGGATAAACTCGGGAGTTCCACTAGATAGAAATGGAGATTTTCCGTTGAGATGTGGATATCACTCCTAACTCAACGAAAGGTTCTCGTGCTAAGAATAATGCGCTGAGTGAGTGATGTTGTCGAGAGTTCTTGGTTTTCACACCTATTCTTGACACAATCACTCGGTTGTGTTATGAGTGCGTTCTCGAAAACGTGTGCATTGTGTTAGCCTTAGGAAAGGCAAAAGTAAGTTTTCAGCCTTAGGAAAGGCTCCTTCGTACGAAGCTGTATGTGCGGGAGTTCATACGAAGATTAGGTTTCGCGAGTTTGAATGAGAGTATAACAACATGTAGGTCCGTACAAAAACCCCTACTGGGTTCACACGAAGCAACATACCAGCTGTTCAAAGGCAGGTACTTAGTGTCACACCCCGACCACGTAAAACAACAAAACATGGCGGAAATGTCAGGGAGTGTTGTAACAGAATCATTGTTTCACAACCATGGAATAAATAATTTCGTTTTATTAAATCAAATGTGTTACATTACATTGGAAATTGAAACAAAACATAAATAAATAGTCTTTCATTGTTATTAAGTCACTAAGGCCTCGTCCATTCCTATGTGAGCATAAACCAATATCATCATCAAATATCATCAACTATTGTACCTGAAACACATGTGAAAATACGTCAGCATAAAAATGCCGGCGAGTACATAGGTTTTGTATGAGTGTCAGATTCATGGCTCGTTTTACATGTTGCAATGCTTATTTGAAAACAAACCTTATTTTGAAAAGTATAACATTGCGACATAATTAACCAACTCAAATCAAGTTGATTATAATTTATAAAATCTCGTAGCCATGATTTTTAACTCCAAAAACATTTGTTTAATTTAACCCAGATTGGAAATCGTTTTTGAAATAAAAACTCGAATAGTATATATATATTGTTAGAAAAACCTTTTAATATAACTTTGTTTTGATAACAATTGCCCAAGTGATCTAGATAACGCAACGACATATAATGTGTTAGAAGCACTTATATATAGGAAGTACCAGCAGCGTATCCACCATGCTTTTAACACATTACACCCACCCCGTTACCTAATCACTTCCCTAACCCAACGGTTCAAACAGTTACAAATGGTTCATGTCAATCAACAGATACAAACAGTTCACACGGTTCAACAGTTACAAACGGTTCACATAATTCAATGGTTACAAACGGTTCACATAATCAAATGGTTACAACGGTTCACATAGTCAAATAGTTACAACGGTTCAAAATGTAATTCAATGTGTCCATATGCTGGATGAGCATATGCAGCAAAATGTAATGTAAAACAATGTACTAAGTATGCACACAATGGACATACATAGCATAAAAACATAATGAAATCATGTACTAATAGCGTACTAATGAACATAGCAAGTATGTGATATAAAAACATGAAAACATGAAAGTAACAAGTAGGCACATGTGTTTCACCCCAAAAAGTTTGAAAAACAGTAAAAGAGGGGTCTATGTACTCACTTGAGGGTGCTTAGAAGTCTTGAACAACAACCAAGCAAAGCTAGAAGATCACTGAATCAAACGGCACCTAATATAGGTAACTATGTAAATAACCGGACCTAAATCGGGAGATCGATAGAATAAGGTTTCGTAAACCAAATGAGTGTTGCGTCTCATATGATATGGTTTAACAAAGCCTATATTCTAAAATGAAACCTATCCTAAGTTCTTACGACCCGTTACGACCCGTTTAGGTAGCTTACACTACTTTAACGCGTCGTTTCCGTAAAACGCGTTCGGAACGCCTAACTAGTCCTATGACAAGTATTATATGCCCATATATGTTTAAATATGTTACATAATCAGTTACGTGACAAAAATTTAGGTTACATATGCTTAATTACCAATTATGTATGAAAAGGGTATTTTGGTAATTTATCTATGGCATATAAACTACTTATCATACAACTACTTAAGCTAGGTAACCATAAGGTATAACCTCGGACGGTTATTCCCTATGCTACTATGGTCACTAAACATGTTTGGTCGAATCCTAATGATCGACCAAACAGGTCGTGTTCGAAAGTCTAAGCGGGTGTTTAGTCCGCTTGACTTTCGACTCTACACAAGCACTAAACTTAAAAGTGACGAGCTAAACATGCTAAAACATGTTTAGTTAAGTTAGAAAATAGGTTTGGTATCAAAACAAACGGTTTTGATACCTAAAAGTAGCTTGGTTACAAAATACGCGAGAATACGCATTCTGGCCGAAGCTATGACTCGTCACTGAGCCTAGATAACGTGGTAATCAGTAGGTATAGTTACTAGGGACTAAAACCATCGTGATTACGCTCACGTTATGAAGTTCAAACGAACTTCGCGTTGACCATAAACTGGTCAAAGCAGAAAGTCAAACACAATTTGACTTTAACATATAGAAACGAATGAAAAGAAAGAAAGAATACTTACAGAAGGTCCCCGCAAGCTCTTGACCCGATTTACCCTCAGGTATGAAGTGTTCACTCCAACTTAGAGGGCCAAAATCAGATCAAGTGTGCTTTGGGAGTGAAATGAGAGGGGGTATTTATAGATTTCCATGAACTGTTAAGATCGTTTATCGAAAACCGAGCTTCAATCTCAACCATCCATGTGGGCACATGGTTTACAAATACAAGGGGCACTTGAAAACCATCAAAATTGGCCCATAAATTGATCAAAAACCATTTGCAAGAGCTGGAATGAGCTGGAAATAGCTGGAAACACATTTTGCTGGTCTGGGGATGGCTTACAGACCGTAAGCAAAGGTCCATACGGACCGTAAGGACCTTGCAGGTCACCAACTTTCAAAATTGGCAGTTTTAGTCCCTGCGGCCCCAAAACTTGGTTTTTGATGCATTTTTGACACGTTTAAGCCCCGTTAACCCCATTTCAAAGCTCCAAAATGATGTTAAAGTATAGGGAACTTAAAATATGCTCAAAAATATCTCGAATGTCAGTTCGTTTGGTCATACGGTTGCGTTGTTTGGTTAATTACGACGGGAGTCGCAACGAACGCAAAAACGATCCAAATTGCGCGACGAATGGAATTTTATCAAGCCAATCACTAAAACATAATATTTTAATGATTATTTGAATTTTTGGATGTCCGGATATATTCAGAACGAAAGATATGCGCGAAAATGCAAACTTATGCACTTTTTGACGCTTTTAGTCCCTATTGATCAAGAAAGTTTATTTTAGCACACTGAACCCCTCCAAGCCTATTTCTAAGCTATGTAAAGGATATGTTAGTGCATTACGTCTATTGACTTCGTCTTGCATCAAGTAATAGAATAGGATAGGTTAGAATAACTAGTGCACGAGGTTCGAGAAACAAAATTAGGTGGATAAGCAAGAGGTTCCGCTTATATGGACATTGTCCATAAAAGTGAAACCATAAGTGAGTAGTTTCGCTTATATGGACATGTCCATATAAGCGAAACCTCTCCAACTATATATAGGTGCATTTGTTGTTCATTTGGCAACGATTCTGAAAATTATAACGAAGTGCTGCCAAATCGCTTTCAGGTTGTAAACATTGTTAAATCAATCAAAGAAGCATTATAATTAGTTTGAGCGTCTGATTCATTGATTCCGCCTTTGAATCTGATAAACAACTCTTCTGATTGACTCATTCGGGTTCAACAACGATCCTACAAGTGGTATCAGAGCACAAGAGGAAGAGTTTAGCTCAATTGGATCTGTTTTTCTGTCTTCTACACCTTCTTTTTCGATTTGAACAAGTTTCCACGGTTAAAATTGGCCAAATTGTTCACAGAATGTGTATTAGTGGATATTAACAAAGCCTTGAAAGTTACAGGACAAAATTCGGACTAAAAATGGACAAAATTGGACTTCGTATAGGTTCCGCTTATTTGAACAAAGTGTGATTTCGCTTATTTGACCATATAGTTTCGCTCCAATGGACAAGAATATGCGTGGTTTCGCTCATGTGTCAGTGTAGTTTTGCTTATACGGACACTATAAGGTTTCGCTTATTCGGACATTGAGTAGTTCCGCTTATTTGGACACTATAAGGTTTCGCTTATTCGGACACTTAAGGGTTTCGCTCCAAAGGTTCAAAGGGTTTCGCTCCAAAGGTCATCAGGAGGTTTCGCTTTTGTGAACACTAGGAGGTTTCGCTTTTGTGACACTTTGTTTGAAGTTTCGCTCATTTGGACGTGACTTGGTTTCGCTTTTGTGTGCTATTTCGCTCGAAGTGTCATTTCTTGATTTCGCTCGAAAGTGAACTTTTTCGCGTCTAGATCATTTCACAACAATCAAGTATCGATTTGTTTCAGAATATTTGATATTGTTTAAACTGATTGAGTTTGTTTGATTTTGAGCTTTCAGGTATTTCCAAAATTTCAAGACATGGCTAATGTTGATCATGATAGATGGTGGAGAAATGACTACGCAAGATGGGAAATCGAAAAATTCAGGGAACCATTCAAAGAAGCCCAGAGAGCCAAAAGATGGAATGATGAATTAGAATGTTACATGGATCCACGGGGTAATCCAGTTGTTGACCCATCAAAAGTGGATTTTGAAGCTGTAACAAAATTGCTTCCAAGTCAGGCTACTTTCAACACAAGAAGGTTATTTGATAAAGAATATTTGCCGGATTTGGAAAGCAAGATAAAAGAAGTCTGTGAAGCGAGTTTACCAAAGGTGGTAGAAATGAAGAAAAAGAAAGAAGAACAGTTGAAAAAGATGGTTGAAGAAATGAAGGATATGGCAAAGAATGATGTAGAAGAGGAACAGAAGATGGAAGTTAATTCTGAGAAAGATGAAGAAATTTCAGAAGATGTTTCAGAAAGAGTTCCAGTTTTTGATCATTCATGCTCATCTGATGAAGAGTGTGATGATGATAGCAAAGAAGCCGATGATGAACAGATTCTGGAGTTACGATTGAACTGTGAAAAGCTGAAATCTGAGAATGATAAACTGTTAAACGATTTGAACAGTCTGACATCAGAAAACAAGAATTTGAAAGAAAATGAAACAAAATTTCAAGAACAGTTAAAAGTTTTGGAAAATGAAAAATCTGTTCTTGAAAATCTTAAAATTGAAAATGAAAAATCAATCAAGTCTCATCTTGAAAGAATATCTCAGCTTGAAAATGAAGCTGAAAATTCAAGAAACAAGATTGATGAGCTTGAAAAGAAATTGAAGGGTTTTGTGACTTCATCAAATAGGTTGAATTTTTCCTGTCCAAAACCAATCAATTCTATTCCAATAAGTGACAATGTCACAAATTTTGACAAAGTCAAAATTGAAGATTGTGATGAAATATCTGATGATGAAAAAGAAAAAGGAAAAGAAAAGAAAAATATTTTTAGATTTACATGAAAAATTTCAAAATACTGTTTTGCAATCTACTGAAATAGGTGAATGCTTAAAGCAAAAACCTGTTAAGAAGAATGCAGAACAGAAACAAAAAGATAAAAATATGAAAAATTCTAATAAAGAAAATAAAAGCTTATCAGATAAGTCATCCAATCATTTTCAAAAATTACAAAAATGTAAAAATGAAAACTCACAAAATGTTGGTAATAAGTGGTGCAGGTTTGACCACAGTGCTCAAAAGCCAAATCCAGCATTGAGGAGGAGTGCTGATTACCACAAAGCCAGACAATGCTATGATCTAAGCATATGGGGTGAAGGTGGTACATGGTATGATAACAGGGTGTGTTACAACTGTGGTTATCAAGGACACATTGCTGTTAACTGCCAGAATTGGAATTATGAAACACAAAGATGCTATAATTGTCAAATTAAAGGACATATTGCCAGAGATTGCCCAAGGAGTTCGATGAGAAGATCGAGGGTTGAATCTCAGAGAATGGTGAAGAAACCAGTCAATGTCAAGCATGAAGAACAGAAGGTTCTGGAACAGAAAGTGAAGCTTTCACAGGGGCAAAAAGACAGACTGAGGAAAAAGAGGAAGAAAGCACGAGATTATTTGGAAAGGATTGTGTCCTCAAGTTCATCGGATGGTACAAATAAGAGTTCTGATGAATCGGTTCACTTGACTGAAAAGTCGAGCAAATTGAATTCTTCAAATGTAAATTTGAGGGCAAATAAAAAGAAAGAGAAAGTTATTGGCGATGAATCTGGCTCATCAAAGTCAGACAAGCCAAGATCGGGCAATGAATCTGATTCCACAAAATCAAAAGAGCCACAACTTGAGGTAAAAAAGGAAGAAACAATTCCTTTAATGAATGATAAGGATTTTCCACCATTACAAGCCGCGAACCGGAAATTAAAAGGTGTTGATACTAGAAAAATGTTTAATAGCAATGTTAAACATATTTTTAGTAAGATGGCTGATGGTAAGGAAAAAGGAGTAAAAGAATTTTATGAAGAAAGGAGAAAAGTTCAAAGTAAACCTAAGACTGGTCAGGCTTGGGTGTCAAAATTGGTTGGTTGAATTTCTGACTTGCCGGAGCTTCCAGGTTGGTAAGTGTGAAGCAGGTATCGGCATCATTTGTTGAGAAATCTACAGGATGGTAACTGTGGTTAATCAAGGACATTAAGTTGTACTTGATTTTCTATCAGTGATTGTGGTATTTGACCTTACAATGTTAAATCTCTCAAAATGGTTAAAAGTAAACAAGATGATGATGTGAACCCCTAACCTACGAGTGGTTGGTAAGCAAACTATGTTTCCGGAAAAACCATTTTGATTAAAACAAACTTAAGTGCTCTGAAATCATAATGGGAAAATAGTTTGTTGTAAGGGGAGTATTGATGGTATACACCGAAACCCTCACGACTGAACAAACATGATTACATTCATCAGATTGAAAAACGTGTTGTAAATCATGGGGTAATTACTGTTTTTATTGTAATTCAGCTCACAAGATGCGGGAAAATGGATGGCGAGACAAAGCTATCAGTATCGGTTTGTCAAATTTCTTTTAATGATTTTGCATTTTAGGGGGAGAAAAATTGTCAGAAAATACAAAAACATTAGAAAATTTGAAAAAGCCAAAAACATGATAAAATTCAAAAATTTGAGTTTTGCGTAAAAAGAGGAAATGATAGTACATCAGTAGACAGTTACGGTATGCTAAAGAATTGTAATGATTAAATAGCGTTAAACAGTCTCACTGATGATATGTCGATAGGTTTTTATACATTTAGTAAACTTTTCGGGATATAAACCTAAATTCAAACTTGCTTATTTTGTGGGGAACACTACTTGGATATATAGGTAACCCCTGAAATCTCGTTTGAAAGGTCCCATATTCTGAGATACTAGGTCTTTATACTCAGTGATATCTGGGGTATTATTCCGGGACTTCTGCTGTATGGAAGTACTGACCTAGTCCCCGAATAATACTTTCTTGCATTGCTTGAAATATAGCAACCACCCTCAGCATAAAAAACAATGAAACATTCCAAAATGCTAATCGTGTGCTGTTGTAACTAAAAGATCCTCTAAAGGGGACACACCGAAAAGTCGAAGCCATCATCTCTCTGCGTATACGGAAGTATCGACCTGAGCTCTCACGGCCCTCGCATCTAACCCCTGACAGATATCATTTGTGGTATACTCACCTGTAAGACTGAATATCTGGGATTCTGGATACGGGAGTATAATCAAGAGGTGGGACACATGAATGAGTTTAAATTCTTAAAACATCTAATTCGTATCCTGAATCAGTTGAAATTTGTATGAAAATTTAAATGGATCAGTATATCCACAATCTAAGTGAATTGTTTAATTCTTTATGTGTAATTAAGCTCAACGGTACTTGTGACTTGTCAAAAACTGATATGATCTTCTGACGCATACTTAAACAAAAAAATTGTTTGTAAATATGTTTGTACATATGTCTTTACTGCTTTATATTTTCAGAAAATATAAAAAGATTTTGTTTTCTGCTTTATTTTCGACAACCGATATCTAAGATGCTGAGTTTTCAAAATCTGAGAAAGCTGATTGTGTTTCTGTAAATAAAACAAGTTCATTAATTTGAAACTTGAAATTTTTATAAAAATTCAAAAACAGTTTGTGATATCTCCAAGGTCATTAATTTGGACTTGGATGATTAACTGTGGGGGATTTGGATGCTTATACTGTTAAAGATTTAGCTTAAAATCCTGTTTGTTGAAGTTGCAAAAGTATTTGTAGTTTGATGATAGGGGAAGTGATTAGATAGTTTGATTTGTCAGAGTATGATTTCTGGAATCTTAAAATGTTGTTACTTATCAAGTGTATGAGTGATTTCAGAAAAATCCAGACTATGATCCCGAGAGCAGAGTCTAAGGGGGAGTCTGAAGACAAGCTGGAAGTTAGAAAGAGCTTGTAGCTGAAAAGCTAGGTGTCGATCCCTAAAAGCACGGAAGCTTGACGAGAGGGGGAGCCTGCTAATGATGAAGCTGTTGATGATAAAGTCAGTAATGAGATTCTGATATAAAAGTCAAAGAGAGAAGCTGATTAAAGACAAAGATTGAAAGATGCTTACATTGTTACAATCTGATTGAGAAGGCAAAATGATCAAGACTGAAGAGGTGTCATAACAGAGAATAGTCACTGAAGACTTCGTCAATATCCGAGGGGGAATCTGTTAGTGCATTACGTCTATTGACTTCGTCTTGCATCATGTAATAGAATAGGATAGGTTAGAATAACTAGTGCACGGGGTTCGAGAAATGAAATTAGGTGGATAAGCAAGAGGTTCCGCTTATATGGACATTGTCCATAAAAGCGAAACCATAAGTGAGTAGTTTCGCTCATATGGACATGTCCATATAAGCGAAACCTCTCCAACTATATATAGGTGCATTTGTTGTTCATTTGGCAACGGTTCTGAAAATTGTAACGAAGTGCTGCCAAATCGCTTTCAGGTTGTAAACATTGTTAAATCAATCAAAGAAGCATTATAATTAGTTTGAGCGTCTGATTCATTGATTCCGCCTTTGAATTGGATAAACAACTCTTCTGATTGACTCATTCGGGTTCAACAACGATCCTACAGATATTTAGAGTGTGTTAACTTATGATCATGTTCTGGAGGGTCTGTTACAGACTTACAGTACAAATTGACATACTTTCGCAGTTTGTCGAATTTAGTCCCTGTAAGCGAATAAACTTGATTTCGGCATACCAAACTATCCAAAACTTATTCTCAGTTATGTAAAGGTTATTAAGGTATGTTAAGCCTATGTCACTATTCCGGAGTGTTTGTTGCATTAAACTGGTTATATTTACGCATTAGATTGCGTATAACCTTCCAGAAAGCGATTTAAAGCCCGAAATCGAACAAGAATTTGATATGTGCAAAAGATACACATATTTTTACAATTCCCAAGTATGAAACATAATATTTCATTGATTTGGTATTTGTTTGATGGTCACGGAGGCACAGGTGTCACAGTCTCCCCTACTTTAGGAAATTTTGTCCCGAAATTTATTCGTAGGAGTCTGTCTGTGACTTTGTGTCAATTAACCACCAGAGATATGCAAGGCATAATCCTGTCATTTCCTTAACAGACATTCTTCAGAAACCAAAATGAACAGACGGAGTCATTTTCCTCAACGAGTATTCTTCAGAGGCGGAAATGAAGGAATAAATAAATGGAGATTCATTTCCTCAACGGACAATCTTCAGAAACGAAAATGAACTGACGGGGTCATTTTCAACGGGTGCTTCATCAGAAACGGAAATGAAAAGGATAATCAAACGGATATTCATTTCCTCAACGGACAATCTTCAGAAACGAAAATGAACAGACAGAGTCATTTTTAACGGTTGCTTCCTCAGAAATGGAAATGAAAAGGATAAACAAACGGATATTCATTTCCTCAACGGACAATCTTCAGAAACGATAATGAACTGACGGAGTCATTTTCAACGGTTGCTTCCTCAGAAATGGAAATGAAAAGGGTTAAACAAATGGATATTCATTTCCTCAACGGACAATCTTTAGAAACGAAAATGAACTGACGGAGTCATTTTCAACGGTTGCTTCCTCAGAAACGGAAACGAAAAGGGTTAACTCTAGATACATGACAAAACTTGCTATGGTTTCTGTGCACTAAATTCCATAATTATGTACGCATCCATAATTACGTAATTCCTTGCATAGTCTGCACAGTGCATTTCATAATGTGTAGGGGAAGAAAATCAAACCTGTGATGAGTGTGACTAGACTACCATAGGGTCCTTTTAATTAGATCGACAAGTGATCTCTTTAGTTAGACCACCAAGGAGTCTTTTCAGCTATATCATCACATGATATTCCTAACCAGATTTTTGGATCAATCTGTTTAACTAGACTACTCAAGGGGTCCGATTATAGATTAGTACTTCATAACCCAAGGGACTTAACTACAATGGAGAAGTCCATTAAGGATTTAAGATAGTACCTTTGGATATCCTACTATGAATCCCTTATACGAAGATATGGAAGATTCTACGAGGATTTGGATAACAAAAATTTAGATCACATAAGAACATAAAAAGGGAACACATAAGCACATAATCACATAATTGTTTAACTTGACCTTTAATTCACTATCTTTGGACACAGATATTTAAAGCACACCAGGAATCCAATCCGTGGATTTCATTTGGCACTTTAATCATTTTTAAGAATCTATCTATGAAGATAGTAAAATGTTAATAGGAATTCGGCTTTGTCCTTATTGAATCGTAATGTACGTATTGGATCATACAAAGAATTCAATTAAGGGCTCCGATGAAAGATACCCATCCACAAGGATCTAATTATGAAGATAGAAAGATCCTATGTGGATTTCAGAATTTGTGTAACGAGAGGTGTTTCGACACCTTGCACTAGGCGTGCATAAGTCGATACACAAGGTAGAAAGTTCATGAGGTTGAGGCGCTAGATTTGCCAAGGCGACATATGAAGCAGAATTTGAAGGTTGAGCAGCAGCAGGATTTGTAAGAGCTTTGCTTTGGATTGCAAAGCACCACATGTTAACCAAATGTATCCATCGTCCACCGTGGGTACATTTGAAACAGGGTATTCGATTCGGATGATGACAGCTACAATGATTGCACCAAGGAGCAGTTCCCTTATACGGCTTCATTCCCTGAGGCGAGTCATGGTGATAGCTAAATCAACGGTCCTCTGGAGTACGACGCCTATTTACTGGGTAATTGCAGCACCTGGTTCGGACATTTGAGTGTTGTTGCGATGAAGAGGCATCTTGAAGACAATGGAAGGCATAGGAGGAAACAAGCGAAAGATAGTCAAAAGAGAATGACAACGTATGAAGATTGTGACCTTTGTTTGTTACCAAAGGCAAACAAATGAGACAGTGACTAATCAAAGTAAGTGGGTCAATATAATGTATCGCGAAGACATGCTCGCCTATAAGTGGACACTCACCCCAAGAGTTCCCATGTAAGAGTGACTGGTCCGATACTGCAGATTTGTACGAACACTCTAGCCTTAGACAGAAGACCCAGGGTACAGCCACCCACCCTTCCAGTTTGCACGTGTTCACATTAATAAGACCCAAACTTTGACGAGATCTTGAAAACTTTGAAGGTTCAAAACCTTATAATAAATCATCCTAGAACAGATGATTAGTTTTCAAGGCAGATTCAAAATTTATGTTCTTATTGCGGTTGTCACTTAGGGATAAGTGACGGTTATTGTTTTAAAACTAAACACAAGATAATTTGTGTTAGGGTCCTAGGAAGGTTATAGTCTAGGTCAAAGCATTACTAATAACCTAATTCCCTATAACCATTGGCTCTGATACCAACTTTTCTGTCACACCCCGACCACGTAAAACAACAAAACATGGCGGAAACGTCGGGGAGTGTTGTAACAGAATCATTGTTTCACAACCATGGAATAAATAATTTCGTTTTATTAAATCAAATGTGTTACATTACATTGGAAATTGAAACAAAACATAAATAAATAGTCTTTCATTGTTATTAAGTCACTAAGGCCTCGTCCATTCCTATATGAGCATACACCAATATCATCATCAAATATCATCAACTATTGTACCTGAAACACATGTGAAAATACGTCAGCATAAAAATTCCGGCGAGTACATAGGTTTTGTATGAGTGTCAGATTCATGGCTCGTTTTACATGTTGCAATGCTTATTTGAAAACAAACCTTATTTTGAAAAGTATAACATTACGACATAATTAACCAACTCAAATCAAGTTGATTATAATTTATAAAATCTCCTAGCCATGATTCTTAACTCCAAAAGCATTTGTTTAATTTAACCCAGATTGGAAATCGTTTTTGAAATAAAAACTCGAATAGTATATATATATATATATATATTGTTAGAAAAACCTTGTAATATAACTTTGTTTTGATAACAATTGTTGCTGCATCCGTCTGTCGTCTTCGTCTTGTATCGAGTCTTGTATAGAATGTATTAGATGGGGCACAAGAATCGAGAAAAAGTAGAAGTTTAAAGCTGATTCCGCTTGAAATGGCATTAGGCCACTTTCAAGCGAAATCACCAAATCATGTTATTCCGCTCAAGAGTTAAATGTTTATTCCGCTTGAGTTGTAGATAGTGATTCCGCTTGAATTGAGTTCAAGCGAAATCACAGAGGCTATATATAGGTAGTGTCTCGAGCGAAATCAGTATGAATTGGTTCCGGTTTGCAACGAAGTGCTGCCGAAGTGTTGTCAGAATTATAAACGTCATTCAATCAATAGAAACAACAGTTTAAAGTGATATACTAGCTGAATTGAGCTTAGTTTCTTAGTTTCCGCCTCTGAAACTGAGTTTAACTCTTCTGATCGACTCGTACGGGTCACAAAACGATCCTACAAGTGGTATCAGAGCTCAGGAAGAAGAGTTCTATACAATTCAGCTGCAAATTCTGTTTCTACACCTTTCTTTTTCAAAATTCAAAAATTTTCACGGTTAAAATTGGCTCAAATTTACACAGTGCACTCGGAATTTCATATTAACAAAGCCTTAAAAGTTTCAAGTTAAAATTCGAACTAAAACTGGTATTTTTGGCTATTCCGCTTGAAAATCAGCGATTACAAGATGACGTCAGCAGCACTTTGGATCTGATTTCGCTTGAAATCACTTGTTATATTTGATTCCGCTTGAAAATTTTGCTGTGTTTCTGCTTGTATTCCAGATTCCGCTTGACAGTTTCCAGTTGATTCCGCTTCAACTAAGATTCCGCTTGAAATATTGTGTAATTCCGCTCCAAGATACTGTGTGATTCCGCTCTAGGTTATTTTGTGATTCCGCTCCAAAGTTTGTTGGGATTCCGCTTGAAACGTTTAGTTTGATTCCGCTCCAAACAGGGTTTCGCTTGAAAAGCATTAACTGATTCCGCTTGAATCAGTGTTTAGTGATTTCGCTTGAACAGTTGTTGTTTAAATTTGGTATTTTGCTTGAAAGGACTGTTTTTGAGAACTTTGAAAAACCGAAACATGGACGAGGATTTTTACAACACATTCGCTACCCCGGTTACCCAAATGAGTATTGCCCAAAACACGATGTTGGAAAACAAAACGGGAACCATGCATAAACCGCCCAAGCTTATGAACATTGAGGAATATAAGGGTTGGGAAGGACGGTTTGAAAATTGGGTACAAGCAAACTATCTAGAAGCTTGGGAATGTGTTGAAACGAAGTATGTGAGACCGATGAATGACGATGAAGAGGTAATTGCGATCAAGGATATGGGTGCCGATGATAAAAGAAAATATAAAAATGAGAAAATGATGCTAAGTCTGCTACAACAAGTTGTGAAAGAAGACATCATGGTCTTATTGCAACACAACGAAAGTTCTTATTCGATTTGGAAGGCTTTAAGATCAAATTTGTTGGTAGTCAGGAAATGATCAAGAATAAGAAATCTCAGCTAAAGAAAGAGTTTGACTTATTTCGTGGGTTGAAAAATGAAAGCAAAAAGCAGATTATCGAAAGATACTGCAATCTTTTAGCCAACATGAGAAGGTTAAGCATTGAAAAGGATAATGAGGAGTTAATCGAAAAACTTACTGATGCATTGCCACACGAGACTTGGGGCACATATCTCATGATGCTCAGAAACAAGAAAGGATTTAACACGCTAACTTTGAATAAGTTCATTGAAAAGTTGGAAGCTCAAGAAATGGAACAAAGAAAGATTTCCAGGATGAAAGACTTTGATGGTGAATAAGATATCGGGTTGTACTACAAATCAGGGTTGAATGATAAAACAACCAACATGTCACCAAAAGTTGAAACTGCATTCAATGCAAAGAACTCATCTGGAGGTTCATCAAAAGGATCAAACATCAACACAAGTTTCTCATCATTTCCATCCTTTGATCCGAATGGTTCAACAACAAGAAATGGCAAAAAGCTTCAATGCAACATTGTTTTGAACATTGAAAATGATCAGGAATATTCTAAAGAGTTAGCAAAAAGCCATATGTCTTTGTTGGGAACTGTTCTTGAATCTTATGGTAGTTTTATTGCAGGTCGAATCGGGAATCCAAGGCTTACTAAGGAAGATTACGACCAGATCGATGCTGAAGAAATGGAGCTGATGGACATAAAATGGTGTTTGGCAAGCGTGTTGAGGAGAGCTGAGAAATTCAAGCAGATTACTGGAAGAGATGATCTTCGTGAAGCTAACGTCTCTACTTTAGGTTTTGACAAATCTAAAGTCACTTGTTTTCGTTGCAGGGAGAAAGGACACTTCAAGAGGGAGTGCACAAATCGCGAAGCAAGTGGAGCTCAAAATCCTTTTAACAACAACAATGATTACTACCGGAAGGCCATCTACCATCAAGTTGCTCAACAACCAACTCAACAACAACAACATCAGGCACAAACTGCTCATGGAAGAAATGTGATTGAAGATTCTTCAAAGAGAGCTTGTGTGGTTAATCAAGATTTTTCAAAGAGAGCTGATGGTCACGCCTTGATAATAGATCAAGATGATGAAAGGTTACCCGAAGGGTTTAGCTGGGAGAATTTCACTTGGGATGATTATATTCCTGATCAAACTCCAGTTCACATAGCTTTTGTTGCTCGTGTTGAAGAAGACAGTGATGATGATGGTACTGAATACTATGCAAGAAGGATGGCAGAACATCTGAAAATGATGGCAGAAAGCGATAGTGAAGATGAAAAAGTTAAGCAAAAGAAGAAGAAAAAGATCAAGACACCTGTGAGCAGTGATGATGAAACTCCGGTGGTTAGAAGAAAAGTTAAAGAAGTTCCGAAGTTCGAGATTGATGAAGAAGCTGTTGCGAAAAAGAGTCCTGTAATGTGTGAAAATTGTGAAACAATGAAGAAACAAAATAGTTCATTGATTCACAATATGAACAGGTTAAAGGAATCTTATGATGTGCTGAACAAAGCCATGAATATGTATAATGATACAAGTGAAGAGCAGGCAACAGCAATGAAGACGCTTCAGGGAGCTTTCATGATTAAACAGAAAGTTGTGAACAACTACATTGAGAAGTGTGCTGCTCTTGAACAGAAATTAGAGTTACAAAGAATTGAGACTGAAAGAGTAAACCGTTTGTTGAAAAGTTACTCACGTACTTCTTATGTCATTGACAGGATTTATCCGACTGTTGAGGGAATGAAGGCATTTGAAGAGGATGAAGTAACTGAAGAAAAGAATACTGGAAAAGTTACTGATGAAAAGACTCCAGAAAAGAAGACTGAGAAGAAGAAAGACACAAAGAAAAAGACTAACAAAAAGGATTCTGGTAAGAAACAAGGTGTCAGTTACAACAAGTGTCCACCCCCGCTGGAAAATGTATATTTGCCCAGAAATCCAAATTCTGAAAGAGTCCAAAAGGCTACAAATTTACAGTGGGAGTCGGAGTCGTCAGTCAATTTGCCGGAAAGTATTGGTGTCACATTTACATCGTCTGACACTGATCAACAATCTCAATTGATGAAGAAAGTGGAGGATCATGTGTTAGATAACGATGAAATAGAGGAGTCAAAGTCGGAGTCAATGTCGGAGTCAAAGTCCGAGTCTAGCACTCCAGATCAAAATGAAAAACAAGGAAAAAGAGTTTATAATAATGAATTCCTGTTATCAAAATCTAATTTGAATGATGAAACATTTAAGGTGGCTTATACTTTAAATGATTCAGACAAATTATATTCTGATGAGGAATTTCCAATAAGAGGTGTCAAAACTGAAATGATAAACAAGGTTTTCAAACTTACAGAAATTAACATTTCTGAAATAAAAGATTTAAATCTTACTGATAAACCTAAAAAATACACCTCAAGAGTTAAGCAAAGAGAAAACAAGAAAAAAGGTTATGGCTCTGGTTCTGGTTTTCAAAAGAAACCTAACCATGGCAATTTCAAAAAGAAAGGACTTGGTTTTATTCCAACAGAAAAACTGAAAAATGAAAAATATGTTCGTGATTTTAAATAAAAAATGACATTTGTTTCAGGTACGTCATCAGAAGAAGAAGAAAAGAAAGCATTTTGGAGACAGTCAAACAGAGAGTTCCTTGCAAAGAAGCAAGAAGAAATGAAGAATGCTAATCAAAGAAAGGAAACTCGAACCTGTTTCAAATGTGGTAGAATTGGACATCTTGCGGTGAACTGTTCGCAAGCAATTCAAACCAAACAGGGAGTTTCTAAACTTAAAGAGATAGTGGTTGAGTTTGAACCACCAATTGACCGAACAAAACTATTCAAAAACTCTAAATTTGAAATTGGTGAATGTTCAAACAAGTTCTACAACAAAAGAGCTAAATCTGACAACCAGAAATGGGTTGTTAAGAAGTCTGTTGATAGCTCTAGCGATGATTCTGATAGGTCAAAATCAGAGGAGCTATCTTCTGGTGATGAATCTGATGCCACAAAATCAGAGGAGCCACAGGTTGCAGAAAATGGTGAAAAGTCAGTAACTCAGATGGATGATGAAAATTTTCCACCATTGAGTGCTGAAAATTTTAAAAAGAAAATTGCTAAAGTGGAAATTTCAAATCAATTTTATGATGATAAAAAGGTGTTTGATGTTGAAAAGGCCTTTAACTCCAAAGTTAAACATATCTTTGGAAAGATGATTGATCGAAAAGTCAAAGGGGTTAAAGAGTTCTATGAGAAGAAGAGGGGAGGTAAGAAACCGAGTGATGATGACTCGGTAACACCCAAGGCTGGTCAGGCTTGGGTGGATATTTTCTTTGAATAGAAAAACCTGACTTGCCGGAGATCCCAAGTTGGTAATCATGGATCATGAATCGACATCATTCTTTATATTTGATTATGTTTGTCGTACAAGTGGTACAGGGGTTGGTTCTTAAAAGTGATTAATCAAGGTCATTAAGTTGAACTTGATGTGATCCTCATACAAGTGTTTGAAGACAATATGATGAACCACATCCCCATTCCTACAAGTGGATAAATCAACTAAACTTATTTTCCGGAAAAACCATTTTGATTAAAACAAACTTAAGTGTTTTGAAATCTAAATGGGAAAATAGTTTGTTGATAGGGGAGTTCAGATTGTTTACGCCTAGTGGATGGCGCATTGATGCGATTTGATATTGGTTGTCAATTTCTGTACAGTTTGTTTTCAAATTTCTTTATGTGTTTGCATTTTAGGGGGAGTAGAAAAATTTCAAGAAAATCCAAAAACAATAGAAAATTTGAAAAAGTCAAAAACATGATAAAATCAAAAATGAGTTTTGTTGTGAAAAAGAGGAAATGATAGTACATCAGTGGACTATCACAACATGCTAAAGAATTGGAAAGAAAAAAATGTGATAAACAATCTCATTGTGGATGTGCCAGTAGGTTTTACACATTTAGTAGATTGTGATGAGATATAAATCTAAAAATTCAAACTTGCTTATTTCGTGGGTAACAATTTCTTGGATATATGGGTAACCCCCGAAATCTTGTTTGAAAGATCCCTCTTTCTGAGATACTAGGTCTTTATGCTCAGTGATATCTGGGGTATTATTCCGGGACTTCTGCTGAATGGAAATTCTGACCTAGTGTAGGATCGTTAGACGGCCTGACGAGTCGATCAGAAGAGTGCTCAGACTGAATCAGAGGCGGAATTCATTAATTCAGTCTTTGTTTAGCTTGATTTCACTAATTTGTCTCTGTTTATTACACTTATTAACAAGTTACAAGCTCTGGAGACGATTCGGCAGGGCTTCGCCATTACACAACACAACTGCTCTAACTGCTACGTAGTTCCGCTTGAATGACCCTATATATAGGCAAGTAGGTTTCGCTTATACGTACATGTACGTATAAGCGGAACTACATCATTACCTTATAAGCGGAACCATCCCAATGACACACAAGCGAAACTACCCTATGACACATAAGCGGAACCATGTCTAAAACATGATTTCTCAATTTCCGTGCATAATACAATCAGCCCTAACCTAAAACTCGAACTAAGATGTAGTCGACAGACAACTGCACCAACAGACTCCCCCTTGAATGTTGACGGAATCTTCAGTGAGAGTCTTTAAACATTGACAGCTCTTCACTCTTAATCGGTCTTCTTCAGGAACTCTTCCTGGAATTATGAACCCGGATCTTTCTTTGGCTCTAACTTTCATCAGACTCCCCCTATCATCAAGCTGGGATCGCCGTCTGGAATTTGTTATCACCATTGAAATCAACTCCTGGTTTTATCAACTTAAACTCTTCTCAGGATCTGATGTATCTCCTGGCTTTCCGTAGCAACAGGATCAGAAACCTGCACAACTCAAACACTCTATCACAAACAAACACAATAGTGATTCAACTTAATGAATCAACTAATCATTTAAGAATATTCAAGAATTTTTCTCAGTTAAAACCTATTCAACTTTCCAAAATCTGATTAAACACTTCAAACCAATTTAACCAAACCTCTGTTCATCATGTTTAGCCTTTGAGATTTTGAATATCAGCTTTCCAACATCAGTTGTCGAAATTTTTTTTTGGATTTTTCAAAACATGAAACACAAATGCAATAACAAAAATTAAATGCAGAAATGACATATATACAAACATATTTTTGTGAGTTTGTGCAAGAGGATCATATCAGCTGCCGACTAAACACTAGCACCGTTAAGCTGTTATTTCATTTTAAGCTATTAAACAGTTCGCATAGATTGCTGATATACCGATCCACTTAAATCCTCACAAAATGTTCAACCTGTTCGGGATACAGAATTAGTGTTTTAAAAACTTAAACCTCTACATGTGTCCCACCTCAGAATATACTCCCGTATCCAGACCCCAGTATTCAGTCTTACATGTGAGTATACCACAGCTGATATATGTTAAGGGGTTATGTGCGAGGGCTGTGAGAGCTCAGGTCGATACTTCCGTATACGCAGAGAGATGACGGCTTCGACTTTTGGTGTGTCCCCTTTAGAGGATCTTTTATTTACAACAGCAGCGACTATCAATTTTATTGTTTCATCAGCATGCTGAGGGCGAGCTTATATTTCAAAGCTTTTTGCAGAAAGCATTATCTGGGGACTAGGTCAGTACTTCCATACAGCAGAAGTCCCGGGATAATACCCCAGATATCACTGAGCATAAAGACCTAGTATCTCAGAATACGAGACCCTTCAAACAGGATTTCAGGGGTTACCTATATATCCTGGAGGTGTTCCCCACGTAGATGCAAGTGAAATTTATGTTTATATCCCAAACTGATCTACTAATTCTGTGAAAACCTATTGGCACATCTTTAGCGAGACTGCTTAATTGCATTTATACATTACAAATCTTTAGCGTACTGTGCCAGTCTAGCTGATGTACTATCATTTCCCCTATTCGCACTTAAAACTCATTTTTTTAATTTTTAAATGTTTTTGACATTTTCAAATTTTCTAATTTTTTAAAATTTTTACTCCCCCTAAAATCAATATATGTTTCAATTTTGATTTTCTGGGAAAATTTGAAACAATCTGTACAAAGTTTGACAACATGATATCGAATCGCTTCAATTCGCCATCCACTTGGCGTAAACAATCAGAACTCCCCCTCTCAACAAACTATTTTCCCATTATGATCTCAAAACACTTAAGTTTATTTTAATCAAAATGGTTTTTCCAGAAAAATTAGTATGTTTACCAATCATTTGTAGGTTCGGGGTCACTTCATCATTTTGTTTTCTTCAAACATTTGAAAAATTTATCATTTCCAGTTTTACCATAAACCATATGTAGAAAATCAAGTACAACTTAATGTCCCTGATTTACCACATGTAAGGCGAAAAATCACCAGAGTGAAAATTTCTCAAGAAATGTGCCAATTCATGTTCCACTTTTACTAACCTGGGAACTCCGGCAAGTCAGGTTTTTCATTTAAACAGATTCACCCAAGCCTGACGGTCCTTGGGTGATTTCGAATTCTTGTTCAACAATGGTGGAAAATTTGCATCATCCATTGTTAAACCTGAATTCTCCTTTTTTACCTCAACCACTGGCTCCTCTGGTTTTGACGAACCAGAATCATTGTCTGAGTGTGGCTTATCTGACTTAGATGAGCCAGATTCATTGCCGACACCTTTCATCTTCTTCTTTTCCTCTTTCGTCCTCAGATTTGTATCTGATGAATTCGCCTGGCTTGACTTTGCATTCGAAGGAGTCGATTCATCAGAACTTTTATTTGTATCAACAGATAAACCCGAGGACAAGATCTTCTCGAGATACTCTCTTGCCTTCTTCCTCTTTTTCCTCAGTCTGTCTTTCTGCCCCTGTGAAAGTTTAACTTTCTTTTCTTGAATTGTCTGTTCTTGAACTTTAGGTTTTAGAACCTTCTGTTCATGGGGCTTGACTTTGACTCGAATCTTTGCCAATTTCTGAGACTTAGCACTCAATCTGTCATTCGATCTCCTTGGGCAATCTCTGGCAATGTGACCTTTGATTTGACAGTTAAAGCATCTCCTCGTCTCAAAATTCCTTCTCTGGCAGTTAACAGCAATGTGTCCTTGATAACCGCATCGGTAACACACTCTGTTATCATACCATGTACCACATTCACACCAAACGCTCAGATCATAGCATTGTCTGGCTTGGTGATATTCCTTCCTCATGTTTGCTGGATTTGGCTTTTGAGCACTGTGGTCTGACCTGCACCACTTATTACCAACAGTTTTTGAGTTTTCATTTATCAATTTTTTAATTTTTGATTTTGATTGGATGATTGATCTGATGAGCTTTTATTTTCTTTTTGAACATTTTTCAAGTTTTTATCTTTTTGTTTCTGTTCCACTTTCTTCTTCAAAGGTTTTTGCTTAGAGCATTCTCCCTTTTCAGTCGATTGTAGAACAGTTTTCTGAAATTTTTCTTTTTCATCATCAGATTTCTCATCGCAATCTTCAACTTTGACATTGTCAAAGTTTGTGACATTGTCACTTATTGGAACTGAATTGATTGGTTTTGGACAGGGAAAATTCAAACTGTCTGATGCAGTCACAAAACCTTTCAATTTCTTTTCAAGTACATCAATCTTGCTTCTGGAATTCTCAGCTTCATTTTCAAGCTGAGATATTCTTTCAAGATGAGACTTGATTGAATTTTCATTCTCATTCTTCATGTTTTCAAGAACAGACTTTTCATTTTCCAAAACTTTTATCTGTTCTTGAAATTTTGTTTCATTTGCTTTCAGATTCTTGTTTTCCAGCTTAATCCAGAAATCCTCATCTTCTGAAGATTTCTTTTTGCTTACAAAATCTTTTTCTAACTCTTTGATTTTCTTTTGAGCACATTCACTTTCCTTTTCCAATTTTATAATTTTCTGAAGATGAGAATTTATCATTTTTTGTTTTTCAATGTTGTTTTTGCTAAAAACATTTCTCCCATCTTCAAGAATTTTTATTTGACTTTGAAATTCTTTCTCAGCTTTTAGTTTCTCTATTTCAAAAACTTTCATTTTATCTTTCAACATCTTGTTTTCAAATGTCAAACTGTTCAAGTTACTTAACAGTTTGTCATTTTCAGCTTTCAGTTTCTCACAAATTTCCTGAACCATAAGAATCTGTTTTTCATCAGTTTGCTTCTCATCTTTCAACTTCTTGACTTCCAATGTCAAACTTTCCGCATCCTTCAAGAGTTTGTCATTGTCAGTCTTAAAGTTGTCACATTTTGAGCACACTGTTTCATTCTTCACAGATTCTTCATTCTTTGGAATATCCTTTGTTTCCATCTTGTATGTTCCTGCACAAAAGAGTTTAACGAAATCAAAAGGATTCATACTTTCATCAATATAACATTTCCTTTTAATATCATATTTCAGACTACTCTTTGTTACAAGACACACACGAATTCTTTTATCAATTTCAGTAAGTACATCCGATTCCAATTTTTGTAAATTCTTTTCCATTTCATTTAAAAATTCCTTCCTTTTCGTACATTCCTTATGAAACTCTGCATTAACCTCATTAAAGAATTCTTTTGGATAAAGTTCTTGAAAAAAATCTTTCTTTTTTAGCTCAACCAAGAATTCATCCCATTTAGCAGGTAATGCATTTGTCAATTTCGATATTTGTTCATCATTTGATATTCTAATACCCTTGTTCCTCAAATTGTCCATTAAAATTTTAAACTGTATTTCCATCTCATTCAACGTTTCATCCTTTTGACACATGAAATGTTCAAAACTTTTAACCCAAATGTCCGTACTCACATTTCTATAATTGGTATCCACAGTTCTCATATACCAATTATTTAAACTTTCAAACTTATTGTTTTCTTGTTCATCAAAAACCATTTCCATTTTTTTACCAATCCAACACCTTTTTAGATTTTTTATTTAAGAAATCAACAAGTGTCTTATAAGCGAAACTGCAAGATGTGCACTTGAAGCGGATCTAGTAATGTTCAAATAAGCGAAACTCTTGTTGACCAAATGAGCGGAACTACTAATGTCTTAATGAGCGGACCAGTGTTGTTCAACCAAGTGAAACTGATCTGTTCACAAAAGCGGAACTATCACAACTGTCCTTTGAAGCGGAACCTTTCAAGCGGAACTCCAACCTGTCACTTGAAGCGAACCTTTAAGCGAAACCTTACAAGCGAAACTCCAACTTGTCACTTGAAGCGAACCTTTCAAGCGGAACCACTTGACATTTGGAGCGAAACTACCTGATTTTGGTGTCACAAAAGCGGAACTAGGTGGTCATAAAAGCGAAACTACCTGCTGTCCGAATAAGCGGAACCTAATCCGAAGGTAATTTGACCCATTTTTAGTCCGTAATTTGGTCCGAAATTTTCAAGGGTTTGTTAATGTCCTATAATACACAATCTGTGAAATTTTGATCCAATTTTGACCGGTAAAACTCCCTGAACTGATAAAAGAAGGTGTAGAAATCAGAATTTTTGAGCGAAAACGAGCTAAACGGTAAGAACTCTTCCTCCTGAGCTCTGATACCACATGTAGGATCGTTAGACGACCTGACGAGTCGATCAGAAGAGTGCTCAGACTGAATCAGAGGCGGAATTCATTGATTCAGTCTTTGTTTAGCTTGATTTCACTAATTTGTCTCTGTTTATTGCACTTATTAACAAGTTACAAGCTCTGGAGACGATTCGGCAGGGCTTCGCCGTTACACAACACAACTGCTCTAACTACTACATAGTTCCGCTTGAATGACCCTATATATAGGCAAGTAGGTTTCGCTTATACGTACATGTACGTATAAGCGGAACTACATCATTACCTTATAAGCGGAACCATCCTAATAACACACAAGCGAAACTACCCTATGACACATAAGCGGAACCATGTCTAAAACATGATTTCTCAATTTCCGTGCATAATACAATCAGCCCTAACCTAAAACTCGAACTAAGATGTAGTCGACAGACAACTGCATCAACACCTAGTCCCCGTATAATACTTTCTGCAAATGCTTTGAAATATAAGCTCGCCCTCAGCAAAATGATGAAACAATAAAATTGATAATCATTGCTGTTGAAGAAAAGATCCTCTAAAGGGGACACACCTAAAGTCGAACCGTCATCTCTCTGCTGAATGGAAGTTCTGACCTGAGCTCTCACGGTTTCGCATCTAACCCCTTTACAAATATCATCTGTGGTATACTCACCTGTAAGACTGAATATTGAGATCTGGATACGGGAGTATATTCAAGTAGTGGGACACGCGATTAAGTTTAAGTGCTTAAGACATTAATATCGTATCTCAGATCAATTGAACTCTGTGTGAAAATTTAAGTGGATCAATATACTGACAATCTAGGTGAATTGTTTAAAACTTAAAATGAAATCAAGCTTAACGGTGTTGGTGATTTGTCTTATAAACTGATATGATCCTCTTTCACAAACTCACAAAAATAGTGTCTGTAAATATTTCTTTTCTGCATTTCTCATATTCAAAAATCCCAAAAAGATTTTAGTGTGTTTTAGCATAAATTTTTGAAAAATCCAAAAAGATTTTCGATAACTGGTGTTGAAGAGCTGATTTTCAAAATTCCAAGTGCTAAACATGACAAACAGGTTTGGGAAGATTGTGATTTTAAAGTATTAACAATCTATCTTATAAGTGGTCATCAGAAGTTTTGGAAATGATACTCCTGCAAGTGATTCTTCAGAGACTAAATGTTAGATCATTTTATGATTTCTACAAGTGATGTATGAGTGAATTAAAAGTTTAAATTAGAAGACTAATGTTTGAGGTAGAGATTGTGCAGATAACCTGAGCTGGAGGAGAGCCAGGTCACGATCTTGGAATGGATTCTGAACCTGTGAAAGCCAGACTGCGATCCCAGCTGATTGAGAGGGGGAGTCTGAGTTACAAAGAGCCAGGTTTCTGATTCTGAAATTGTTTCTGCCGATGAATTTAAAGATTTAACACTTAAGGGAGAGTGTATGTTGATGCTGATAAAGAGAAGAGATCAACATCCGAGGAAAGATGATAGAGAAGAGAAGATAGAGATTGAGGATGCTTACAACGTCAGATACTTCAAAAAGTTTAAAGAGAAGCCCAAAGACTGATAAAGACTGAAGATGCGAAGACTCGACACTGAAGACTCCGTCAACATCCGAGGGGGAGTTTGTTGGTGCATCCGTCTGTCGTCTTCGTCTTGTATCGAGTCTTGTATAGAATGTATTAGATTAGGGCACGAGAATCGAGAAAAAGTAGAAGTTTAAAGCTGATTCCGCTTGAAATGGCATTAGGCCACTTTCAAGCGAAATCACCAAATCATGTTATTCTGCTCGAGAGTTAAATGTTTATTCCGCTTGAGTTGTAGATAGTGATTCCGCTTGAATTGGGTTCAAGCGAAATCACAGAGGCTATATATAGGTAGTGTCTCGAGCGAAATCAGTATGAATTGGTTCCCGTTTGCAACGAAGTGCTGCCGAAGTGTTGTCAGAATTGTAAACGTCATTCAATCAATAGAAACAACAGTTTAAAGTGATATACTAGCTGAATTGAGCTTAGTTTCTTAGTTTCCGCCTCTGAAACTGAGTTTAACTCTTCTGATCGACTCGTTCGGGTCACAAAACGATCCTACAACAATTGCCCAAGTGATCTAGATAACGCAACGACATATAATGCGTTAGAAGCACTTATATATAGGAAGTACCAGCGGCGTATCCACCATGCTTTTAACACATTACACCCGCCCCGTTACCTAATCACTTCCCTAACCCAACGGTTCAAACAGTTATAAATGGTTCATGTCAATCAACAGATACAAACGATTCACACAGTTCAACAGTTACAAACGGTTCACATAATTCAATGGTTACAAACGGTTCACATAATCAAATGGTTACAACGGTTCACATAGTCAAATAGTTACAACGGTTCAAAATGTAATTCAATGTGTCCATATGCTGGATGAGCATATGCAGCAAAATGTAATGTAAAACAATGTACTAAGTATGCACACAATGGACATACATAGCATAAAAACATAATGAAATCATGTACTAATAGTGTACTAATGAACATAGCAAGTATGTGATATAAAAACATGAAAACATGAAAGTAACAAGTAGGCACATGTGTTTCACCCCAAAACGTTTGAAAAACAGTAAAAGAGGGGTCTATGTACTCACTTGAGGGTGCTTAGAAGTCTTGAACAACAACCAAGCAAAGCTAGAAGATCACGGAATCAAACGGCACCTAATATAGGTAACTATGTAAATAACCGGACCTAAATCGGGAGATCGGATAGAATAAGGTTCCGTAAACCAAATGAGTGTTGGGTCTCATATGATATGGTTTAACAAAGCCTATATTCTAAAATGAAACCTATCCTAAGTGCTTACGACCCGTTTAGATAGCTTACGCTACTTTAACGCGTCGTTGAGTAAAAAGCGTTCGGAACGCCTAACTAGTCCTATGACAAGTATTATATGCCCATATATGTTTAAATATGTTACATAATCAGTTACGTGACAAAAATTTAGGTTACATATGCTTAATTTCCAATTATGTATGAAAAGGGTATTTTGGTAATTTACCTATGGCATATAAACAACTTATCATACAACTACCTAAGCTAGGTGACCATAAAGTATAACCTCGGAAGGTTATTCCCTATGCTACTATGGTCACTAAACATGTTTGGTCGGATCCTAATGATCGACCAAACGGGTCGTGTTCGAAAGTCTAAGCGGGTGTTTAGTCCGCTTGACTTTCGACTCTACACAAGCACTAAACTAAAAAGTGACGAGCTAAACATGCTAAAACATGTTTAGTTAAGTTAGAAAACAGGTTTGGTATCAAAACAAACGGTTTTGATACCTAAAAGTAGCTTGGTTACAAAATACGTGAGAATACACATTCTGGCCGAAGCTACGACTCGTCACTGAGCCTAGATAACGTGGTAATCAGTAGGTATAGTCACTAGGGACTATAACCATCGTGATTACGCTCACGTTATGAAGTTCAAACGAACTTCGCGTTGACCATAAACTGGTCAAAGCAGAAAGTCAAACGCAGTTTGACTTTAACGATAGAAACGAATGAAAAGAACGAAAGAATACTTACAGAAGGTCCCCGCAAGCTCTTGACCCGATTTACCCTCAGGTATGAAGTGTTCACTCCAACTTAGAGGGCCAAAATCAGATCAAGTGTGCTTTGGGAGTGAAATGAGAGGGGGTATTTATAGATTTCCATGAACTGTTAAGATCATTTATCGAAAACCGAGCTTCAATCTCAACCATCCATGTGGGCACATGGTTTACAAATACAAGGGGCACTTGAAAACCAACAAAATTGGCCCATAGATTGATCAAAAACCATTTGCAAGAGCTGGAATGAGCTGGAAACACATTCTGCTGGTCTGGGGATGGCTTACGGACCGTAAGCAAAGGTACATACGGACCGTAAGGACCTTGCAGGTCAGCAACTTTCAAAATTGGCCGTTTTAGTCCCTGCAGCCCCAAAACTTGGTTTTTGATGCATTTTTGACACGTTTAAGCCCCGTTAACCCCATTTCAAAGCTCTAAAATGAAGTTAAAGTATAGGGAACTTAAAATGTGCTAAAAAATATCTCGGATGTTGGTTCGTTTGGTCGTACGGTTGTGTTATTCGGTTAATTACGACGGGAGTCGTAACGAACGCAAAAACGATCCAAATTGCGCGACGAATGGAATTTTATCAAGCCAATCACTAAAACATAATATTTTAATGATAACTTGAATTTTTGGATGTCCGGATATATTCAGAACGAAAGATATGCGCGAAAATGCAAACTTATGCACTTTTTGACGCTTTTAGTCCCTATTGATCAAGAAAGTTTATTTTAGCACACTGAACCCCTCCAAGCCTATTTCTAAGTTATGTAAAGGATATTTAGAGTGTGTTTAACTTATGATCATGTTCCGGAGGGTCTGTTACAGTACAAATTGACATACTTTCGCAGTTTGTCGAATTTAGTCCCTGTAAGCGAATAAACTTGATTTCGGCATACCAAACCATCCAAAACTTATTTCTAAGTTATCTAAAGGTTATTTAAGGTATGTTAAGCCTATGTCACTGTTCTGGAGTGTTTGTTGCATTAAACTGGTTATATTTATGCATTAGATTGCGTATAACCTTCCAGAAAGCGATTTAAAGCCCGAAATCGAACAAGAATTTGATATGTACAAACGATACACATATTTTTACAAATCCCAAGTATGAAACATAATATTTAATTGATTTGGTATTTGTTTGATGGTCACGGAGGCACCGGTGTCACACTTAGACTATAGACTAGGTCAATTCTAAGACATCAAAACCTGGACTAGGTCGTGTCTTTCCTAATTCCCTATAGTTATGGCTCTGATACCAATCTGTCACACCCCAACCGATGGAGGAATCATCGGGGCGCGACACTAGGCGAATCAGATTGCTCAAGAGAATCCATAACAACTATTTGGTGACAATATTTAATGTGTTCATTATCCATACAAACAAACAATATATCAGCAAACAATTATACAGATTTCATGTTCTCTCAAACAATACAAATCCGACAACCTAGATTTATTGTGAGTTTCTAGACTTCCTAGCTTGATTTCGAGACAGTCTGTGACTAACCTGCAACATACGTTAAAATAATGTCAATACACAGAGTGTAAAGGTGAGTACACAAGTTTAACAGCATATAGTATAGCGAAAGCGTTTATGCATAACCAACATGTAACACCTAGAAATGTGAAGCAAGTAAGCTATCGACAATGACATATGCAACCGACATGACTGCGAGTGTAGAATGCGCAACACATTATCACCACTGTGACCATGTGGAGTAAAACCCTTAACAACCCCTGTCCATGACAAGTGCTGAGTCCAAACTATTGTACTAGCGTTGCTAAGGTGTCAGGAAACAATCACTGTGTAAACATAACATACAAGTATTCATTGAGACACGTATAACATGCGAGAGCGGTTAGCGTTTAAAAGTGTTTGCATTGTGTGTTGATGTGAATTGATATAGGCAATGTATGTACCACCCAAAATGTGTGTTAAGCGAAAAAGGGTTCAAGTAAACTCACAGTGGTGTTTAACAAGTAAACACAACTTGATTGGATTGAAAGAGAGTGCGTCAGAGTTAGCCTGAGCATAGAACAGTAGCGTAAGCATTGAACATCGTGTAACAGCGTGTCGAATGAGATAAGTGTCGAATCGTGAGTCGAACGGGTGAGTACCCATTCGATCGGATGGTCATCCGGACGGATGACCATTCGAATGGTTGGTCATTCGATTGAGTGAGTGTCAGTGTATTGATCTGAAACTTTTGAAGTTTTCATTGCAGTAAAAATCAAGTCATCCGGTCGGATGGTCATCCGGACGGATGGCCATTCGATCGGATGGCTATTCGAGTGAGAGCTTGATAGTTTGAAGTTTGATTAATTATATAAGTGTTGAAAGGACAAGTCACCTGGGCGAATGGTCATGCGATCGGATGGTCATCCGATCAGATGATCATTCGAGTGGGTAACTTGTTGTTTTGTAAATTTTGTAAAATTTCTAAGTAAAATTTTTCGAGTATTAATGGAGACAGCATGACGACGTGTCAACAACGGAAACATACCAAGATCCAGTTCCTTCGATCGGATGGGAATCACCCCATTCGATCAGTTCACTGTTCTCGACGAAGTTTCAGGTATGACCCGTTGGTCGGTCATCTCTCCGGTGGAAATCCGTTTTCAAGGCGGCTCTCGGCTATAAAATGAGTAGGGAGTCTGAATGAGTTAAGATTCCATTGGGTTTTGTATGAAAATCGAAGAAAGTTGAAAGAAAGTTTGTAAACAGTTGAAAATTGTGAGTTTTTGTTGAGATTCGTGTTAAAAAGTTTGGAAATCCTTTAGATCTGAACTATTCTTGATGAGGTGACGTCACACTACAGTTTGCATAAGAAACCAAGTGAGAACCACCTTCGAGATGTCCAAATCAGACGATTTTAGAAGGGAAATTAGTGATTTTCATGTAGAAGATGATGTAAAAGTGTTTAGTGATGAAGATTGTATAAGATTCGGAGAGAAATACTTACGGAATAGCCTTGAATCGTGGTGAAAAGTGACTGAAAGTGCCTTGAGTGCGAGTGGTAGGATGGAAGAACCAAAGTGTTGAAATGAGACACCATGGTCCTATTTATAGGTGAGGGAGAGTTAAGGCGGTGGAACCAGTCATCGGATGGCCAGCCGATCGGATGGCCATCCGATCGAATGGTCATCCGATCGGATGATCATTCAATCGAGTGGTCATTCGATCAGACGACTGATGCGAGTTAGTTTTCCAACTTTCGGTTTCGTTCGACGTGTTTTGTTACGTTAACCATTGTGGAATACTTTAAGCGTTATACCGAGATAAGTAGCGTCATGTTAAGTTGCGTTTCAGTGCGGTAAATTGAGTTGCGCGTGCCAGCGAGTGCGCGTTTAGACATGTTTAATACTCGGATATTATTGTTATTATTACATATAACAGGTCATAGCATAAGTAACTGCGTTTCGAGTTTGCGTTGCGTTAGCGTTGCCTCACGACGAGCGAGGGGAGTGGTTTAAGCACTCACGCGATATCATCGTTAGCGTTAGTGTTATACGCGTTGTGATGTGCGATATAGCGTGTTGAAAGTATGCGATATATACGAAGTAGCGTTGTAAGCGATATAGTTACATTATAATCTGAATCTCTGGTGCTAGGCGTAACGAGTGTAACGAGAGTAACAAGCACGAAGGTGAGGGTTGCTACAGTCTCCCCTGCTTTAGAAAATTTCATCCCGAAATTAATCCACAAGGAGGGCTGCGAGAGTTGATACGAGTGCGAGTATTGACACGAGTAAGTGGCGAGTAAGCGTTAAGGTAAGCGAAAAGCGAACGAGCGATCGATCGAGGATTGTCTAGCGAGAGCGTCTCGGTGACATAGGGAAAGCGCTGAGTGAGGCGATTCGTTTGACTGAAGGATGGTATTGCACGGGTTAGCGATCCAAAAATGTCTTGAGTTCTCGGAAGGTTTATGGCACCGAGATTTTAAGGAAAAGCTTGTTTTTAGAAAAATTTTCGTACGGTGTGGCGTTGAACTTGAGTTGATGTTCATGCCAGCGTTGTCGAAAAGGTTTTTTTTGAGTTATCAAAAGGTCTTATGGAAAATTTGATTTTTACGAAAAGTTTCTTATGACGTGGTGTTAACGAACTCAGTTTAGCGATATGAGTGTGCGCGAATGAGTCAGCGATTGAAGCATTAAGGTAGCGATAAACGTTAAACGACACACAATGAGCGAAATGCGATGAGCGACACGCGATAAGCGACGGGCAAAAAGCGATAAGCGTAAGGCGATAAGCGATACGCGAAAAGCGACACACGAATAGCGATAAGCGAAAATGGAAAAGCAAAAAGTGATAAGCGACGAGCAATTAGCGATACGCGATAAGCGATAAGTGAACATCGATAAGTGATAAGACACGAATGAGCAAATCAATGACATCATGAAGAAATGGTAAAGAAAATTCACCTTCAACAAAAGAAACTAATTATTAAAGTCATTAATACAAACCCAAATAAAAAGTGCCGAAAGATTAAAATCAAAAGTAATACATTAAAGACTTGTCTTCACTAAGTGATGTAAGAGTTTAGCCAAACATGGCCTTTGATTGACAAGAACTCTTACGATCAATCTTGGATCCGGAGAGTACTACACACTCTAAAGATGGATGATGGTGGTGGGTGTTGGTGTTGTAGTGGTGGTGGAGTGGTGGCAAAGTGGGAGAGAAGTGATTTGCCAAGCGATGCCTTTGAAGTGAACCAAGCACCCCTATTTATAGCCAGAATAGAGCCCTGGCCACGGCCCCGTGTCTAGCCAACATGGCCCGTGGCCATTATCTTCTCTTCCTTCACTAATTGCAATTGTCAGCAGAGGGCCCCACACGACCCCATGTCTTATGGGCACGGCCTCGTGGTCAACTCTTTGTTGTACTATCAAGATTCTGCAAATCTTAGAGTTGACCACGCCCCGTGTAGAGCTGGGCACGGCCCGTGGTGGGCATAGAAGCTTCTGCAGGTTTGTCCTTTTGTGCAGGATTCTGACCATGCCCCATGCTCAGCTGGGCACGGCCCCGTGGTCAGGGTCTGTTTCTTGTTTTTTTGCTTTGGGAGATACTGCCGAGGGGTCGGGCATGTCACTTTATTCCTTCTTCTTGTATTTATGTTGGTTTTGGCTGCTTATTTGTTCCTTTTGTTCTTTTAAGCTCGTTTAGTCCTGTAAATTCAAAAGGAAGAAAGAAACGCGCTTTTTCCAACATTAGTACTAAAAAATGTTAGTTTTATGCCTCATTTGATGTAATTTATATGTTGCATTTTGCACACATCAACAATTTTTGTTATGGTTAAAGTGGAAGTTAGGATAGATATAGGAGATGAAGAGAAAGTAACTATAAACTCTGGATGTTCTTTACATTCATAATCCTTTCTTAAGTACAAGTTTACAGCTGAATTAACGACTAGCAGATTGTTAATCTGTACTTACCATGCCCATACAATATTACAATTATACATTATTATGAATCTATATCTATCTATATATTATATAAAGGAAACCATTGGATGGCACGTGTCATTCCTTCGGATTACCCGAATTCTAAAATGAATACCCCATTGTGTTTTAGTAACTTTCCTAATATACCTCTTTTTTGTAATAACATCCCACATAAATGAATTTAACCCTAATCTCTCATTCAATAATTCTCTCAAGCATCGTCTGCGACGATTTCAAATCTTCCGATCTTCACTTTTGTTTTCACAATAGCATCTAATCGACGATATTATCTTCCTTTTCATGTTAGATTGAACGTTTATGTTTTTGTATTTGATTTTAAATCTTGATTTCGTTTGTTATTTGATCAATGCGGTAATCAAGTGCACAATTTCGTTAGTTAGGTTTTTAAAAACAATCTGATTTAAGAATCGACGATTGAGTATAAAGTGAGTGTTTATCTTTTGTTATGTGATTTTATAAATTGATTATCTTTGTTATTTGTTTGATTCAGTGAACGATCTTTGTTTGATTGTTTAAACATTAAAGATCTTTGTTTTGATTTAGTAATCTTTGTAGAAAGGTGTCACACCCCAACCGATGGCGGAAACATCAGAGTGAGACGAACGAGATTGCTCGAGACATCATAACACTATTTGCGTCAATAATTATAATAGAAACTGATTTCATTTCATTCCGAATTATCAAGTTACAATACAACGATATCAAATTTCAACAATTGTTTCAAATACAACGACAAGACAAATAATAAAATACAACATTGTTTAAAATTGATACAACAACATATCTAATGATTCTAGGTGTGTATCTAAGGAATCCTTACTACGTTTCATCATCTCAACCATCAACCTGCAATATGTTTAAAAATACATGGTTTAATACAAAGTATTAGCGAGTATACAAGTTTGGTACATAACATAAGTATAAAAAGAATTTAAACGAATCCACATGGCAAACTTAGTTATCATGATTAACGTAATGTTATGAAGTCTTTGAGCAATCTTGTTCGTCTCACTCCGATGTTTCCGCCATCGGTTGGGATGTGACATAATGATTGTAAAAAAAAGTGATTTACTTAATGATAGAATTATGGAGCATTTACAAGTAAACTATGAAACACATATAAATGTATAATACCTTTAGTTTCAAAATGTATGAATTGCAACTCTTGTTGATATAAATTTGTAGGTGATGGTGTCACAAGAGATTGAGTGTTCAGATACAATGACATTGTCTGATGTAGACCTAGATTCAAGAGTATGAATATCAAAGGTGTGAAGATTGTGTCGACTATCAACTAGGTTAGACCTAGATTTGTGAATGTCAACAGTTTCAGCAACATATGGACAAGGATAGATATGTGATGAATCGGAAGATGCTGTGGATATCGCCATTGTGAATGGTGGTGAACGGTGGTCGTGGATGCTGCCGTGAATGGTGGTGAACGGTTGTCAAACCCTACTAGGCTAGTCGTCAGATCAGTGATATGAAAAAGAAGTGCGCTTGTGTTATAAGAAACATGATATATTTACAAATTTGCCATGTGTTCACATTGGGCATACGGGATCAGGAGAAAACGCCCTAAAGTGTGAGAACGGTGAGAACGCATCCTGGCCCAGCGCGGGATATGATCAGGGCGTGAGGGGTTTTTTTGTCTTTTCAATCTTCTTTTATTTCCTAATTTTGCGTAACATGCTGCTTCATTTTTGGCGTCTAAGATTATTTTGGCGCTAATTATATTCATTAACTAATTGGCGTTTTAATTTTTATTAGATCTGTCACGTTGAATTAATTGTTTTTGTGTCACATAGATAATTTGTTTGGCGTTATAACGTTTCCCTGGTCAATTTTTTGTGGCGTTGTATAATAATTCATTACAAGTCATTAATATTTTCATAAGATTACAATAAGACCAAATGTTTGTTATGGCGTTTAGTCAATTTTTTTGGCGTTTAATACATTGACAAGGTGCTTTGCCAGCACCCGTTCTCACAGTTTTCATACTATTAGCATTTTGGTGTTTTTAGTTTTTGGCATTTTATATAATAATGTATTTTATTAGTAGAGAATTAGATAACAAACAACAGATAATTAGATAACAAAAGAATAGAAAATGAAAAAGAAAAAAAATATAAATATGGTAATCTAATTTCTCATCCAAATCTTCGCTGTCATCAGACTCTTCTTCTTGAATTTGTTTTGGCATTTTGAACCTTTGAATACCTCAGCTAGATGCCAACTTTCCTACATAACGCCCGTCTTTTTAGAAGAAGCTTGTTAGTGGCATCCTGTCTTTTGGTGTGATATTCTTGTTTGTTGGCATATCATTAAAGATCAACTCTTGCTTGAATGCTATTTATAATAATGGAGTCCAAAATAGCATTTTACACTAGTATTGATCCCTTCATGCCATGCATATATTCATCAAGAACAAAGCTCACATGATGACATATCACTGTCATCGGACTCTTTTTCTTGAATATTTGTCCATCTCATTCAGCAAAAGTTTATAGAGATGCCCACCTCAGAGAAGAATTCATTCAGTGAAAGCTTTGCCATCTGTGGTTTTTTTAACTATTTTTTGGCGTTTAAGGTGAGTGGTTTATAAGGAACATGGCGTTTGTTTTCTGGGTGTGATCAATTCATTGTGTAGAGACATCTCTCTTATAGGAGTTTTTTGGCACGCAGTTCAGGCAAGATTTTTATTATAATAAATGATAGTAATAAAGTAACCGTCTTTTCAGTTACTGTGTGTATTTGTTGTTTTGTTCAGCTTTATCAGTTCTAGGGTGATAGACATCCCATCTTCTAAGTTTGGTGTTTTTTAAATGGCGTTATGTAGACCAAGATGACAAAATACAATAACAGATAAAATATTAAACAGGAAAAATATTTTTTATTATTTTTGGCGTTTTGTAAGCAAAAGCTTTTTGTAGTATTTTTTTGGCGTTTAGCAACTAAATAGAGAAATATAGCATTTAATTATCTTAAGAAAAAAAAAAAGATTACACAGAAGAAAACCAACAAAAAAAATTAAAACTCCTCCTCAAAAGGTACTTTATCCGAGAATTATCCATCACTTTCGTCGTCTTCTTCCCCGGAATCTTCATCTAGACTTTCATCCGTGTTATCACCTTCACTTTCATTGGCTTCTTTTTGCTGAAGATTTTGAAGCCTCCATTTGAACATGTCCTGCATCAAAGCCATTTTTGAGTCCATGTCTGTGTTCAAACAAGTGGCGTTGTGCAATTCTTCCATGAACCCAATCCCCTGCTTTATCATGATGTTTTCAAGCAGGTAGTCTTCCTGCTCTCCGCTATCATATATAACGGTCACCATGTCTGTTTCCTCATCAAAACGCTATGATGTCATGACTGGGTCCGATTTTCCATCTGCTTTGATTGGTCCAAATTTCCTTGTTAATGTTTTCATAAGCTTATGTGTTTCATGACATTCGTTATCCAGAGCGATGCCAAGCGATAGGATACCCCTCTGTACCTCTTCTTCCATCCTCAAAATTGTCTTGATCGTCCTAACATACACCATCCTTCTGTTGTCAAAACGTAGGACGAATCGCCTGATTGCAAGAGTGTATCTCCACCAAACGATGGTTGCCATTTTTGGCGTTTTGGTTAAACTTGGCGTTTTTGGTAAAAGATGTTTTTGCAGAATGATAGATTGAAGTGATTATGGAAGCGATGTTTAACGTCGTTTATATAATGATGTTTTTGGCGCGTAATTTAGGAGGGAATTTCTTCTAATAAATGTTAATAACTGAATTTCAGTTACTGTGTTGTTTCATCTTCCTGTAATCTCCAACGCGTTTTATCACTAATTTTTGGTGTTTTGTATTTAATGGCGTTTTATTTGTTTTGAATGGCATGTTATCATTTTTTGTTGGCGTTTTGAATTTGAGAGGTAAAAGACCCTTTTACCTTTAATGAAGCGCGTCCACTTAATAGAATTGGTGTTATTTACGATAACACCACCCCGCCAATCTAGTCCATAGATTGTTTTGATCGTACGATCCATAACCGTTCTCACTGTTCTCACACTTTTCACCGTTTTCTCTAAATCCTGACCCTATATAGGTATGTATATGTATATATATATATATATATATATATATATATATATATATATATAGGGTTAGGTTAACGTACAAATGCCCTTATCGTACATTACGTACGCTACAATCTCAGCCATCCGATCATCTTCCCGCATTGAATTCGCATGTTGTTTTTTGTAACAATTTCGCATGTTGGTTTTTTAACATGCGATTTTATCAAAATTACCACATGCGAAATTGTTACAAAAAAACAACATGCTATTTCATCAAAATTATCACATGCGAAATTGGTACAAAAAACAACATGCGAATTCATCAAAAATTATCACATGCGAAATTGTTATAAAAAAACAACATTTCATCAAAATTATCACATGCGAAATTGGTACTAAAAAAACAACATGCGAATTCATCAAAAATTATCACATGCGAAATTGTTATAAAAAAACAACATGCGATTTTAAAATACGGGAAGATGATCTGACGGCTGAGATTGAAGCGTACGTAATATACGATAAGCAATATTGTACAGTACTCTTTACCTCTCTCTCTCTCTCTCTCTATATATATATATATATATATATATATATTAAACAACATTCATAAGGATAACCTATTGTCGCAAAAACCACTTCAAACCCTCTCTTCCAGTACTTAAAAAAATGGACCCGAACAACCCAATAGCCGTCATTGCAAAATTCTTTTAGTTT
The DNA here is from genome assembly GCF_002127325.2 of Helianthus annuus. NCBI lineage: Eukaryota > Viridiplantae > Streptophyta > Magnoliopsida > Asterales > Asteraceae > Helianthus > Helianthus annuus. The sequence continues at coordinate 29,370,366 of NC_035437.2, read as the reverse complement.
TAAAACCGCCCGCTAAAAGATATACCAGAAAACCCTATGGTTGTCGAAGATGATCAAGAGGAGGACGAGAAGGATTACGTACACTGGCTTATACGATTTAGAGGGTGATCTAGATAATTGGTATTATTGATAATCCTTATTTTAAACCATATGAGGACGGGAATTTAGACTCGTTAAATGACGATTATCGCCGGAAGTAATCAATCACCAATACAATACATAATTCATGGTTTATTATGACATACACTTCACTCAACAACATGTATACTTTGATCTAACAACAGTATTAAAGAAGTCAATGTTACTCCTTCAATATTTGATGTCAACCACCACCAGTTAGATATTCGGAATGGTGAGACACCAAGCGCTTAAGCGGAACAATCTACTTATACAAAAGTTGATGCCACTCCAATTCAAAGCAATGATTACCAAAGACAACAAGATTACCTGGTGGTGCGGCGGCAATGATTATCAAAGACAACAAGATTACCTTTTATGCTACTCTTAACTCAAGAAATTTGACATTCTGACTCAAGAAATTTGTAAGATAATACTAATTAGAGACAATCAAAGACAATAAGATTACCTGGTGGTGCGGCGGCGCTGAGGAGGTGGTTCGGCGTCAATCGAGGGTTTGGGGGAGGCGGTACTGGTGTGATTTGGGAGGGAATGAGTGAGTCTATAGCCCCTGCCCAAGGTTTTAATAACATTTAAAACATCAACCGTCAGATTAGGTTATTATCGAACGGCCAGGGATTGATTTAAAAGAGGAGACACAAATAGGACCTTTAGCGGCGACTTCACTAAAGGTGGCGTCGCTGTTGCGGGTATTTCTTGTAGAAGTGATCTCAACTACATCATCTCTAGTTACAAAATGGATCAGAAATCGACCAAGCGAATTTGTCATTGTCATTGATGTTTAGACATGTGTCCAAACCATGACCAAAGCTACCAATGTAGAACACCTTTTTATGTACACTTATGTACGAACAGAAACAAGACATGATAACGAAACCCATTCACACTAAAAATATGAGATGACTAAACATATAAAGGTACTAAATAAAACAAAAGATTAGTTTTAGTAGTAGAACAAGAAAAAAGTAATCGACAAGGTTTTCCTACCTTACAAGTATGAATGAAGGACAAAGTTTTACTAAAGCATCAAAATAGAGTTGTCGAGTTGATCAAGACATTGTGCTATGTTGTTGAAAAAAACATCAATGACAACAAATTAAGATTGAACAAAAGATCTGAAGAGACCAGTGAATTAACCTCCTCGGTTAACCACTGAAGAGACCAGTGAATTAACCTCTCTGGTTAACCACTGTTTCATCAAGATCGGAGAACAAGATACAAATCAATATGATTGTTGCAACGTTGAAGGTAACATACGCACATAAACCAGTTTTTGACTATTTGATTAGAAACACATAAATTAATAGTACTGTATCACTTGTTAAAACTATTAATATAATTTTAAAATTAATATTAAGCCATTCAGAAAGTTGTGGATTATTTAGTTTATAATTTTCTATACATATAAAAAAGCTAAAAACAAAACTTTTTAATTCCTTTGTGTGCTGTCACAATCCTCAACTCTTATCTCCACCCTGAAAATTACACTTCATGATCGTTCATTTGTGTTCCTTTTGAATGAAGTAAGTCAAGTAACAATTGTACCCTTTTAAAATTATTACATTTGAGGTTTTATTGTACTTACTAAAGTTCACTTAATATAAAAATATAGTACCGTGTTACAAATGTTGTCCTTAAAACATATAGAATATATCATTAAACAGACAAGAAGTAGGCTTGCTTTTGAAGAATAGATACATCATACTTAAAATTGGAAGGAATTGTATAGTTTTAAGATTGAGTTCAACAGTGGCATGGTCATGTACCCTATGAGCCAATGTCCAACTCATCTTATCCCTCCGTTACATCTAGAGCTATAAACAAACCGAATGAACATGAACAAGGACTTGTTCGTGTTCGTTCGTCAAGGATATAATGTGTTCATGAACATTTATAGAAAAAAATTTTATGTTCGTGTTCGTTTATTAAGGAAAGGAATGTGTTCACGAACGGTTCACGAACATAAACGAATACAGATAAAATTTGCGAAGATGACGGTGACAAGAGGTGGATGGTGAGAGGGAGCGACGCTAGACCTTAAAGCCCTAATCGTTGAACGAAGGTCGATAATATCTTTTTGATGCGAATAATGAGAAGGAAAGTTGAGTGGTGCATAAACAAGGTGGAGATAGGGTTTCCTATTTTATTTGTTTAGGTAATGAGATAAATAAGAATTAAAGAATATAAAAAAGTTTAGATAAAATGAATAAAGGCTAAAAAATCTTTAATGAACATCATAGATTAACAAACATGAACGTTTCACGAACACATTACCGAACGTTCACGAACGTAGTTGAACAAACGAGACATTTGTTTATGTTCGTTCATTAACTAACCGAACGAAATTTCTTGTTCATGTTCGTTCATTAATTAAACGAACGCACGTAAAGGAATTTCCACTAAATGGTTCACAAACTGTTCACTAAACGTTCAGTTCATTTACAGTCCTAATTTATTTCACAACTATCATAACTAGAAGGGTAGAAAATCCAAAAGAACAAGAACAAGAATCAATGTACAACTAAGCTTTTCCGTGAAAGTTGTTTTATGCAATATTTAACTATAAATTAAATACAATAAATACAACTAGGCATAAAAATCGATATCACATCGATCAACTGATTTCCTTTTTTTTTTTTTTTTTTTAAAAAAAGGCGATTTATATAAAAAAGGACCCAAGCAAGGTGCTCAGGGAAGTACAGTACATCAAAAAGAAAACAGAAAACATACACAGTGGAACCAAAATACAAACTTACAGTAAACTCAAAATTGCAGAAAATTATTACCAAGCCACCTTAAATTCGCACCAGGTTTTCCAATCGATCTTCAAGTTCTTTGACCTCGAGTTGATCCATAGGAAAGACAAAGCCTTTATCTCCCCGATTATCTTCTGCACTTGTTTATATTTGTTGTTGAAAATTAGATCGTTTCGTGTCCGCCATAATAGCCAGCACACAGTCGCAATGATAGTGTTAGGGGTGTGCACGGTTTGGTTCGGTTCGGTTTTGAGCCGAAACCGAAACCGTAACTGCTATAATCGGTTTTTACATTTCTATAACCGTTCGGTTTCGGTTCGGTTTCGGTTAAATAACCGTTTTTTTTTTCTTTCATTACTAGATGTGCAGTGTGCTATCATATGCAAGATTGTGTACTAATTAATAAATACTTGATTTAGAATTTAACTAGTTTTTACCAACTACACAAGACATCAGTAGATTATTATGTATATTATATCATCAACTAAAAACTAACATGCAAGTAACAAGGGATTTCCATTAATAGTTACACTGTAAACAAAATACAAACAAAACCATTAGCGAAATAGCAACTGGTTGGCCAAGCAAATTACAAAAAGTGGACCACACGTGAAGCCACAACATTACAAAAAATGGCTAGAGTTTTAAATAAAAAGTTTTAAACCAAAAACGCTAAAAGTTCTACTTTTAGACGTTAGTCCCAATCTTCATCTTCATCATCGCGTTCGTCATCTTCAACAATTGAGTCTTTTGGCGTTTTCTTTCCGGGTATGCAATCTACACAAACGCACATAAATATATCAAAATTTAAGTAAAAAACAAGAGCATATAAATTATAAATGGTATTACCAATTTCCATTTTTTCCAAAGCTTCAACCAAAATCTCTAGTTGTTCACCATGCACGTAAAGGTCTTGCAAATCCGTTGGTGTAGACCGTAACCAATCTTGGGCACAAATCAATCCCTCGGCGGTTTTACGAGTAAGAGAGCTCCTATACCTATCAATCACCCTACCACTGGTGCTGAAAGCCGACTCAGATGCAACGATTGAGATTGGCATTCCTAAAACATGCTTCGCAATTTCAGATAGAATAGGGAACTTAATCTTATTTGCCTTCCACCAAACTAAAACATCAAATGTTTCCTCCCTCTTTTCCGTTCCATCTTGTAAGTAAATCTCAACTTCATGATCATCAAGCATTTCTTCACCTTCTTCCTCTAAATATTTCTTATAACCATCTTCTAGATCAACATATCCAACATCATCAACCAAATTAGGTGTGGATGACGATGTACTTTGTTGCTCCTTTGTTTTAGCTACCTTTAGCTTATAATGATCATACAACTCCATTAATGTTTCCTTTACTAGATCCTTGATTAGCTTGATTTTTGGGGAACCTTTTCTGTGTATCAAACTTAAAGAATATCCAAGATATGACATCTTATTTCGGGGGTCTAGAACTAGTGCCACATACAACAAATGGTTAATATTGTCTAGATTATCCCAATACTTCTCAAACTTTGTGTTCATAGACAAACCCATGTTTCTCTTTTTCTGATCGTTACTTAAAGACATACTTGCTATACTTGAGTGCATCTTAGAAAGCTCAACAAAAAACCAATTTGCAGTCACATATTTAGACCCCGAAATCTTTTTTGTCACATCGAAAAATATCCTCAAAAATTCCATGAATAGCCTAAAAGAAAACTTATTGTATCAGATTTAAAGAATACTTATCGATTCATATTAAAAGAATACTTATTGATTACAAAAGAAAATAAAAAAAATAATGTACCTCGCATTTTCCCAATCTTCTTCATCCGGCGCCCCCAAAACTCTATCACTTTTTTTTCTTTTCCTTGTACTTGTCTCTTCATCGGCAACTTCACTATGAAAATATGTTCTATAATTTAGATCCACCTCTTGAAGCCTATTAACAAAAAGACGTATAACATAGTAAGATATTACATTATTAGTACAAAACGAAACAAATAAAAATTTTATACAAAATCTTACGAAATACCTCTCAAATGCTTGTGAAAACTTAAGTGCAGTTTCCAACATTAAGAATGTTGGATTCCATCGAGTATCCACATCAAGACATGGCTTCCTTTTACAAGCAATCTTTTCATTCTCAACACAATCTTTGAAGGTTAGAAACCTAGAAGGAGATGATCTTATATATCGTACCGCATTTCGAATCCTAGCAATGGAATCAACTTGTTCTTCTAAACCATCCTTGACAACAAGATTTATAATATGAGCGCTACATCTCAAATGCAGATACTTGCAATCTAACACAGAATGGGGACCTTTAAGCATTCTTTTCAGAAATTTAATTGCTCCATCATTTGATGAAGCATTATCAACTGTTATCGTAAAAACCCTATCAATGCCCCATTCTTGTAAGCAACGATAAACAAGTTTTCCTATTGTCTCGCCCTTATGATTTGCTATTTGACAAAAGTTTAGAATTTTCTTCCTCAAAACCCAATCTTTATCAACCCAATGTGCGGTAAGACACATGTAATTAAAGTTTTGAACCGATGTCCATGTGTCAGTTGTAAGAGAAACAGTTTGATCTCTTAAAACTTTTTTTAGTTTCCTTCTCTCATCTTGGAACACCGAAAAGCAAACCCTTTGTCCATCTAGAAGGAAACTTAAACATTGGATTTAACTCCCATACGAATTCTCTAAATCCCTCGTCATCGACTATACTAAATGGACGATTATCTTTTATGCACATGCGAGCAAGAAACAATCTACATTTTTCTTGGCTAAAAGAATGTGAAGCCAAGCTACCACCGCCTTCCGCCGAACTTTTAGGCTTAAAGCTTAATTTAGATTGTTTTAAATCTACTTTCTTATAAAGCGGTGACTTGGTGCATACTCTCAACAAATGATTACGCATGGGACTCGTACCATTTGTTTTAGAACCGGCTGTCATCACCTTTGAACAATAAGAACATTTTGCTTTCTGAATAACCTTATCGAATGTAAAATGATCCCACACGAACGATCTTTTACTACCGCCTTCTTTTTTCTCTTGCTCCACTTTTTGCTCATCAACACGATTGACTGGTTCATTTGATGTTTCTTTTTCCACATCTATAACTGGTGGCGTGCTATCCGGTTCTTTCATCTACATTTACACAAATTTATAAAACAATCACCCTTTATTAGTATTTAAATCTTTAAATATTTTCCATCAACATTTTCTTAACTTTATAAGCTACTGTTATAATAAACCATATTATCCATCACACTCAATTGTTTGTCTCATCAGATCAGTTTTGAACAATAATGTTAAGAAATATGAAAATAATGCATGATTAGGTGTATTATTACTCATGTGTAAACACAAAATTGCTGCACCACACTCAAAGAAAGCATCAACAAGACAACAATATGTGATATATTCAACTATTAGAGCACCATTTCTTCTCGACTATTTTAGTACACAAGTGAAAGCATCAAGTCCACATAACAAAATAAAATAGAACAAATTACTTACGGAGAATCAGTGTTGATCGATCTGAGCAGAAGCAGGAGCGTCGTAGCCGTCGTCTGAGCGGGAGAGAAATGTCGTCGTCGTTTGAGCGGGAGTGAGGAATGAAGGGTCGGTCGTCTGAGCGGGAGACTTCCAGGTGTATCAAGTACGTAATGTTATTCCAGCCATCCAGGGTTTCAAAAACTTTTGAACTTCATTTGATTATTAGGCCTGATGTGTTTATTAATGTTATGTATTGCCGTATTGGGCTGGGCCTACTAGGATAGGTTAAAGACTAACATATTAATAACTAATATGGGTTAACCTGTTAAAGGATTAAGGCTAACAAGTTAACAACTTAAACATAAAACATATGTATCGGGCCTTGTAACCTATCGGTTCGGTTCGGTTTTTTTCGGTTATTGGAAATGGATATCCAAAAACCGAACCAAAATTTTCGGTTATTAAAAATTCGAAAACCGAACCGTCGGTTTTTACTTCGGTTCGGTTTTTTCGGTTCGGTTTTTTCGGTTTTTTTGGTTACGGTTCGGTTATTTCGGTTTTTTGCTCACCCCTAGATAGTGTAGACAGCCTTCTTTTTATTATCCGCTAGCTGCTGTTGTTGTGCAAATTCAAGCAGTTCTACCACACTCAAAAGGTACCTAGGCAGGGGTATTTTGAACCATAGCGAGATTGCCACCCATACTTGTTGTGCGTATTGACATGTCACTAGTAAATGGTCTGTGGATTCTTCTACCAAGTTGCAAAGAACACATGACGCGGATGGTAATGTGATGTTACGTCTAGCAAGCGCCTCCCTAGTTGGTATCCGATTTAGCACGACCCGCCACATAAAGCAATTGATTTTCCTTGGTAGCCAAGATAACCATTTTAACATTTTTGTTTCCAGAATGACTTGCATTTTATCCAACTCGTTCCTCAATTCACCCACTTGAAACGGTTCAGCTGAATCTTCCGATAGCCACCACCATTCATCCGATTTTGATCCCATATTTTGACTTTCAAGTAATCGCAAACAATCCTCCCATTCCCCAGTTACCCCAGTTTCTGTTAAGGCATTTATGCTACCCCAAAACCATTCAGTTTTTTCATTTGTGATTGTATATCTTTGTTTTACGCTACAATGTTTATGTGACTCCATCGCAAAGAGATTAGGATACTGGGCCCGTAACGTGAAGTCTCCGATCCACTTATCCAGCCAGAAATAAGTGTTATCTCCACATCCTAGCTTGAGTTTTAGCCTGTTTTGAACGTCGATATAATGATTACTCGATTTCCTCCCCATGTTCACTATATTTTTCCATACTCCACTGATTGAGCTTTTAAGTGGTATTGAGGACACTCCCCTAATTCCTTCATGTATTGCCTTAATAACTCGGACCCAAAGTTGAGAATATTCATTTTTGAAACGTACACACCATTTCACCATAAGTGCCTTATTTGTAGCCGCTAAACTACCGATTCCCAAGCCACCTTGTTTCACCGGAGCAATTACTTTGAACCACGGAACCCAACTTATTTTGTTGTTGTCAAGGCACCCACCCCATAGGAATATTCTCCTAATTTTCTCCTATCTTTTCAACACCTCCACAGGAGCATTAAAAAGAGAGAAAAAATAAGTTGGTAGATTACCTAGCACCGCCTTTATTAAAGTCACTCTACCGCCAAAAGAGAGTGTCCTTGCTTTCCATATTGATAGTTGATTTTTGAATCTTTCAACTATGGGTTGCCAATTTCTTACAAGTCCCATATTTGCCCCCACCGGTAGACCAAGATAAGTAAACGGGAACGAACCCATCTTGCAATCGAGTATGGATGCCATATGTGCTATGTTAACATTATCCACACCCACTCCATAGAGTTGACTCTTTGCAAAGTTTACCTTCAGACCCGACGATAAGTGAAAACATCTCAGCATCCTCGCCAGATTATGAAAGTTTTTTTCGGTCCATTCACCTATAAAAAGAATATCATCCGCATAAAGAAGATGAGAGATTGTCGGACCCATGTTATCTATCTTCAAACCCTTGTAAATCCCTGATTCAATTGCACTACCCGTGGCCACATGAAGAGCTTCCATAGCTATTATGAAAAGTAACGGAGATAACGGATCACCTTGTCGCACCCCCCTTTGGATATCGAATTCCAAAGTAGGTGACCCATTGACTAATATGGATGTTCTCGCCGAGGATAAGATGCCCATTACCCATTTTCTCCATAGAGCCGGGAAGCCCATTTGGGAAAGTACTGACTCCAAAAACCCCCAATTTAAAGAATCAAAAGCCTTTTCAAAATCTACTTTAAATAGCATTGCCTGCCGTTTTGATCTTTTTGCCCACGAAACGATCTCATTCACAATCAATGGGCCCTCCAAAATACTTCGCCCTTCAATATATGCGCTTTGAACATCACTAACCACAGACCCAATCACCCCTTTTAGTCGATTGGCCAAAATTTTTGAGACAACTTTTGAAATGCAACCGATTAGATTGATGGGACGGAATTTATTAATGAATTGAGGTTCGGATATTTTCGGAATAAGAGTGATAAAACTGGAATTGCAACCCCTATTGATTTAACGTGCACATAAAAGTAGTCGAGTATAGCATAGAAGTCGGCTTCCAACATACCCCAAAAGTGTTTTATAAATTTGAAACTAAAGCCGTCAGGACCCGGTGCTTTTTCATTCCCACAATTCCAAACCGCCTCCTTTATGTCCTCCTTTGTGAATCTTTTAACAAGCGTAGCCGATTGTGAAGGGGATAGTACCTTGAAACCATTGTTGATGAAGGGCGGCCTATCGTGAGACTTTTCCAAAAATATTGACTGGAAGTAATCTTTTATGTTCATTTTCAATTCATCCGGTTGCGATATCCAAACATCGTTGAAGATCAACCCATTTATACGATTGTTTTTTTGATGTCCCTTGATTACGCCGTGAAAGAAGGAGGAGTTCTCGTCCCCGTCTACCACCCATTTTATTTTCGCCCTTTGTTTGAGATCCTCCAACCTGCTTTCATCGATTTCATTGATGGTTTTTAGCCAAACATCTCGCTCTTTAACCTCTACATCTGTTAGTGCCGTTGTTTCCGCCTTGATATCCAACTCTTCCACTTTCTTCATTAATTCTTTTAACATGCTGTTATTTTTCTTAGAAACCTCCGCACACCATGGTTTGATAGCCATCTTAATTGCTTTAAGCCTGGCCGCTAACTATTTATCCGGTGGGTGAAAAGGAGGTATACTTACGTACACTGAGTGAACAACTTTCTCAAGACCATCCTCCTTTAACCACGAATTAAAGAATCTAAAAGGTGGTTTGCCAAAAGATACGTCTGAACAGATGAGCATCAGCGGTCTGTGATCCGATCGATATCTGGGCAGACCAATGAGTTTAGCAGCAGGCCACCTGGAAAGGAACGAGTGACAAACAAGAACCCTGTCTATTTTACTGAATTTCTGCCCATCATCCTTCATATAAGTGAAACGACAACCTATCATAGCGTATTCTGATAAGGCAGCACTGTTAATAAAAGAATTAAAATCATTGGCAGATTCAGCACAGAATTTGGAGTTCCGTCTTTCACATGCTTCACGAACACAGTTAAAATCTCCTAATAATATCCATGACCCCCTGCCCGACGCGGAGCTAATAAGAGCCAATAGATCATCCCATACTTGTTTTTTCGCTTTCTTATCTAGTGGCGCATAAACATTAACTACCGTAATATTTTCCCCCCCATGTTTTAATTCCCCAAAAGTTGCAAGGAAAAATCTGTTTGAGACTGATTGCTTTTTTATGAATAAACTCGGATCCCAAATATTCAACATTCCACCCGATTTACCACTAGAATCAACCATGTCAAAATCAAATGGAGTATTATCCCAAAAAGCACTGACCTGAGCGTTTGTGGAAATTGCCATCTGAGTTTCTTGAATGCATATGAATCCTAACCCGTTCTTTCTTTTCAGCACCCTAATGTGCTCCGCTTTTTTGGAGTCACCCGCCCCCCTGATGTTGGCTGACATGTAATTCATTGATTACCATTTGACACCCTTGTTTCTTCAATATGGCTTCTCAGGTCCTTTTCATGACCCGTAACCATGAAACCCAGTTCTTTTCCCACAGCAGCTGTTAGCGCCACTTCTTTATCAATTTCAACTGTGTTCGTTTCATTTGACATCCCCGAAGAATCAGCTGTTTGTTCGTCCCTAACCTGGTTGCCGCAGCTACTCTGTTTGTTTCTATGTTTCGGAACCCAAAATGAGTCTTTCATCTTCATAGATGGAAATTTCCCTTTGTTCTTTCGACTCTTCGATCTGACAGATACAGTTGGAGAGGCAGGTATGGAGTTGTTCATCGTAGATGAGGGGGGAAGATTTAGATTAAGATTTAGGTCAGTTGGTTTTTTTGAGATTGCCACCTGTTCAATTAGGTGTCGCAGATTAAATGGGTCAGGAGAGATGTTTGCTGCCTCGTTTTCCATTGGATAAGGTTTAGGAGACATATTGGGCCCAATCCCTGTTGATTCACATACCACCTCTTCCTCATTAAATAATCCAGTGAGGCCCATGTTTGACAAAAAACCCAAATCATTGCTGGGCTTAGATTTTGGAGGTGGAGGTGGGGTCGCATAAGGATCCTGGTCCACGTTATACACTTGATTTAATGTAGGCACCCCATTCTTTGTCCCATATTGAGTAGAATCCTTAGGAGAAACATCATCATTGCTGCCACCACATTTGCTTTTGTCAACATTTTCAAAAACAGATTGCACCTTTCCAACTTCTGTACTCCCATTTGTTGTCGATACATCTACATGAGCCACTTTTGGATTAGGTGTAGTGAATTCGTCTCCCACCCCTAGGTTACTAGCACTTTTTTCAAGGTTGCCGCTCTTCGAGGTAGTCCCTCTAACTTCCCGGGAACTGTTAGCCGATTCTGACTGAACAGATTCCACCGTATTTCCTAAATCTTTCTGATCATCGGACATAACCGGAGAGAAGGGAAAACCTGAACTAATGTCTTCCGAAATCAGAATTTCATGAGGTTGCCCATGCCATGCAATCGTTAACTTGCTATTAACACGAGCAACATTGTTCGTGATGATCCCCACTGTGCTCACAGATAGGTCACTGTCGTCGTCGTTAGCCGTGGATGGCAATACCACCGTGCCTATCAGCCCGCCTATCTGATCAAAAATTATAGGGCCCCAGAATTGTAATGGAACACCTCGAATGTATAATTTTGCCAGGCGTTGAAACGGTAGGTGCCGTCCATCCCAGACGTGAAGGTCAATGAACCATTTTTCCCAAGTTTCTTTTTTGTGTTCCAGGAAATCAATTGCCTCAGTTTGGTTACCAAATGTCAATAGTAGCCTTAACCCACCCTCATACCGTATTATGAAGCCTTTCAAACCATCTTCTACAAGTAACTGCTGGATCCGTTTAAGATCGTAGGGGTTTTTAACTTCCGCAACCAGTGAATTGCTTCTCCATCTCTTTGACGATTCACTTTCTGCTACTGATATGTTTACTGTTTTCTCCGGCACTGTCGCATGTTTGATACCAGTGATTACCTCTGCATACGTCCTACCGTCATTTGCATGGGTCGGTCCCAAGTTAATGTTGCCTGTTTTTCCATCTTCAACTCCCTGTTTAGGCCTATTCATCTGCACCGGATTGGCCGGGTGGTGTTTGAACTTTTGTTTATCCACTTCCTTGACAAACTTAGCCGGCCTTACAAAGATTTTTTTGTGATCGATTCTTACCGTACATAGATTAGCAGCCATCTGTAGAACATCTCTTACTTCTTCAAATCTTATGAATCCAAAAGTGTTACCTTTCTTGTCTCTTTTCCTTGGAACATAGGCATCCGTCATTGACCCGAAGCCACCGAAAATTTTCCACAGTAAATAACTAGAACAGTCGTCCGGTAGATTACCAATGAAAAACGTCGTTTCCTTCCTCATTGGTCTGTTGTGGTACGTATGTTCATCGATAAGCCGTTTTCCTTTATATTTCGCCACCCGCCAACGTTCCTCTTGTCTTTCTTCAAATCTCCGTGCATTAGTGTTTCGCCGCCATTTATCCATACTGTATCTTCGAAAAGAAAAAAACCCAGAAGGCGAATGGAGTTAGGTCAGAACTGAATAGGGAGATAGGTAATCTACAAGGCAAATAACCTAGGAAACCCAGCCCACTATTCCGATATGATCCTCCTCGTCGAGCTCTTCCGGCAGTTTCCAGCCACACACAACCTTTCCGAACGGGCTCAAAAACTCTGCTAACAATCTCGTTATGATCGGCGGGAGGGAATCCGTTCGATCAATCACATGCTGTTATACAGTGCCTGAGCAGTCGCCGGAGAAGGTGATCTTACCTGAGCATTCGCCGGAGAATACGAAAGGGTAGACAGTTCTACAGATGGCTTGATCAACTGGTTTCCTATTATCTTTATCTGATACGTAAAATGTAATTTGTTTGCAGTTTCATACATCACAATAAACTTATATATTAGTACATCTAGAATTAAAATTATAAAGTTCGATAACCTTAATGCAATTAGAAATTTATATCAATCTTAATGGTTTATAGTTGCACTATAGATCATGTTGCTAGCTTCTTACATTTTCTTTATACAATTATCCTTTTATTTTCTTATGTAAAATTACGATTAAGATAAAAGAAACCAATATTAGATGACATATACATGTAACAAAAATTATACCCGAAATGGATGTTAAAAAGTCAGTATTATAGAATCTCCAAAATGAAAGACTTAATATTCTATAATCAGTGACAACAGATATTGAACTTTTAAATAGACGGGCTAAAAGTTTTAAAGAAGAAAAAAAGTGGTGGCTGACTCAATACATATAAAATTTTCATAAATTTTGGTTAAAATTTACACTTTAAAACAGAAAAACATGAGACTCAGACCCCAATTAAGATTTACCACTGTTTCGAATATAATATAGAAAATATCATTCATAAACAAACTACATGTCTAACAACTAAGAACGTCGGTTCATATTCATATAATTTTTATAACTTATTTTATTTTTTAACGGCTTAAATTACATTAAATTGGTTTTCGCAAGCCTGAAACTCTTAACCTTACAAGAAGCAACTTATTTCATTCTTTACAAGTTTTAATGAATAACTAAGTTATTTCATTTTGTACAAGGTTAATGTATAACTAACTTGACCCATCAAGATACGATGAGAACAAATTTTGATAATTTGATAATCATTTCCTATTAATAACATAAATTCATACCATACCCATTTAAAGCCATCAATAACAATCATATAAACAATGCTAAACAATTACACAATAGGACACAAAAGAAGAAAAAAAAAGTAAATCCACATTCTACAAACACGAACCATTAACACCATGATAAACTAAAAAAAAAAAACTTATCTTTTGTTTTTTTCCAACCCAACATATCATTAAACATTCCATTGCCCCCTTCATATACCTTCATTTTCCCTGTATACACACAGTAATACAAGTATGGGCTACAACCCCATTTTCAAATCCCAATGGCAACCATTCATCATTCTTCTAGTCTCCACCACCACCACCTCTTCCACCCCATTCCCACAACCGCTTCCTTCTCCGCCGCGATCAGCACCGCATAACTACGCACTCAAACCAAGCATGACCATCATCATTGGAGCTCTAACCACCGTCTTCTCCATCACATTTCTTCTCCTACTCTACGCCAAACACTGTCGCCGGTCGAACAACCGGTACCCGCCGTCAGAACTGACGGCGGTCCGGTTCTCTGACCGGGACAATTCCGGGATCGACCGAACTATAATCGAGTCGCTCCCGGTCCTCCGGTTCGGGTCATTAACCGGACAAAAAGACGGTCTAGAGTGTGCGGTTTGCTTATCCGTATTCAACCAGTCTGAAGTGCTTCGATTGCTGCCTAAATGCAAACACGCTTTTCATGTAGAGTGTGTTGATACATGGCTTGATGCTCATTCCACATGCCCCCTTTGTCGCTACCGGGTCGACCCGGAGGACATTTTTTTAATCCTTGAAGAAAATAAGAATCAAAGTGAATTGGATAAAAAAGTAGAGGCACAAGAAGTACAAGATGAAAGAGAATTACCTGTCAGACGTGTCTCCGGCAGACATTCGTCTGCCGGAGAACAAGGAAGTAACAGACAAGTTTTTGTAGTGACCTCGTCACCTGTACACGTGCAGACTACTACTACTACTGCACAGGTGACGACGTCAGTAGTGCCTGTAAGCAGCAGGCGGTCTTTAGACAGTTGGAACAACAATAAAAGTTCCAACTGTCTAAAGAAAACGAAGAAAACAAAGAAGAAAGATGCGACACCGTCCGTTAAGACGGTGTCGGGAACCCGGAAAGACGGGTTGTTGTTGGCGGACACAGAGGCGGAAGCGGAGGAGGAGGAGCGGCGGAGGAGGTATGAGAAGCGGTTCGAGCATAGGATCGTAGTGGGGACAAGTGGGGCGGAGAGGTGGAGCGACGTACAGCCGTCGGATCTGTTGTATCTGCGATCAGAAATGATACTAAGTGACGTCCGTAGATTGAAAAGATCGAGACCGTCAGTTTTGCATGAAGGGAATAATGGTTGGTGGCAGAGTGGCAGAGGTGTAATAAATTCGAGAAGTGTGTCGGAGATGACAGGTTTGAGTAGGTTTGGGAGTAGTGGGGAGGCTGGGGTGGTGTCCAGGTTGTTGGCTCGGTTATCCGAACCTAGATCCGGACGTAATTCTTCTTCTTCCAATGTATAGTTACACACTTTTGGTTTACTACCCCCACCTCGAATTTATTGTTAGGACAAAACATTTAATTTATTTCATCCGTACTCTTTATATAGTTATATGATTTATATTTATTTTGTGAAAAGGGAGTTGATGGACATTATGTTAGGATAGTGAAATATGATAAATGTTTTTACTCGTTTGTGCTACTTTTTTCCCTTTTGATGCCGGTGTGGTTGGGGGGCAATGGAATAGAAGCACCAAGTACCACCGGTAACAAATCTGATCAATTGTAAACTATCAAATAACAAAAGACCTTACACGGGTGCCGGGACCACACGTTATGTCGGCAAAATACACTAGATATATATAGGGTGTTAATATTGTCACATCCCTCCCATCTATCTCTCTCTACATATAATAGATATATAATAGAGTGAAAATGATGTAAAAATAAGATTCAGGGGGGATTGCGTTCATAATAGTGTCACTTGCCAAGTGAAAATGATGTAAGAATAAGATTCAAGGGGGAATTTCGTTCATAATAGTGTCACTTGCCAAGTGATTCCGACAACTTCGTGTAACATTTGTGGCACTATATCACATGATCAGTTTTACATTCATGTAGTATCATCAATTTAAACACTTCCTTTGCATCTGTGTTCTCTTAATATAAGAGCACTTGGTAGCATAATATGCAACCATTGTTCACCAATTTTTCCAAAATACAACTTTGATAGAGTAGGCCCTTAATCCATACTGAATCATACTTGCCAACAATCAACACTTTCCTATATTAATTTAAGTCATTTTTTGCAATGCTTATAAGTGAGGCATTAACTCAATTCCTATAATATAAGAGTCCGTATATAATTTAGCAAATCCAAATGAATAAACTAATAATAATTCAAGACAAATTACATATGAGAAAAATTTAGAGGTTACTTAATTTTATAAATTGCTTCTCTCAAGTAAGATATCATCAATAGGAAGCCTATTCATGCTCACTTAATCCGAAACGTTAACATGTAAGAATTGAAACATCCTTGGTATAAACTATATATCATTCGTGTTGGACACCAACGCACAATAACAGCCATACTTGAATGCATCAATCACAACCCTTAAGCACAAGTCAGGAATCAGTAGCTTAATCCAATTTAAAAAAAAGGGTTATTGGATTTTATCACCCCTAACTATTGACTATTGACCGCTGCCACCCCATCTATCACTTTGACGTCCGCCACCCCCAACTTAACACTTAGTGTGTTCTGTCACCATGTCATTAACTGATCACTAACTTTTGATCCTGTTATAATACTTTTGAGGGTGTCCTAAGATCCATAAAACCTTCCTAAGATCCCTATGACACCCCCAAAAGTATAGTAACAGAATCAAAAGTTAGTGATCAGTTAACGACGTGATAACAAAACATACTAAGTGTTAAGTTGGGGGTGACGGGTGTCAAAATGATAGTTGGGGGTGGCAGTGGCCAATAGTTTAGGTGATAAAATCCAATAACCCTTTAAAAAACCTACGATTTGAACTAAAAGCCTAGCAATTACATGAGAAAAACATGCGAAGAAGGTAAAAGAGATGAAACTATCCCACCAAACTTTGTCTAATTTTAGGGAGACGCAATTTAGGAGTATGGAAAACAAACCAATGATGTAACAATACCTTCTTGACAAGAATATGTACACGATCAAATAACAAAACTGTCAGGATGTGACAAGTTGTCGAGGTTGCAACCGAGTAGGGAGCATCGAGGTTGCAACCGAGTAGGGAGCATCGAGGTTGCACCGATTGAAACAATCAAGGGGGCAAACGTGCATAACGAGGAATTAGGCTTTAGGATTCAAGCAGCTAATTGAAATAGATAGGTATTAACCAATTGGATAGTTGCATTAACAATTTTTGGGTATTTAATGCAGGCTTATTCTAAGTTTTGATGTGGGTAACTGACACAAAATACTCTGAAAACAATGCAGTTTGCAAGGTTCAGAAAAATCAGGGGATTAATGATGGGTTGGTAAAATTTCAGAGCTTAACGTGTTTATTTTTACAAAATTGTGTGTAATTGAGTTTTAGAATACACTACTTTGAGATGGCTTGTATTTTGTAGGTCTCGACAGGTTTAAGGTATATTTTGTAAGCTTAACGGAGCTTTGGAATGAAGATAGGAAGATCAGGAATGCATAAACGAACCAAGACAGAAAAATTAGTATTAGTTACGTCGACGACTCCACTTCTGGTGTCGCTGACGTCATTAGCATCGAGGGTGCTCATCTTGGGCACCGACCAAAGCATCTTCTCGTCGAGGTGGCATCGATGACTCCACCAACAGTTTCAAGTGCGAAATTTCAAGAAACAACATTTTTTACTCATCTAGCGTTTATTTTATATGTTTTGGTTTAATACTCACATTGTGTAATCTTGTGATTGAAATTATGTGAATCAATTGTTAGTATTGTTTTGAACTTGAAATTGTTAAGTTTTTCTTGCAACATTGACATTGAGAGATGATTGCTACTATGAGTTTTGATTCGTGCTAGGGTTTGTTTGTTGTCTTGATTGATAAAACATACAATCGTGTTCATTTCATATTGTGAAGGTTTTCTTGCACCAATTGCGTATGATAGATAATTTAACAAACTGAAAAAAGCATTGGTATCATAAAATAATAAAACCATTCATGTAAGATACCCCTAGATACTTGTTAATCCGAACCCGATGTGATTCTTTCTCAAATATTACAACACTACTTTTAATTATCATTTGATAATTTGTGATCATAATTGAAATCGTTAGCTTGTTTCACAAAAACAATTGGAATCACATCATTGATTCCCACTTTCAAACAACCTTTGATATAATAAGGAAAACTTTATAACCTGTCAGCGACCACAAACTCTTTGTGGTTTAACACCCTTCTTACCACTAACTATCTAGTTAAGGGTACTAAGAAACACTTTTTAACTCTATATTTGACCGGGCCTTCAATACCCGATTAATTTATTAATTTTCAGTAATATAGGTAACATATAAAAAATGCAGGGCCACTTGATTCTGACACCCAAGTGGTGGATATGCCCCTGATGTAACACCCCGTGTTTTCGAAAGTCAAAGTCAAAGTCAAGATTGAGGTCAAAGGAAGAAAAGATTGCTATTTGCGATCTGTCACTCCTTGCTCAACTCTCGTTTGACTTCTTTGACTTGTAGATAATCTATTTATTTTATTGCATTAGTTGTATTATGTGGAGTACTTGTTAAAGATCGAGGTTTAATCGATATTTATCGCATATCGCATTCGCAACCCGAATTATGCGTTCTGGATATTGTTTTACGTGTGTGTGTGCTACTTATGTGTTATTTGTGCATGATTATTTATGTTTATGTTGTGGTGATTAATCAAAACGCAATCTCAACTCTACCGCAATCGATTCGCAAACGCTAAATGCAAGTTACTTTGGATGATTGTATGTTAGGTATAGTATTTGGGATTAATGGATAATTCTATCGCATCGCAAACTCGAAACTCACTTAAACGCAACGCAAAACCCAACGCACGAAACGAAACGCCGAAACTCAAATCGTCGGAACCACTCGATTGAGTGACTACTCGATCGGATGGCCAACCCTTCCTTTTTGGGACCCTATAAATACCTTCACATGTCACATCACTTGATGTGACAGCCCCTCTGCTCGACCAGCTCGCTTCAGCCCTTCTTTCTCTCGATTTCTCACGATTCTTGTAAGTTTTCAACCTAAATCTTGTACTTCTATGATCTACACACACTCCTTCACCTTTTTCTCTTTCTAATCTTAACTTTTCACCGTGAAATCACTAGATTTGAGGTGTTCTAGGATGATGTCATCATGGGGTTCTTATGAACTTCATGTTTGGCTTCAATCCACCAAGAACAACTTAGATCTGGACGATTTCCACATAAATAAACAAAGATCGCATAGATCTGAACATATTCATGGTGAAAAGGATTGAAAGACGGTTTTCAAACTTTCTTTCAACTCTTTTACACTCAATGCACTCAAAACCGATAGAATCGGAGCTTGTTTTGATCTTCTACTCCTTCTTAGTGATGTGTTGGTTCAAGATCTGGATTCTACCGAAGAGACAACTGATTTCGGGTTAAACATGAACAACCGTCACGAACCAGTGAACGGGTCAGATCTAGGTGATTCCTGTTCGATCGGGTCACTAGGGACATGACGAGATTCTGTTGTTTAGCGCGTTATCACCCCGTCTCGATCAAAACTACAAACTTTCAAAAACAACCAAGTGTCAAGACGATCAGGTCGTTGAGACGGATAGCCGTCCGATCGGATTGCCATCCGATCGGACAACCATCCGATCGGCTTGCACCTTGGTTCCACACTTAAACTTTTTTATTCAACTTTTGAGGATCTGAACGTCGAACGGATTACCGTCCGATCGGATTGCCATCCGATCGAACTACCATCCGACCATGTGATGTTTGGGACCCCAACACTTAAATAATTTTCAACATGTTCAATGCCTTACTAGTTCTAACGGATTGCTACCCGATCGGTAGACTAAACGATCGAGTGACAACACTGCTGTGAACTTGTTCTCTGAGAATTACCTCGCCGAACGGATCGTCGCCCGATCGAACCGTCGTTCGATCGACCGACCTGAAGGGTAGAGATATTTCTCTGTTTTCAAAATGCTACAATGAAAACTTCAAAAGGCAAACCATCATACACAAACACATCCTCAGCAAACGAGGTGTCAATCCAATCGAATGGCCATCCGATCGGATTGCCATTCGATCGGATTACCAACCGACACTTATCACTTTGCACCATTTTACGCGCCGCTTATCATTTATGCTATTGTTAACTATTCAGGCTAACCTCTCAGCGCTCCCTTCAATCCAAGATAGTGTTTACTTGTTAAGACAATCTGTGAGTATACTCAATCCCTTTTTACTTTACGCACTTTTGGGTGTTACATACGTTACTTTTGCTAAACCACAATCGACACACAACACAAACACTATTTATACGCTAACCGTTATCGCATGCTACGTGTTACTCAATGAATGCTTGTATGTTATGTTAACACATTGATTGTTGCCTGACACCTTAGCAACGATAGTACTATAGTTGGGACTCAGCACTTGTCGTGGACAGGGGTTGTTAAGGGCTTTACTTCAT
Organism: Helianthus annuus; assembly: GCF_002127325.2. Lineage (NCBI taxonomy): Eukaryota > Viridiplantae > Streptophyta > Magnoliopsida > Asterales > Asteraceae > Helianthus > Helianthus annuus. The sequence continues at coordinate 29,350,009 of NC_035437.2, read as the reverse complement.
GTGTCCCAGGGGGGATATGTGTTGCGCATTCTACAACTCGCAGTCACGTCTGTGCATATTTCTCTGTCGATAACCTACTTGCCTTCACTTTATACATGTCACATGCTGGTTATGTGTAAACTATTTCGAACTCTATTATATTTATTAAACTTGTATGCTCATTTTTACACTATTTGTATTGACCTCTATTTTAACGTATGTGACAGGTGTTTAGGATGCTACTTGCTAGGAAGCTTGCTTGCTTTTCATGGAATCCAGTTAGGGGTCTAGTTATGTCATGCTTAAATCTGATTGGTCGAGACAATATTTGTTTTTGAGACAATTATTTGTAATAACTGTTTTATTTGGATATGTTGTGGTATGGTATGGGACATGACGTTTTAATATCTGGTAATTAATAGTTATTATGGATACTCATGGACAATCTGTTTCGCTCAGTGCCAAGCCCCGATGTTTACGCCATCGGTTGGGGTGTGACAGATTGGTATCAGAGCCATAACTATAGGGAATTAGGCAAGAATCGACCTGGTCCGGGTCGATGTCTTAGAAATGACCTAGTCTATAGTTAAGTAGCAATAGTCCGACTGGTGCATGCCTTGTAGGGGTTATGTACGAGCTTACTTGCTATTCCTCGCTATTCTCGCTTACACTACACTATCACTGCACGCTACTTTCAAATGAACGAGTGATTAGGTCGAGATTAGGTGTGGAAACCGCAAACTCTCGACTAAATCGCTTGTTCAACCCGCAATTTTATTTATTAACAGGAGAATTTGCGTTGAATCAGGAGTGAAATCTGTACTTTAACGCCTATTTTATCAAAACAGGAACGAAGTTGTTAAGATAGGGGTAATAACCCGAACCTTAACGACTTGTTCCGATCTCTATGTTGGTTTTATAAAACTCTCACCAAAGTCTCGACGGACTCCAACGACTTGAAGTCACCCTATAACTGGAAGGATGCGTGCCAACCGCCCAAATTCGAGGCGAGAGCATAGTCCCGAAAGTTAAAGTGTGTACCAAAAGTCCTTGTGAATAGTCGAACCGCTTTGGGTAGTCGACATCTATCAGCCGCAGACAATCCATTCTCGATTTTTATGTGTTTCGATTCTGAGCTCGCAACTGCCGACTCTGATATTCGTCGCTTTTATGTGGATTTTATGTGTTTTATGTGATTTTATCTGTTTATGCGTCTCGATTTTTGGTAGATTATTCGCTTTTCGCTTTGATCGACACACACGACTCGCACTGCACATCTACCTCAAAACGTTAACAAATCGCTGCTACTTGTGGATGAACGCATGTTATACTACTCGCTGTGTACTCGCAAATCGCTATTCTTGAACGCGCGCGAACATTGAATGATAGGTTTCTGTATTCTTACTGCCTCTTGTGCTTCTGTGCTTATGTGCTCCTACGTGCTTATGTGCCTACATGTTTATGTGTTATGTGATTGTGTTCCTGAGCTTTAGTAGTATTAAGTGAGTGTGAGGTGAGATTCGATTATATTATGTCTAAGTCCTATGGCGATGTCTGTTGCAGACAATGTCGTCATCTGGATCCCGTCACTCGCGCGCTGCCCGCCGAAACCAGAAAGACAAACGCCTTGCTGTTCTCGTCGCTAAGTAGATAGCGATAATCATTCCCCAAATCGTTAGCGACCTGCATGAGAATGCCAGCAAGTCTTCTAAAGAGTCCAAGACTGATTTGCCAAAGCCTGTTTTTAGCTTCAAGCAGTTCAAAGCTTGCGGTACGAAAGAGTTTACCGGCGAAGATGGCCCTACGGCCTTGTTTCAATGGTTTGATTCGATTGAGGTCACCCTGCGCCAGAGTCGCTGTCCTGATAATCTCTGCATTCTGAACGCCATCGGCGTCTTCCAGTCCCGCACTTTAGATTGTTGGACGGCCGAGAGAAACAAACACGGAAATGATGTAGCTTATGGTTTGACGTGGGATGAGTTGAAGGATGTCATGATGGAAGAGTTCTGCCCTCCCCATGAGCGCAAAAAGTTGGAGGACGAATTCTGGTATATCGAGCAGAAGGATGGTGACAATGTTGCTTTAACTGCTCGCTTCAAACAACTCAGCATAATCTGTCCGGATCAAGTTAAGACTCCCGATGTGACGATCAAGAAGTATATCCGAGCTCTGCGAGATTGTGTCGCAGACTTTGTGCAAGCTGCAAAACCAGCAACAATCGAGGAAACTTATCTGCTCGCCGCTGAGATAAACGACAAGCGAGTCAAGGCTGGTGTCTTGGACAAAGCCTCGAAGAATCTGCATTAAGCTATCACCACTGCAACTGCTGAAACCGCTCCTAAATCTTCAAAGTCCTCTCGTCGCAAGAGGAAGAAAAACAGCAACTACAACAACAAGAACTGTGCTGTCACTACCGCTGCCCCACTCCAAGTTGTACCAGCTCAGCAGCAGACTCAACACCGCCAAGTCGCGGCACCCGTAACCCAAGCACTGCCGGCAAAGCGTGCTTACACTGGTCCTCACCCGGCCTGCCCGACTTGTACCTATCATCACCCGGTGGGAATCGCCTGCAGATTTTGTGAGCATTGCAACATGTACGGCCACTTCACCGCCAACTGCCGTACAGGTCCACGTCCAGCTCAAGCTACTGCTCAACAAGCTCTACTTCCCGCTCCTCAAGGCCAGCAAGCGGCTCCTGCACCAGCAATCCATGCTAGAGTTTGCTTTGCGTGTGGTGATCCCAACCACTTCGCAAACATGTGCCCAAATCGTGTTGTGAAGCATGAGCCACAACAGCAGCAGCCCCAGCAACAGCAGCAGCAACAGCAACAAGCTGCCCGCGCTTGAACTTTCAACATCAATGTGCGCCAGGCTCAGGCTGACAACAACGTGGTGAATGGTACGTTCCTTGTGAATATGGTATTTATGCTTCGTGTTTATTTCATACTGGAGCCGATAACTGTTTTGTATCGTTTGAATTCGAAAAGCTCCTAAATCGTAAGCGCGCCCATCTCCCCTCGACGTTCGATGTTGAAGTTGCCACCGGAAGAACCATCGCTGTCAATTCTGTTCTTCGTGATTGTACCCTCGAACTCAACAATCACATCTTTCCTATCGACCTTATTCCAATGCAGCTCGGTAGTTTTGACATCATAGTAGGCATGGACTTTCTTCGCGAAAACCATGCTGAAGTTGTTTTCTTCGATAAGATGATTTGATTCTCGCTTGGGAATGGTGATCAACTTTGTGTGTATGGTGAAACTCCTTCGAAAGGTCTCAAACTCATGTCATGTGTTCAAGCTAGCAAGTATCTCCGCAAGGAATACAGAGCTTCCTTGGCTAACATTGTAGTAGCGGAGAAGGAAAAGAAAGGAAAGACGGAAGTAAATGATGTCCCCGTGGTGCGTGATTCCTAATGTATTTCCAGATGATCTTCCCGGACTGCCACCAAGTCATGATATCGACTTTCGCATCGACCTTGTTCCTGGAGCCAATCTTGTTGCTAAAGCTCCTTATCGACTCGCTCCGTCCGAAATGTACGAACTCTCGAGTCAGCTCCAGGAATTGTTTGATAAAGGCTTCATTCGCCCTAGCACCTCTCCTTGGGGCGCACCATTCCTTTTCGTTAAAAAGAAGGATGGGTCGTTCCGGATGTGCATCGACTATAGGGAGTTGAACAAGCTGACGATCAAGAATCGCTATTCCCTGCCTCGAATCGATGATTTGTTTGATCAGTTACAAGGTGCTACGTGTTTCTCCAAGATTGATCTACGCTCAGGCTATCACTAGTTGCGCATTCAAGAGGAGGATATACCCAAAACCGCTTTTCGTACTCGATACGACCACTATGAGTTCGTTGTTATGCCTTTTGGTCTAACCAATGCACCCGCAGTTTTCATGGATCTGAAGAATCGCGTGTGTAAACCATTTCTTGACCGCTTCGTCATCGTGTTCATCGAAGATATCCTGATCTATTCCAGGTCGAAAACCGAACACGCGCAACATCTACGTTTGGTTCTCGAGCTACTCCAGGGGAACCAACTCTATGCCAAGTTCTCCAAATGTGAATTTTGGCTAGAGCAGGTTCAATTCCTCGGTCAAATTGTCAATAGTCAAGGTATTCACGTCGACCCTGCGAAGATCGAAGCTGTTAAGAATTGGGTTACGCCTAAGAATCCGTCTGAAGTCTGTTCTTTTCTCGGACTAACGGGCTATTATCGCCGATTTATCGAAGGATTCTCTAAAATCGTTGTGCCGCTTACCTCTCTCACACACAAAGACAAGCCTTTTGTTTGGGGAAACCAGCAAGAGAATGCGTTTCAAACCCTCAAGCATATGCTTTGCAATGCTCCCGTCCTTGCTTTACCAGATGGAAACGATGAATTTGTTGTCTATTGTAACGCCTCGAACCTTGGTCTTGGTTGTGTTCTCATGCAACGGGACAAGGTTATCGCTTACGCATCTCATCAGCTCAAGATCCACGAGAAAAACTATACAACCCACGACATCGAGCTAGGCGTAGTTGTTTTTGCATTGAAGATTTGGCGACACTACCTTTATGGTACCAAGTGTACGGTCTTCACCGACCACAGGAGCCTACAACACATCTTCAGCCAAAAAGAACTGAATATGCGTCAACGCCGATGGGTGGAACTTCTCAACGATTACGAGTGTGAGATCCGTTATCATTCGGGCAAAGCAAATGTCGTTGCCGATGCTTTAAGCCGACGAAGCTATTTGCATAGCGCTCGTAATGTTTAAGCCCAGCATCATCGCGAGACCCACATCCGCGAAACCCAATATGCTTGTTTTACCGAATGCACTCTGAAGAAGGAAAGGATTCTCAACAGTGGAGCTCAGCTAGTGAACAAGTCGAATGGGATATTCTATTATCTGGATCAAATTTGGATCCCAAAGAGGACCGATTTGCGACAGATTTTAATGGACGAAGCCCACAAATCCCAATATTCTATTCATCTCGGTGCCGATAAAATGTACTAGGACCTTCGCTACAAGTACTGGTGGCCGAGCATGAAGAAAGATATCGGTCTCTATGTTTCGAAGTGCCTGACTTGCTCGAGAGTCAAGGCCGAGCATCAAAGACCCTCTGGCTTACTCGTTCAACCCAAGATCCCTATGTGGAAATGGGAGAGTATTTCCATGGACTTCATAACAAAACTTCCGCGCACGCCATCAAGTCACGACAGCATCTGGGTTGTTGTTAACCGTTTGACTAAATCTGCTCATTTTCTGCCGATACGAGAAGACTACAAGGTAGAAAAATTAGCCCGAATCTACACTAATGAGATCATTTGTCGACATGGGACGCCTCACAACATCATATCTGACCGTGATGCTCGATTTACCTCACGTCTTTGGGAAACGTTTCAATCTGCTCTCGGTACTTCACTTAATCTAGGTACCGCTTTCCATCCTCAAATCGACGGTCAGACTGAAAGAACGATACGTACCCTTGAAGACATGCTCCGTTCGTGTGTCATAGATTTCGGTGGTAATTGGGACGCATACTTACCTTTAGTCGAATTCTCGTACAATAACAATTATCATTCCAGCATTCAAAAGGCACCATTTGAGACATTATACGGAAGGAGATGTCGATCGCCTATTGTGTGGCACGAGATCGGTGATTCGCAAATAACCGGTCCTGAGCTATTGCAAGAAACGACTGACAAAATCCTTCAAATTCGAGACACTCTGTTGAAGGCTCGGAGTCGTCAGAAAAGTTACGCCGATAGACGACGCAAGCCCCTTGAATTTGACGTTGGCGACTACGTACTCCTAAAGGTATCACCTTGGAAGGGTGTGGTCAGATTCGGCAAGAAAGGGAAACTCGCGCCTCGATATGTTAGACCATTTAAGATTCTGGAAAGGATCGGAAAAGTGGCCTACATACTCGAACTACCGGAGGAACTTAGCAACGTCCACCCGACTTTCCATGTTTCGAACCTTAGAAAGTGCCTGGCTGAGCATGATTTACACGTTCCACTTGAGGAACTTCAAGTGGACGAAACATTACACTTCGTGGAGAAGCCTGTCGAGATCATGGACCGCCAAACCAAGCAGCTCAGACGCTTGCTAATTGCGTGAAGTGTGTTATATTTTAGGTATGTATTTTAAGCCCTTTTACACTTATTAGCCAAGTTTTAAATTTATAAAACACGATATTTACTAACACTAAACACACATATGGGCAAGTGCACCCATCATGGACGTAGTATAGTGTTGGTAAGATACCGAGGTCGTCCAAGGACACAAGAGCTTTTAGTACCGGTTTATCCTCAACGTCTAATCAAACCAAAATGTTAGAAAAAGATTTTTAAACTAAGAAAAATAAAACTAACTAAAATGCTGAAAATAAAAATAAAAAATAAAAACATATAGACAAGATGAATCACTTGGATCCGACTCGTGTGTTAGTGTAACCTTTGATTATTTTCGCACTTTTGCACTTCTTTAAGAGATTATCGTAGTTATTGTAGTAGGCCCCTCTTTTGAAGGCGACGTTACCCTCAACCCAGTGGTTTGAGTCAGCAAGGATACAATCCTAAAGGGTCGGATTACTGAAAGATAATTAATTAAGTTATTAATGCATAATGTGGTAGGCCCCTCTTTTGAAGGCGACGTTACCCTCAGCTAAGTAGTCTGAGTCAGCAGGGATACAATCCTAAGTAGCTGGGTTAAAGTTTTAATAGTAGTTTAACTTATGAGGGGATCAAAGAGTTTGGACCCCCGCCATCCAACACCTTTGGGTATTGAAGGAGGTCCTACTAAATTTGACCTAGGTCCCTTGCAGGATCTCTAAACGCTGAACAATGGCAAGACTCTTACCAAACCGTTCCCATAACCCCCGACCAGGTAGCCAACATACCTCCATATAGACCGTGGAGATATGAATGGTGAAAATCTTTTATTTTATATAGACAGTAAAATAATGCCAAGACACCACGGATAAACGATAAGGAAGAATCACCTTCAACATAAGAAACTAGTAATTAAAGTCATTAATACAAAACTAATTAAAAAGTGCAAAAGATTAAAAATAAAAAGTATTACACTAAACACTTGTCTTCACCAAGTGATGTAAGAGACTTAAGCAAACATGGCCTTTGATTGTCAAGAACTCTTACGATCAATCTTGGACCCCGAGACGACTCACACAGTCTATGATGGACAATGGATGATGGTGGTGGATGATGGTGTTATGGTGGTGGTGGGTGAAGTGTGAGAGAGGTGGTGTGCCAAGGGATGAGTTGAAATGTCTCTAAGCACTCCTATTTATAGGCTGAACAGAAGCTCGGGCACGGCCCCGTGCCCGCTGGGCACGGCCCCGTGTCCATCCTTGTCTCTCTCCTCATTAATTGTAATTCGCAATTACAATAAATGGGCCTGCAGGAGTCTGACCATGCCCCCGTGTCCACTGGGCACGGCCCCGTGGTGGGCAATAGAAGCTTCTAAAGGTTTGTCTTTTCTGCTGCTTCTTGGGCACGGCCCCGTGCTCGCTGAGCACGGGGCGTGTTCAGTCTTCCGTTTTCTTGGTTTTGCTTGGGAAGATGCTGTTGAGGGGTCGGGCATTCCACTTTAGCTCCTTTTCTTGAATTTATGTTAGATTTTGCTGTCTTTTTGCTTCTTTTGTTAATTTGAGCTCATTTAATCCTGAAAATACAAAAGGAAGACAAAAACACACTTTTTCCAACATTAGTACTAAAAAAGGGTTAGTTTTATGCCACATTTGATATAATTTATATGTTGCATTTTGCGCATATCACTCGCGCATTCCCATTGTGAAGGTCCGATGGGAAGGCAAACGAGGCGCAGAGTTCACTTGGGAACTCGAAACCGACATGAAGGCGAAGTACCCGCAGTTGTTTGTTATGGCTTCGGCCTAATTTCGGGACGAAATTCCCTTAAGATGGGGAGGCTGTAACACCCCGTGTTTTCAAAAGTCAAAGTCAAAGTCAAGATTAAGTTCAAAGGAAGAAAAGATTGCTAATTGCAATCTGTCACTCCTTGCTCAACTCCTGTTTGACTTCTTTGACTTGTAGATAATCTATTTATTTTATTGCATTAGTTTATTATGTGGAGTACTTGATAAAGATCGAGGTTTAATCGATATTTATCGCATGTTTTATCTCTTTATCTCTTATCGCATCGCAATCGCATTCGCAACCCGAATTATGCGTTCTGGATATTTTTTTTACGTGTGTGTGTACTACTTATGTGTTATTTGTGCATGTTTATTTATGTTTATGTTGTGGTGATTAATGAAAACGCAATCGCAACTCTATCGCAATCGAATCGCAAACGCTAAACGCAAGTTACTTAGGATGATTGTATGTTAGATATAGTAGTTGAGATTAATGGATTATTCTATCGTATTGTAAACTCAAAACTCGCTTAAACGCATTGCAAAACCCAACGCACGAAACGAAACGCCGAGACTCAAATCGTCAGAACCACTCGATCGAGTGACTTCTCGATCGGATGGTCAACCGATCGGACAGCCATCCGATCGGTGACCCACTCGACCCACTACACTTTCCTTTTTGGGAAACCCTATAAATACCTTCACATGTCACAACACTTGATGTGACAGCCCCTCTGCTCGACCAGCTCGCTTCAGCCCTTCTTTCTCTCGATTTCTCGCGATTCTTGTAAGTTTTCAACCTAAATCTTGTACTTCTATGATCTACACGCACTCCTTCACTTTTTTCTCTTTCAAATCTTAACTTTTCACCGTGAAATCACTAGATTTGAGGTTTTCTAGGATGATGTCATCATGGGGTTCTTATGAACTTCATGTTTTGGCTTCAATCCACCAAGAACAACTTAGATCTGGATGATTTCCACATAAATAAACAAAGATCTTGCATAGATCTGAACATATTCATGGTGATAAGGATTGAAGGATGGTTTTCAAACTTTCTTTCAACTCTTTTACACTCAATGCACTCAAAACCGATAGAATAAGAGCTTGTTCTAATCTTCTACTCCTTCTTAGTGATGTGTTGGTTCAAGATCTGGATTCTATCGAAGAGACAATCGATTCTGGGTTAAACATGAACAAACGTCACGAACCAGTGAACAGGTCGGATCTGGGTGATTCCTGTTCGATCGGGTCACTAGGGACATGATGAGATTCTGTTGTTTAGCGCGTTATCACCTCGTCTCGATCAAAACTCTAAACTTTCAAAACAACCAAGTGTCAAGACGATCAAGTCGTTGGGACGGATAGCCGTCCGATCGGGTTACCATCTGATCGGATTGCCATCCGGTCGGACGGCCATCCGATCGGCTTGCACCTTGGTCCAACACTTCAAATTTTTGATTCAACTTTTGAGGATCTGAACGTCGAACGGATTACCGCCCGATCGGATTGCCATCCGATCGAACTACCATCCGACCATGTGATGTTTGGGACCTCAACACTTAAACAATTTTCAACATGTTCAATGCCTTAATAGTTCTAATGGATTGCCACCCGATCGGTAGACCAACCGATCGAGTGACAACACTGCTGTGAACTTGTTCTCTGAGAATTACCCCGCCGAACGGATCGTCAACCGATCGAACCGTCGTTCGATCGACCGACCTGAAGGGTAGAGATACTTCTTTGTTTTCAAAATGCTACAACGAAAACTTCAAAAGGCAAACCATCATACACAAACACATCCTCACCAAACGAGGTGTCAATCCGATCGAATGGCCATCCAATCGGATGATCATCCGAACGGATTGACGTCCGATCGACTGGCCATCCGATCGGATTGCCATCCGATCGGATAACCAACCGACACTTATCACTTTGCACGATTTTACGCGCCGCTTATTGTTTATGCTATCGTTAACTGTTCAGGCTAACCTCTCAGCACTCCCTTCGGTAAGACCCCGAAATTTAAAAAATTAAAATCAGGATAATAAAACGCTAAATAAACAAAAACAAACTAACTAGGAATTTATAACCCAGTTAGTTAAGAAGTCTTGAAGTGACTAATATTGAGGTTGAAATACCTAAACTATAAGTTAAACAAAAGTTGAGGGGCCAAATTAATAAAAACTGAAACTTAAATGTTCAAATAAGAAAAATAGCCCACCAAACACACACATGCGTGTGCTGGGATCGATCAGAAGAGGAGGGCGACTAGGGGTTTCTTTCAAACCCTAAAATCCTCACAAAATTCACAAATTGAAGCCTCTAATCCGCTCTAAATCAAGTTTCAAACATGAATTTGTGATCACCTCGTTGCAGGGATCAAAAGGTATGCAAAATTTTGGTATTTTGTTGCATCTTAAATTCTAGGTTAAATGTGAAAAACGAAAATTCAACTTGATTACTTGATGCATGGGTGAAATTAGAAGTAACATGATGTTTAGGGATAAAACCCTAGAAGAATTCTTGTTAAAATTTAGCTTGATGATTCTAGAGATTTAATCACCATTGTAGGTGATTATTGATTTTGTAAAGACTAGATAAACACTAAGATTATGAATACTATCCTAGAGAAAACTAAATTCATGTGTTAAATTCAGTATTGTTAATGTTGAAATTTAGTGCAAATCGCCTAATCGAAGTAAATGTAGGTGAAAATAACATGTGAAGAACCTAGTAATGATTATGTAAGAATTTGACCCGCTAGGTGTTTGTTGAAACGCTTAAGTGAGGAATAAGATGTTTAGAATCGAACAAAAACGCAGATTTGAATATCATAATGAATTGTCCATTATTAATTATGAAAGAGTTCTAAATTGATGATGAATGGAACTCTTTAGGTAAAGCATCCGGATCGTCAAGTGGACAAGCCGGAAGTGATACACATTTGAAGGGCACATTTTGAAGGTACGCGACCTATTGTTTCGCTACATTACGTTAATTGTTAGTCTTAATTTGTTATATTGATGATTGGTAAACAAGTGAAACCATTAAGTCACGAAAGTGACAAAGTGCCTTAAACAAGTAAGATGGGTCAAAACATGAGTTAGAATTCGAGTTTGGATGTATCTAGCAATGGAGACACCCATTCGGCACCCAAACGGGTCAAAACAAGTTGTGTTACAAACATAGAAATATATAATCACCACTTGTGATTGGTTATATAGTCAAGTGTAGGTCGTGTAACGGACACACATTTCCGTTGTAAAAGCATGAGTTCTTGTAGAAGGAGTATAGTGCGGAACATTTGTTTGCCAATTGATTCCGAAAAGCATGATTAAATCCTTAGGATTAAGCATGATAGTTATGACATGAGCGCTCTCGGGAGGGAAGCGAAAGTCATAATTGGTAAACATGGAAACGGGTGATATGGTTTGGAATTAAAGGTGTCAACAATGCAAGTTAGGGAACTTGTAACAAATGGGTTAAATAAACAAGAGATGAAATAAAAGCCAACTGCTGTTGAAATGATATTTTTATGCAAAACGTGTTGATAAACGCGTCCGTAATTAAATTACGGTCACGTAGGAAAAAGAATCGGCTAAAACGAACGCCCGAGTCAAAAGTTATGTCGATTTAAAGTTTGGAACTTGGAAAAATAGTGCTGGGTCAAATTAGCAGCTCAACACAACATTCTGTCGAAAATCGTTGCTGGCGCGACGCCACGGCCTCCCACACGCGACGCCAACACCCAGAACCGAGATTTTCTTGTTTTTTTTGATACTTTGGGTATGGAACTTGTTGATACTTGGTGTTTAAAGTGTCAAACTAATAATTTTAAATGGTTTTGATCGTAGGTGAATATGGAACCAAATCCGGATGGTGATCAAGCTATTATCAAGAACCGAACACACTAAACGAAGTTTCCGCACTTGATCTATTTTGTCTTAGCATTATGTAGATACTTGAACTATGTTTCAAACGTTATCTAGTAGACACTTGAAGTTATGTTTTGTATGTTTAATGGATATTTTCCTTTTAACTGAAATTTCAGAATCAAATATGGTCTTTTAATCAAGAAAGTTTTTGTAAACTTGATATTTTAGTATCAATTCCTTGTTTTGTATCATTAATCTTGTTACATTAAGTTGGGTCTTACAAGTTGGTAATCAGAGCTAAGGGTTGTCAATAAAGTGTGTTCGGTTCAAGCTTGATCAAGCATCCGGTAAGAGTTGATTGTTTTAGGTAGATTTAGAGAATATAAAAAAATGAAACATGAACTAATATGCACGAAAAGAGTGTGTAAGCTCACTCAAACACGGGAAATGCATGAAACAAGAACGGTTGAATCAAGTTATGAACTTGATTAAACCAAAACAAGTAAACCATATGTTATAAATGAAATGTTTAACGGTTGATGTAAACATTTCAGTATTAAAGATGGCGGATGGAGGTAATGATGATGCGGTGCCAAGAGTCACCGAACAAATGAGGGAAGTGATTGCCGAGGAGGTTGGAAAGGCAATCGAAAATAGTTTGTCTGGTTTTACTGATAAGATTCAAAACACGGTTCTGTCGATAGTAGACGAGAGAATCAAGAAACTGGAAGATAATGCTAATTTAGCAAAAGAAAAATCCAGAGGACGAAAGCCTTGTTCATACAAGGAATTCATGGCGTGCAAGCCGCTAGTATATAATGGGGAGGTTGACCCAATAGTATGCCAACGGTGGCTCAGCGATATCGAGGCGGTATTCGAGAGGACCCATTGTGATAAAGATGACTACGTAGCCTATGGTACAGGTCAATTAAGGGGTCAAGCGAAAGACTGGTGGGATAACAAAAAGAAAAAGATTGGAAGCGAAGCGGCTAAGGCCATGACATGGGAGGAGTTTAAGACAATGTTTCTTAAACATCATAGTCCCAAGGCAGTCATTAATAAAGTCAAGGAAGAGTTCATGCAACTTAGGCACAAGAGCGAGACCATAGACAAGATTACGGCAACGTTTATGGATAAGATGAAGTTTTGCAATGAATTGTGACGAATGAAGAACAGAAGATATACTACTACTATAACATGTTGAGCGCCGAGTATAGGGAGTTTATGACTCCTTCGAAATACGAGACCCTTACCGAGATCATAAATGTTGCTCGGGAACTGGAGATCGAAATGAAAAAGCAGGTTAAACGGGGCGAACGAAGGGCACATGATGTTAATCCAAGCCCTAGCAAAAAAGCGCGACTAAACAAAATAGTGAAGAAATCGGATGCAAAAGGCGGTTCGCCAAGTTGCAAAATCTGCGGAAAGGGTCATAAGGGCGAGTATCGCTTCAAGGATAAGCCTTGTCCCATATGTCGGAAGACGGGACATATGGCTACATCATGCCCGGAGAAAGTGACGGTTTGCTACAATTGTTATCGACCGGGTCACAAAAAGTCGGAATGCCCGGAGCTGGTTGGAAAGAAAGATGGGCAAGACATGAAAGGTGAAGCCCCAAAAGCAAAGGCAAGATCTTTCCAATTGACTGCCGCAGAAGCAAAAATTGAACCCGAGGTGGTTTCAGGTATATTTACTGTAAACTCCATCCCTGCACGTGTATTATTTGATACGAGTACGAATAAATCCTTTATTTCGTATGGGTTTATTCGACATCCTTCATTTGTTCTAACAAAATTACCTATGCCTTTAGAAGTAGAGATAGGTAATAACAAGAGTTTTATTGTTTGTAATGTATGTGAAAACTGTAAATTGAGCATTGATGATGAAGAATACACAATAGACTTGATCCCGGTGTCGATGGGAGAATTCCAAGTGATCGTGGGGATGGATTGGTTGTCCCGATACCACGCGAAGGTGGTTTGTTTTCAAAAGGAAATAAAGCTGACGTCTCCTAGCGGAAAGCACGTTACGATATACGGTGAAAAAGAGGGTAACCCGGTGGTATGCTCAATGCTAGAAGCCCACAAACTTATGAAACATGGGTGCAAGGCCTATATGGTGTACGCAAGTGAGACGGAGGGTGAATCCCTAAAAATCGGAGATGTGTCGGTAGTACGTGATTATGAGGATGTGTTCTCGGAAGATTTACCAGGAATACCACAAAACGAGAGGTAGAGTTCGGAATCGAATGGATTCCTGGCGCAAAACCTGTGGCCAAGACGCCATATCGGCTCGCGCCGTCGGAATTACAAGAATTGATGTCTCAGGTCCAAGAATTGCTTGACAAGGGGTTTATCCGACAGAGTGTATCCCCGTGGGGCGCACCAGTTCTATTCGTGAAAAAGAAGGACGACAGTATGCACATGTGTATCGATTACCGACAGTTAAACAAACTCACGGTGAAGAATCGATACCCACTTCCAAGAATTGATGACTTGTTTGACCAGCTACAAGGAGCAAGTTAGTTCTCAAAGATTGATCTCAGATCGGGTTAGCACCAATTGAAAGTCAAGGAGGAGGACGTACCGAAGATGGCCTTTCATACGCGGTACGGGCATTATGAGTTCCTTGTAATACCCTTTGGGTTGACTAATGCACTCGCGGCGTTCATGGACCTCATGAACCGGGTTTGCAAACCTATGTTGGATAAGTCGGTAATTGTATTTATCGATGACATTTTAGTGTATTCGAAGAATGAGGCTGTCACGGCCCCCGACCCAGTTTGACCCGTTTTAGGAGCTGCGGGACAGAAATCCCGTGGTATTTAATTAATTGAGTTTAACATCGGAAGTTTATTATCAGGATCTTTTTAAAACTAAAATATTTCTCGATTATTTTATTTCACAACTCGGGATAAAACCCCGGTAATTTACAATCATTTGATTTCACGAAGAAATCTTTTATTTTACAAAACATGTTTCTTTATTTTATCCTGAGCCACTTTCTTAAGCTTGTAGTGCTTCACGACACTTTTCCTGGATCATAACAGATTACCTGAAACATGTTTGAAAAAGGTTTTGTCAGCGGGAAATACTGAGTGAATCATTCTATTTACATAAAATGATGCATAGTTGTTAATTACAGCATAAGAGCGATTACAATGGTTTATATCTTATTTCTATCTGGCGCCGTGTCACAATGGTGACATGTCACAATGGTGACGATGGTCATACCACTATTAGGTCAATGAACCCAAATAGTGATGATTATCCCTAGTAGGTCAATGAACCTAACTGGGAGAAAATTAGTAATGTGCACAATACCCCACTAGCCAGTGATTCAAGGTATCCACGACTTAGTACCTGTAATTATAACTTTTGAAAATAATTTGGAGTATCGTATAACAGTTGATAAAAAGAGAATGACTCACATTGCAGATTTAACGAGCAGTGTATAAGCCTACTGGTTTAGCCTTGTTTAACCTAATTTTAATAACAATGCCCACAAAACTGGGTTAGTAACTAATACAGCAGTTACGACAATTCACGAGATTAAACCCTCACAACGATTAACAAAGTGCAATACTTAAATATTCAGCGGATTCACAACGAATGACAGAGTATAGCCCGAGTTCGGACAGCACTCAAACATTCAAGTCGAAATCACGATGAATAACAAAGTATAAACTCAATTTGGGCGGCACTCAAATAATCATTGGATAGTTTCAATCGATCGGACGTTGTATCGTAATAGCGATCGAATTATTACCCTGTTTGGTGGCAACAGTGATTCGTGAATTGTGTGTTGTGTACCGTTTCTGTTATAACTCAACGTAGAAATTGAGTTTGGACGTCGAATTAACAGCAAACTTCAAGTGCCAACATCCCCTATTTATATCTGAAAAGTGCCCCCCTTCGCGCCACGCGAAAGGTTTCCTTGCACGCGTCGCGTGGCGCGACGGGTCTATTTCCTAGCCTAGGTTGGTTTCGTGTCCAGTAGCTTAGGTGAGTTGACAGTTTTGTTAAATTCATTTTTGACAACGGTTTATTTAGATAATCGTCAACTAGGTTTTGCCCCCCCTGAGTTTTAGGAGCCCTGATCCTGATTCCGATTGTTCTGAAAATTTTAGGGTTTATGCGAAATTACTTGGGTTTCTCAATTAGGGTTTCCTTAATAGATAATTAACATACTAAGTATTACTTTTAGTGAGAGTTGTTACATCCTCCCCACCTTAAGGAAAATCTCGTCCTCGAGATTTACTGGAATAGATGAGGGTATTTCCGCTTCATTTCTGATTCTAGCTCCCAAGTGTACTCCGGTCCTCTCTTTGAATTCCATTTGACCTTGACCAATACTAGTCGTTTGTGCTTGAGAAACTTGATCTTTCTATCTTCTATTTGTAGTGGTTTCTCTACAAATTTCAATTTTTTTATTTACCTCCATATCTTGAAGAGGTACTACCAGGGATTCATCTGATAAACATTTCTTGAGATTGGATATATGAAATACATCATGTACTCCAACTAGTTCTTCTGGTAGTTGTAAACGATAAGCAACTGGTCCTATTCGTTGTATTACTGGAAATGGTCCTACGTACCTTGGACTTAGCTTTCCTTTCTTACCGAATCTAACAACTCTTTTCCAAGGAGATACTTTCAATAGCATTTTGTCTCCAACTTGAAACTCCAACGGCTTTTGTCTATTATCTGTATAACTCTTCTGGCGATCTCTAGCCGTCTTCAGCCTTTCCTTCGTGATACTGAATATCACAGTCGTAGTCACTTAGGATTTTCATCCATCTCCTTTGCCTCATGTTTAATTCTTTTTGCTCAAATATATATCTTAAATTCTTATGACCCGTATAGACAGTAAACTTACTTCCATACAGATAATGTCTCCAAATCTTAAGGGCAAAATTATGGTTCCTAATTCTAAGTCATGAGTGGTATAGTTTTCTTCGTGCTTTTTCAATTGTCTTGATGCATACGTAATTACCTTTTTACGTTGCATTAACACACATTCAAATCCTAGCTTTGAAGCATCACTATATACTTTAAAATCTTCTGTTCCTTCTGGTAAGGCTAGCATTGGGGCATTTGTTAATTTATGCTTTAAGATCCTAAAGGCTTCTTGTTTAGGTCCTCATTCAAACTTAACTGTTTTACAGGTTAGCTTAGTTAATGATATAGCTATCTTGGAAAAATCCTTAATAAACCGTCTATAGTATCCGGCTAAACCTACAAAACTCCTAATTTCCATTGCGGATTGCGGAACCTTCCATTTGGTAATTGCTGCTATCTTATCAGGATCTACGTGAATACCTTCATGATTCACCATATGACCTACAAATTGCACTTCTGGCAGCCAAAATTCACACTTCGAGAATTTGGCGAAAAGCTTCTCTTTTCTTAACAAAGTTAAGAGTGCATGCAAGTGCTGATAATGTTTTTCCTGACTTTTGGCATAAATAAGTATATCGTCGATGAAGATAATTACAAATTTATCCAAATATGGTTTACAGATCCTATTCATCTTGTCCATGAATGCTGCAAGTGCATTCGTTAATCCGAAGGGCATGACTGTAAACTTGTAATGACCATACCTAGTTCTGAAAGCAGTTTTAGGTATGTCTTCCACTTGTACTTTCAATTGATGATCCGGAACGTAGGTATATATTAGAAAAATATCTGGCTCCTTGAAGTTGATCGAAAAGATCATCAATCCTAGGTAATGGGTATCGATTCTTAATTGTAACCTTATTCAATTCTCTATAATCAATACACATTCTCATCAGACCATCCTTTTTCTTAATAAACAACACTGGTGCCCTCTCCCACGGGGATAAACTAGGTTGTATGAAACCTTTACTTAATAATTCATCTAATTGATTTTTCAGTTTTAATATTTCTGTGGGTGCTAACCGATAAGGTGCCTTGGCTATCAGTATAGTTTCTGGAATTAGATGAATCCTAAATTCTACCTCCCTATCTGGTGGTAACCCTGGTAATTCTTCTGGGAATACATCTGGGTATTCTGAAACTACAGAAATTTCCTTAAGTTCTTTATCTTTAGTATTAATGATTACTGAAATCATTTATACTATTCCTTGCTTTTGTTCATAATTAGCAACTTTCATTACTGATATAAACTTTATGGGTTTACATGGCTTATCTCCTGTAATCATTATTACTTCTCCAATGGGTGTACAAATTTCTATGGAATTCTTATCACAGATAATTCAAGCATGGTTGTTTACTAACCAATCCATTCCTAACACATCATCAAATTCAACTAATTTCATAGATAATGGGGTTGCAGAAATTTATGACTTAAAAGTTCTATTTCTACGTTTTGCAGAACCTTATTTATTTCAACTGAATTCCCATCTGCCGTTTCTACTGTAGAAATTTGCCTAATGCTGGTTAAAGGTAAGTTAAGAGTTTGGCAGAATGAAATATTTATAAAACTTTGGTTTGCACCAGAGTCAAATAATACTTTTGTGTAAACGTTGTGAACTAAGAACGTACCAGCTATCACATCTGGAATGAGCTCTGCTTCCTGAGCAGTCAGTTGGAAGGCTCTTACATTCCTTTTTGCTTCTTCTGCAGGTTTGGCTTTATTGTTAGATGGTTTGTTCAATTTTGGACAATCTGGCCTAAGATGTCCAGCTTCTCCACAGTTGTAGCAGACTGAAAATCTCTTCCTCCTGCAGTCTTCTTCTTGATGCCCTGGAATTTTGCAAAAATTGCAATATCCTTTGCATCTTCCAAAATGCTTTCTTTTGCAAGAATTGCAAAATGGGCTAGTGGAAGATTGCCCATTCCCTCCTTTCTTGAAATTGTTATGGTTACCCGGACGGAATCCTTGGGTAATCTTTTGGGCTACTTCCTTCCTTCTATTTTCTTCTCTTGTCCGTACTAGTTCGTCAGCCAGAGTATTGGCTAAATCCACCGCATCATCAATCGTGCGAGGTTTCGCAGCCTTGACGATATTACGGATTTCAGCAATCAATCCCCAAATATAACGAGAAATAAGTACCGGCTCTGGCGAAGCCAGGGTTGGTACTACTCGAGCATACTCGAAGAATGTCGAAGTATACCTTCGACAATCTACATCCACCATCCGGTGGGTTAGAAACTTATTTGTCATTTGTTCCTTTTCATATTCGGGACAGAATTTTCTTTCTACAAAGCTCTTAAATTCTTCCTAGTTCATAGCATACGCCATCCTTCTTCCTTTTGCTTGTAAC
Organism: Helianthus annuus; assembly: GCF_002127325.2. NCBI lineage: Eukaryota > Viridiplantae > Streptophyta > Magnoliopsida > Asterales > Asteraceae > Helianthus > Helianthus annuus. Next base: position 29,331,015 of record NC_035437.2, on the reverse strand, counting down.
ACCGTATTCCACCATTCTAGCGCCCCTTCTTTGAAAAGGTTTGACGCGTACATGACTTGATCATCCTGAGCACATTTACTTATGGCAATTACTGCCTCGGTTTTCTCTGACCAACACAGTGCCGCAGTCGCTCCTTCATTGCCTGCAAACTTAGTGGGTTTACAAGCAAGAAATTCTTTGTAAGTGCAACCAGGTGTTGCAGCTTTCATTTTCTTAGGGGGAGGAGCTTGCCGTGGTTCATTCTCATGATTAGTATGATTATTGCCTCCGTTTACGCTATTACTAAAGTTATCTTCAGAAATACGTTTGCTAGGAACGATTTGTTGTGGTTCTATTGGATTTTTAACAGCAGCAACGATTGCTGGAATAGCGTTGGCTATCCCTTGAGCAACTATTGCTGGAATAGCGTTGGCTATCCCTTGAGCAACGATATTTTCTATATCCTGCCTAGTCATATATTGATCTCCCGGTTGTTGCTCAGATTGATTAACCTCATTAACTGGTTCATTACTAGCGTTTTCCATCTGATAATATATTTATTAGTATTAATAATAACAATTATACATAAAATAATTATATTAATTTCACAATACGCATATAGCCAAACTTATTGATTTCTTGATTTCCATTTATATTTAATAGTATGCATCAATACACACCATTATCTTACAAAGTTTTATTTTAGGTTATTTTACAGACTGATTTTTACTATTACTATTACACAACCACAGTTCCATAAATCCCCTATCCTTTGTCAGATGATATTCTAGTAATGGCGTTCCCTCTCATCGTATTTCCAGGAGATCTGTCCCCCAATCTCTTGGATCCTATTCCCAATATCCATTAGTTCTTTGCCAAAGTGGCGGAGTTAAGCCATATTCTCGTTACTCATTGGTGGATTTGGTAAAGGTTCTGGATTGAACTGAGGAAAAAGCTTATAGGGATTGTTTTGGAATTGTATTTCATTAGTTAACCATTCGTCTATTTGCGAGTGGATTGAAGGGTTTGGAATAGCTGGTTCTAAGTTCATTGGTAGTTGTGTGTCAAGAAAGTGAATAAAAACATTTTCATTAACAGGCTTAATAGTATTATAGCTTGCCAATATAAAATCTAGCTCTTCCTGAGATGGTAACCTTTCAATTTACCTAGAGCTTTCCCCAATTTCCATTTTCTTAGGCTTGGGTTTCTCGAGAGGTAAAGCGTTGAATTCTATAGGTTCTTCTATGTCTGGTATATACCTATTGAAATCTCTGGAAACCTCTATTCTTAATGGATAGAGATTTAAATTCTGAAGGGCGTCAGACAAGTCACTCATGCTGTTTAGCAAAATACACACAATTACTAAGTTAAAATTCATAACAAAATTTAATAGAAAAACTTTTAAATATTATTTCATACTGGGTAACTACCAAAACAACTGAAATTTAAAACACACTAGGTTTTATTTGTAAATTTATTTATTTACTTAATAAGGTTTCTAGACTGTAGATAATAAAGGTGCTAAAACTTGGGTCAAATTATTTAAGGATTTGCATTAATCGCTACATTGGCTAGCATATAAAGATCTGCCCATACTGTACATAATTAGTCAGATAATAAAACACATAATCACAGAATAGCAATTAATAAAAATTAAGTATTTTCTAAATACTTAATTGGCATAAATTAGTGGCTCGATCAGTGGCTCTGATACCACCTTTTTCTGTCGCGGCCCCCGACCCGGTTTGACCCGTTTCAGGAGCCGCGGGACAGAAATCCCGTGGTATTTAATTAATTGAGTTTAACAGCGGAAGTTTATTATCAGGATCTTTTTAAAACTGAAATATTTCCCGATTATTTTATTTCACAACTCGGGATAAAACCCCGGTAATTTACAATCATTTGATTTCACGAAGAAATCTTTTATTTTAGAAAACATGTTTCTTTATTTTATCCTAAGCCACTTTCTTAAGCTTGTAGTGCTTCACGGCACTTTTCCTGGGTCATAACAGATTACCTGAAACATGTTTGAAAAAGGTTTTGTCATCGGGAAATACTGAGTGAATCATTCTATTTACATAAAATGATGCATAGTTGTTAATTACAGCATAAGAGCGACTACAATGGTTTATATCTTATTTCTATCTGGCGCCGTGTCACAATGGTGACATGTCACAATGGTGATGATGGTCATACCACTATTAGGTCAATGAACCTAAATAGTGATGATTATCCCTAGTAGGTCAATGAACCTAACTGTGAGAAAATTAGTAATGTGCACAATACCCCACTAGCCAGTGATTCAAGATATCCACGACTTAGTCCCTGTAATTATAACTTTTGAAAATAATTTGGAGTATTGTAAAACAGTTGATAAAAAGAGAATGACTCACATTGCAGATTTAACGAGCAGTGTATAAGCCTACTGATTTAGCCTTGTTTAACCTGATTTTAATAACAATGCCCACAAAACTGGGATAGTAACTAATACAGCAGTTACGACAATTCACGAGATTAAACCCTCACAACGATTGACAAAGTGCAATACTTAAATATTCAGTGGATTCACAACGAATGACAGAGCATAGCCCGAGTTCGGACAGCACTCAAACATTCAAGTCGAAATCACGATGAATAACAAAGTATAAACTCAATTTGGGCGGCACTCAAATAATCGTTGGATAGTTTCAATCGATCGGACGTTGTATCGTAATAGCGATCGAATTATTACCCTGTTTGGTGGCAACAGTGATTCGTGAATTGTGTGTTGTGTACTGTTTCTATTATAACTCAACGTAGAAATTGAGTTTGCACGTCGAATTAACAGCAAACTTCAAGTGCCAACATCCCCTATTTATATCTGAAAAGTGCCCCCCTTCACGCCACGCGAAAGGTTACCTTGCGCGCGTCGCGTGGCGCGAAGGGTCTATTTCCTAGCCTAGGTTGGTTTCGTGTCCAGTAGCTTAGGTGAGTTGACAGTTTCGTTAAATTCATTTTTGACAATGGTTTATTTAGATAATAGTCAACTAGGTTTTACCCCCCCCCCCCTGAGTTTTAGGGGCCCTGATCCTGATTCCGATTGTTCTGAAAATTTTAGGGTTTATGCGAAATTACTTAGGTTTCTCAATTAGGGTTTCCTTAATAGATAATTAACATACTAAGTATTACTTTTAGTGAGAGTTATTACAAAGGCTAAGCACGTTTACCATTTGCAAGAAGTGTTAGAGACACTCAGATGAGAAGCTGTATGCAAAATTCTCAAAGTGCGCCTTCTGGTTACGAGAGATGCAGTTTCTCGGGCATATCATTAGTGCCGACGGGGTAACAGTGGATCCGTCAAAAGCAGAAGCCGTATCAAAATGGAACACTCCAAGGAATCCCTCGGAAATCCGAAGCTTTTTAGGGCTCGCGGGATATTATAGGAGGTTCATACAAGATTTCTCCAAAATTGCCTTACCGTTGACCAAACTGACTCGCAAGGAGGAAAAATTTGTATGGGGCGTTGAACAAGAGAAAGCCTTCCAAACACTTAAAGAAAAGTTAACTCACGCTCCTGTGTTAACATTACCGGAAGGGGTTGACGACATGGTGGTTTATTCAGTCGCATCGCATTCGGGACTCGGATGTGTTTTAATGCAACGAGGCAAAGTTATAGCCTATGCCTCGAGGCAACTGAAGATTCATGAAAAGAAATACCCGACTCATGACTTGGAACTGGCAGCAGTGGTATTTTCCTTAAAATATGGAGACATTACTTGTATGGGGTAAAATGTACCATCTTTACTGACCATAAAAGTTTAAAATATTTCTTCGATCAGAAGGAATTAAACATGAGGCAAAGGCGGTGGTTGGAAACGGTCAAGGATTATGATTGTGAAATACACTATCACCCCGGGAAAGCCAATGTGGTGGCTGATGCGTTAAGCTGAAAGGCAGATTACGCCCCGATACGGGTACAATCGATGCAACTCATTGTGACTTCGGGCTTACTAGAACGAATTCGAAAAGCACAAGTTGAAGCAGTGAAAGTGGAAAACTGGAGAAAGGAAAGAATTGTTGGCCAAGTTAAGAATCTCGAAGAAGGCAACCACAGTTTAAAAACACGTTTCAATAGAATTTGGATTCCTAACACATGTGGGGTTAAAAAGCTTCTACTCGATGAAGCTCACAAATCCCGTTATTCCATTCATCCGGGGGCGACCAAGATGTATAACGACTTGAAACAAAACTATAGGTGGCCCAGAATGAAAAAAGATGTTGGGAAATATGTGGAGAAGTGTTTGACCTGTTTGCAAGTCAAAGCAGAACACCAAAGGTCGTATGGTAAACTGCAACCGTTGGATATCCCAATCTGGAAATGGGAACAAATCACAATGGACTTACTGACCAAACTGCCCAAAACCAGCCGCGGTTTCGATGCCATATGGGTAGTTGTGGATAGGTTGACGAAAAGTGCTCACTTCATTCCGATTCGTGAGACTTATACGTCAGAAAAGATGTCGGAGGTTTACATTAATGAGATAGTAGCATGCCACGGAGTACCGGTATCCATCGCGTTCGATAGGGATACCTGGTTCACTTCAAATTTTTGGCGAGGTTTCCAAGAGAAAATGGGAACAAAGTTGTTCATTAGCACTGCGTACCATCCTCAGACGGATGGATAGAGCGAAAGAACAATACAAACGTTGGAAGATATGTTGCGGGCATGTATAATCGACTTTGGAGGCGGTTGGGATGCTTATCTACCATTAGTCGAGTTTTCACATAATAAAAGCTACCATGCTAGTATTGGGATGGCACCATACGAAATGCTCTATGGTAGGAAATGCCAGACCCCGGTATGTTGGGGTGAAGTGGGTCCACGTGAACTTGCCCACCAAGATATAGTTCGAGCCACTATTGAAAAGATTGATGTGGTTCGGGCACACTTGAAAGCGGCTCAAGATAGACAAAAGTCGTATGCAGACAAAAGAAGGAGACCGATCGAGTTCCAGGCTGGCGACAAAGTCATGCTTAAAGTATCCCCATGGAAGGGGGTTATTCGGTTTAGAAAGAGAGAAAAGTTAAGCCCGAGGTTTATCGGACCATTCAAGATTACCGAACGAGTTGGTAAGGTGGCATACCGCCTTGAACTACCGGAAGAATTAAGCGGAATTCATAGCACGTTTCATGTGTCACATCTTTGGAAATGTTTGGCGGATGAAACAACCTATATCCACTACGATGACATCGAGGTGGATGATAGACTTAACTATGTGGTGAAACCCATTGCGATTTTGGATCGTAAAGTGAAAATCATAAGGAATAAAGAAATCAATCAAGTAAAGGTCATATGGGAACACCGGAAGGGTTCGGATACCACATGGGAATCCGAGGAGGAGATACAACGATTCTACCTTACATTATTCGGTATGTAATCAGGTTTCGGGATGAAACCCTTTTAAGGGGGGTGGAGTTGTAACACCCCGAAATTTATAAAATTAAAATCAGGATAATGAAACGCTAAACAAACAAAAACAAACTAACTAGGAATTTATAACCCAGTTAGTTAAGAAGTCTTGAAGTGACTAATATTTAGGTTGAAATACCTAAACTATAACTTAAACAAAAGTTAAGGGGCCAAATTAATAAAAACTGAAACTTAAATGTTCAAATATGAAAAATAACCCACCAGACACACACATGCGTGTGCTGGGATCGATCAGAAGAGGAGGGCGACTAGGGGTTTCCTTCAAACCCTAAAATCCTCACAAAATTCACAAATTGAAGCCTCTAATCCGCCCTAATTCAAGTTTCAAACATGAATTTGTGATCACCTCGTTGCAGGGATCAAAAGGTGTGCAAAATTTTGGTATTTTGTTGCATCTTAAATTCTAGGTTAAATGTGAAAAACGAAAATTCAGCTTGATTACTTGATGCATGGGTGAAATTAGAAGTAACATGATGTTTAGGGATAAAACCCTAGAAGAATTCTTGTTAAAATTTAGCATGATGATTCTAGAGATTTAATCACCATTGTAGGTGATTATTGATTTTGTAAAGACTAGATAAACACTAAGATTATGAATACTATCCTAGAGAAAACTGAATTCTTGTGTTAAATTCGGTATTGTTGATGTTGAAATTTAGTGCAAATCGCCTAATTGAAGTAAATGTAGGTGAAAATAACATGTCAAGAACCTAGTAATGATTATGTACGAATTTGACCCGCTAGGTGTTTGTTGAAATGCTTAAGTGAGGAATAAGATGTTTAGAATCGAACAAAAACGCATATTTGAATATCATAATGAATTGTCCATTATGAATTATGAAAGAGTTCTAAATTGATGATGAATGGAACTCTTTAGGTAAAGCATCCGGATCGTCAAGTGGACAAGCCGAAAGTGATACACGTTTGAAGGGCACACTTTGAAGGTACGCGACCTATTGTTTCGCTACATTACGTTAATTGTTAGTCTTACTTTGTTATATTGATAATTGGTAAACAAGTGAAACCATTAAGTCACGGAAATGATAAAGTGCCTTAAACAAGTAAGATGGGTTAAAACATGAGTCAGAATTCGAGTTTGGATGTATCTAGCAATGGAGACACCCATTCGGCACCCAAACGGGTCAAAACAAGTTGTGTTACGGACATAGAAATATATAATCACCACTTGTGATTGATTATATAGTCAAGTGTAGGTCGTGTAACGGACACACATTTCCGTTGTAAAAGCATGAGTCCTTGTAGAAAGAGTATAGTTTGGAACATTTGTTTGCCAATTGATTCCGAAAAGCATGATTAAATCCTTAGGATTAAGCATGATAGTTATGACATGAGCACTCTCGGGAGGGAAGCGAAAGTCATAATTGGTAAACATGGAAACGGGTGATATGGTTTGAAATTAAAGGTGTCAACAATGCAATTTAGGGAACTTGTAACAAACGGGTTGAATAAACAAGAGATGAAATAAAATCCAACTACTCTTGAAATGATATTTTTATGCAAAACATGTTGATAAACGCGTCCGTAATTAAATTACGGTCACGTAGGAAAAAGAATCGGCTAAAACGGACGCCCGAGTCAAAAGTTATGCCGATTTAAAGTTTGGAACTTGGAAAAATAGTGCTGGGTCAAATTAGCAGCTCAACACAACAACAATCTGTCGAAAATCGTTGCTGGTGCGACGCCACGGCCTCCCTCGTGCGACGCCAGCACCCAGAACCGAGATTTTCTTGTTTTTTTTTTATACTTTGGGTATGGAACTTGTTGATACTTGGTGTTTAAAGTGTCAAACTAATAATTTTAAATGGTTTTGACCGTAGGTGAATATGGAACCAAATCCAGATGGTGATCAAGCTATTATCAAGAACCGAACGCACTAAACGAAGCTTCCACACTTGATCTATTTTGTCATAGCATTATGTAGATACTTGAACTATGTTTCAAACGTTATCTAGTAGACACTTGAAGCTATGTTTTGTATGTTTAATGGATATTTTCCTTTTAACTGAAATTTCAGAATCAAATATGGTCTTTTAATCAAGAAAGTTTTTGTAAACTTGACATTTTAGTATCAATTCCTTGTTTTGTATCATTAATCTTGTTACATTAAGTTGGGTCTTACACCTTCAATCCAAGATAGTGTTTACTTGTTAAGCACAATCTGTGAGTATACTCGATCCCTTTTTGCTTTACGCACTTTTGGTTGTTACATACGTTACTTATGCTAAACCACAATCGACACACAACACAAACACTATTTATACACTAACCATTATCGCATGTTACGTCTTAATCGATGAATGCTTGTATGTTATGTTAACACAGTGATTGTTACCTGACACCTTAGCAACGATAGTACTATAGTTTGGACTTAGCACCTGTCGTGGACAGGGGTTGTTAAGGGCTTTACTTCACGTGTCCCAATGGGGATATGTGTTGTGCATTCTACAACTCGCAGTCACGTCTGTGCATATTTCTCTGTCGATAACCTACTTGCCTTCACTTTATACATGTCACATGCTGGTTATATCTATTAAACTTGTATGCTCACCTTTACACTATGTGTATTGGCCTCTATTTTAACGTATGTGAAAGGTGTTTAGGATGCTACTTGCTAGGAAGCTTGCTTGCTTTTCATGGAATCCAGTTAGGGGTCTAGTTATGTCACGCTTAAATCTGAGTGGTCGAGACAGTATTTGTTTTTGAGACAATTATTTGTAATAACTGTTTTATTTGGATATGTTGTGGTATGGGACATGACGTTTTAATATCTGGTAATTGATAGTTGTTATGGATACTCATGGACAACCTGTTTCGCTCAGTGCCATGCCCCGATGTTTCCACCATCGGTTGGGGTGTGACACCTGATGATGAGATGAAAATAATTGTATGCAACATATTGACCTACCATGATGAGAGCACAGTTTATGCATTTCCACACGTTATGCTTAATACATCATGCTTTAGGTTTCCCTGAGCATTCAATCCAATCAACATACCTTAACAGGGGTTGAACTCCGCCAACGTTACATTGATGATGTTAGTGTCCATCCTTTCTCGTCTTATTTTAAATTAATATTGTGTACACATTATTTTTACCTTAAAATTTAGTGGCCAATGTTAACTATGTAATGCAACATTAGTAGCTAATGTGTTGGACCGTTGTATGACCCTAAATAGTCAGTTAAGGCAGTTCATATTTGTGTACAAAGGCGGAATCAGTGTAAACAAAGTAACAACAGCTTTTCCTCTTTAATTCCTCTTTATATTACTGAAATCCAAGCTTTTACAATGATTTCTGACAAAAATCCAGCAGCACCTCAGCTTAGATTTCGCTCCAAAGACTAACTCAAGCGAAATCACACATCTCCTATTTATAGACCTGCTGGTTTCGCTCCAAACAACATGTATGTGGTTTCGGGCGAAACCCCCTAGACACCTAGGAGCGAAATTACTGACTAAACACTCAGGAGCGAAATAACATGAGAACCTGATTTCGCTTCTAATGACCTACCTGTCATTAGGAGCGAAATTAACCTCTAACATTACAAAACCTGTTTTTCGACTCCGTACAACCTATCTAGACCTAAGACTCGATACAGACGTAGTTAACAGACATTTAGTGCACCAACAGACTCCCCCTTGGATGTTGACGAAGTCTTCGGCTCTGAGTCTTCAGTCTTGGTCTCTACTCCAACTCTGTCTTTTCATCGCAAAAACTCTATCTTCACAGGTTCAGATCTTATCCTGGCTCTATCTTCAAACTTCCCCTTTGACTGTTGATCCAGACTCCCCCTTTCACAGACTCCCCCTCTCAGTATGCTGAAATCTGAGGTCTTGATCTGGTTCAATCTTTAACACTTTGTTGCCATGGGAATGATAAAGTCCAAAACCTGTGTCTCAAACATCAAACATTACAAACTTATATTTTCACAAAAACACACAGTCTATCAGTTCTAGAAATCCACTCAAGTATTCAGGTCCAAGTTAATGACCCCGATTACTCAATTAATCTACCAAGTCCAATTTAGTGACCTTGGTTGATCTTTTGACAACACAGACTGATTTTGTTTAACATTTTCAAACATTTTCTGAAAATAACAAGCATCAAATTAATGAATTTGTTTTAACTTTTCATCAAACCAAACTCCAATAAGATAAGCTCTCCTCATTCTTCAGCTCAGAACTTTTCCTGCATCTGCTTCGATCTTTGAGAATCCAACGATTAACTCTCCACTTTGGTTTGTCAATAAAACAGAAATAAAATCTTTTTGGATTTTAATAAAGTGTTCTAAACTAAGAAATGAAATACAGAAACTTAAATTGCAGAATGTAAAGAAATTAAACTATTTACAAACATATTTTTTGATGAGCGTGTCTGGGAATCATATCAGCTTATCAGACAAATTACAAGTACCGTTAAGCTTCATTTCATACTCAGACTTAAACAATTCACATCGATTGTCGATATACTGATCCATTTTAAATTCTCACACAAATTTCAATCTATTCAGGATACGATTTAGATGTCTTAAGGACTTAGCTCATTCATGTGTCCCACCTCTTGAATATACTCCCGTATCCAGAATCCCAAATATTCAGTCTTACAGGTGAGTATACCACAGATGATATCTATCAGGGGTTAAATTGCGAGGGCCGTGAGAGCTCGGGTCGATACTTCCGTATACGCAGAGAGATGACGGCTTCGACTTTTCGGTGTGTCCCCTTTAGAGGATCTTTTAGTTACAACAGCACACGATTAGCATTTTGCAATGTTTCATCGTTTTTTATGCTGAGGGTGATGCTATATTTCAAGCAATGTGGAAAGTATTATTCGGGGACTAGGTCAGAACTTCCATTCAGCAGAAGTCCCGGAATAATACCCCAGATGTCACTGAGTATAAAGACCTAGTATCTCAGAATAAGGGACCTTTCAAACGAGATTTCAGGGGTTACCTATATATCCAAGTAGTGTTCCCCACGAATTACGCAAGTTTGAAATTTTAGGTTTATATCCCGAATAAATCTACTAAATGTGCGAAAACCTATCAACACATCATCAGTGAGACTGTTTAACTCATTTTAAACTTTACAATTCTTTAGCATACTGTAACTGTCTAGCCGATGTACTATCATTTTCCCTTTTTACACAAGCTCTTTTTCAGTTTTCTAATGTTTTTGGATTTTGAAATTTTCTCATGTTTTTGTATTTTTGCATTTTTTACTGTTTTTGTATTTTTTCTGAAAATATATCTACTCCCCCTAAATACCAAAACAAGTAAAAAATCGACAAACCATTGCAGATTGTTTCTCATCTTCATCCGTAACAGTACTCTCATCAACGCCAATAATGCCATCCGACACCGAAAGAAGCTTCATACCGTTTAGTTTTAACAGATATTTAAACCGAGTTTTATCAAAAGCTTTGGTATGTAAATCAGCTTTCTGCTCGTCAGTGTGGATTTTCTCGATTCGTATCAACTTTTTCTCGAAACAATCGTGAATAAAGTGATGACGAATTTCTATATGTTTAGTTTTAGCGTGATGTACTGGATTCTTTGTTATATTAATTGCGGCCTCATTATCAATAAAAAGAGGTGTGTTAAGAAACTGCAAACCATAGTCGCGCATCTGTTGCTGTATCCACAGGATCTGAGAGCATCAACTGCTAGCAGAAATGTACTCCGTTTCACATGTAGATAGCGCCACAGACGTCTGTTTCTTACACTGCCAGGTAACCAATCTAGGTCCAAAGAACTGGCATCCTGCAGTCGTTGATTTTGAATTGACTTTGCAGCATCCGAAATCCGAATCGGAATACCCTTCGAGCGTAAAGTGGCCTGTTCTAGGATACCACAACCCCAATGTAGGAGTTCCCTTCAGGTAGCGTAAGATCCTCTTCACAATAATCATGTGCGAAGCTCTCGGGTTAGATTGATATCTTGCTGCGAGGCACGTTGGGTACATGATATCAGGATGTGAAGCAGTTAGGTACATCAAAGAACCTATCATGGAACGGTAGAATGTTTCATCAGCCCTGTCTCCGGTGAGATCTGGGTGAATCCCATGATTTGTTGCAAGTGGGGTACCAGCTGGAGTAGAACTTGACATTCCAAATTTCTCTAGAATATCATGCACGTACTTCATCTGGTGAATGAAAATTCCCTCAGGTAGTTGTTCAACTTGTAGTCCCAAAAAGAATTTCATTTCCCCCGTTGATGACATTTCGAATTTTTGCTTCATCACCTGTTCGAAATCTTTGCACAGATTCTCATTCGTCGACCCAAAGATTATAACTTCCACATAAATCTGTACTATCAGAAGATGTCCGTCGACTTCTTTAGTGAAGAGAGTGGCATCCACTTTTCCACGTAGAAACTATTTGCTAGTAGGTGTTGAGACAAAGTCTTGTACCAAGCTCTCGGGGCCTGGTGTAAACCATACAGCGCTTTGTCCAATAAGTAGACCTTGTTTTTGTGGATTGGGTCGGTAAAGCCCGGCGGCTGACCGATATAAACCTCCTCTTTAACCTTCCCATAAAGAAACGCCGATTTTACATCTAGCTGATATACTTTGAAGTTCTTCCAAGATACAAATGCCAGGAAAATTCTGATTGCTTCTAGTCGTGCCACAGGAGCATAGACTTCAGTAAAATCAATCCCTTCCTGTTGACTAAAGCCCTGAACAACGAGTCGGGCTTTGTTCCGTACAACAACTCCTCTGTCGTCTCTCTTACACTTAAATACCCATTTCGTATTGATTTTCCTGTGACCATCCGGCAAATCTACTAACTTCCATACACCCAACTTTTCAAACTAACTTAACTTTTCTTGCATCGCAATGACCCAAGAGTCTTCAGTAAGCGCCTCTTTGTAAGTTCTTGGTTCGATCTGCGAAATAAAACAACTTAATGAAAATTCAGTTAGTAAAGGTACTACTGTAGAGTAAAAACATGTAAGGCCTTGGTCAATTTGACGTCTCATGCGAACGCCCGATTGCAATTCTCCTATGATCAACTCCTCTGGATGGTATGAAAGAGTTCGCGGCATTACTTCGCTTGGAACATCCACATTACCTTCCAGATTAGTAACATTTTGATCTGCACCTTGTTCACCAATTTGGTTTGTTTGACTTGAACCCTGAATCTGCTCCCCCCCCCCCCCAGAATCTGAATCTCCTCGATCAAATATCGGCATGTTCTCAGATTCTTGATTATCATTCTCAAATCGTCTGATTATCTTGAGCAACTTCATTCTGTTGGTCATCATCGTGTTCTCCAGCATTACTCGGACCTGCTTCATCGTCATTTGAAGTTTCCCGTGGTCGCCTTGAATATTCAGCTGGGAACCTTTGTTGTGACTCATACTCACGCAAAATATCCAATTCATCAAAGAACTCTTCTTCTTCCTCTGATTCTTCTCTCATGTCAAACGAATCCCACAACTTGTCATAATGATATCGCCATGAATCTCCTGGATTTTGTGGCGGCATAGTATAACCTTGACATTCAACATTTGCAGCTTCAATAATCCGCTTCTCACTTGGAACGAAGACACGTCGCGAAGGACTTGCATAACCAACAAATATACCCTCAATGCACTTCGGACCAAACTTTCCATAAGGCTCTAGAACAGTACAGGGTGACCCGAACGGTTCAAGATATTTCAAATTAGGTTTGCGGTTATTGATTAGCTCAAAGCATGTTTTGTTGAACTTCTTGAAAGTGAGAACTCTGTTGAGCGTATAGCATGCGGCGGAAACTGCTTCAGCCCAAAAATTAATAGGTAACTTTGAATCTGCGAGCATTGTTCTAGCCGTCTCGATTAGTGTCCGGTTTTTGCGTTCTGCGACTCCATTCTGCTGCGGAGTGTACGGAGCACTAAACTCATGCAAAATACCTCTTTCATCACAAAATTCTTCCATCTTGCTGTTCTTGAATTCAGTACCATTATCACTTCGAATTATTTTGATACGCCTTTGGTACAGATTCTCAATTCTTTTGAACAACGCCATCAAACTGTCAAACGTTTCGTCTTTCGTCTTCAAGAAAGAAACCTACGAAAATCTGGAATAATCATCAGTAACCACAAGACAATATTTGTCTCCCGTAATACTCTTGACATTCACCGGACCAAACAAATCCATGTGAAGTCTCTCCAGGGGTCTTGAGACTGAATTGACTTGCTTTGTAGGGTGTGACTTTCTCTTTTGCTTGCCTTTAACACAGCTAATGCACTCCCCTTCAAGATGAAAACCTTTGACATGAACTCCTGTAACCAAATCATTGTGCACCAAATGATTCATTTTTCTAAGATGTATATGTCCCGTCTTCCGGTGCCACAATCTCGATTCTTTTTCAATTGCTCTGGACACGAAACAATGAGCCTGACCCGTGGTTGTAGTAGCTACACTCATATCCAACACGTACAGATCATTAACTCTTGGTGCCCTCATGATAATCCATTCCTTAGGGATAACAAATCCTGGCTTCAAGATCAAACATTCTTTATTAGTGAAGTGAGTGGTATACATCCTGTCACAAATCTGCGAGATACTCAGCAGATTGTTCTCCAGCTCAGCAATGTAGTTAACTCTCTCAAACGTCACAATCCCGTTGGATAGCGTTCCTTCACCAATAATCCTTCCTCCTTGATTACCCGCAAAACCAACATAACCTCCATTGATAGTCTTCATATCATATAACAATGCAGTCTTCCCTGTCATATGTCGAGACGCTCCACTGTCCATAATCCAGCGTGAGACTAATCTCGGAAGATCCTGCACATATCACAACATGATTCAAACACTTCAATAAGGATGCCGATTCATGCTTCGCGATCAAGGAAGCTCCGGCAATTCAAACTGCTTAGTCAAACATTGTGTCCACCCAAGCCTCATCAGTCTTGGGTGTAACCTTGACACTTTTAACTCTCGCAATTTGAATTTTAAAGTTTTCAGCCTTTAGAGGTGGAAAATTTGCATCATAATCAATTGGAATTGAATCCTCAGAAGGTGAAATCTTTTTCTCAGTTTTAGGTTTCCAAACTTGTTGAGATAATGCTACCCGTTTGTTAAACTTGTCATTTTTAGTTACCGCTTTCTTTACGGGTTCATTTTTCATTTTGGTGTTGTCATTTTTCACACTCTTTTTCTCAACAACCACTTGTGTTTTACCCTTCACCTCAACTTTCTTCTATTGAATCTTCACAGCTTCAGTCTTAGGCTTCACGTTGGTACACTTTCGTGCAATATGACCAACTTGATTACATCTGAAGCATGTTCGAGTATCAACTACCCGACTTGTGCCTTCAGACTGAGACTGTGAAGCTCTCTTTTCAAAGAACTCTTCATTCGATTGTGAAAAAATCTCTTTCTCTTCATCAGCAAGTGAACTCGAACTGTTCACAAACTTTTTCTTTTCAACAAACCTCTTATTTTGAACATTTCTTCTCTGATAATTCTTGCCACCCTGATAACCACCCGACCAATTGTTTCGGTTGTTATTACAAAAACGCGGTGGAACAACAGGTTTCTTATAGAAAGCTTTATCTTTTTCAAAATTCATTTGTCTCTTTGTTTGAATCAAACTGTTCACTTCTGACAATTCAACTTCGACCAACTTAAAAACATTTGTTAACTTTTTCACATTCACATTCTCAATGGGAAACTCTGAATCCGAATACAACTTATCAGATCCCGACATCTTGTACATGACAAGAGTAGGTTCATCATTTAAGTTGTTTTTGGACTTTTGTTTCGGAATGTATTTGTCCAGAAAACATCCATCATCTTCAGCTGAATCAGACATTAAAACACTTTCAGCTGTACTCTTAACAATCTCTGTCTGAACACTATCATCAGATGATGTAAAAGTAACATCAATGTTCTTCGGAAGTTTAACTTCATTTTCTTCCTCGATTTCAACCAACCCAGATTGCTTTTTCGTATAATTTTCAAGAATTGGTGGTGGAACTTGATGAAAACCCACCCCAGTTCCATCTGAGTACACATCTTCGCCTGCTTTGTTTTTCCCGATGGGTTTGGGAACAATGTGTTGCAAAACAAAGCTTGCGGAGTTGTAACTGTTAAGCTTCAACTGGATTCGCTCATTTTCAATTTCAGCCTCTTGAACTTTAAGTTTCAGTTTAGCGATTTCATCCAGTTGTTGGTTGATTGATTCTTCTTTTAACCTAAGCACAGTTTTTAATTGAACATTTTCTTTATAAGTTTTACCATTTCGATCATCATTATCTTTCATTGTGGTTTTAAGCTTCTCAAATTTTTCAGTGATTTGACGGTTTTCAAGAACTAACTTTTCATTTTCTTGTCTAATCCTCTCATGATCAGTTTTATCATTTTCAATTTTGTTAGTTAATTCTTTTATCCGTTCAGTTGAAGCTTTCACCATCTTGTCACGATCAAGAATTTGATCCTCAACGCTTCTGACTTTCGCTGTCAGATCATCAACCTTCTTACCGTTGAGATACGTGACCGTATTACAAAATTTGCATTCCTCGATGCAATTTTTGTAATCAACATCCCCATTGACTTTCTTACCTGATTCAGTCGTTGACGTGTTTGAACTGACCTGGCTTTTAGACTCAGAGACGGATTTAGAATCTACCTCAATCGCCTTAGCTTCCAGCACCTTGTCAGCCATTTTTCCGAGGTTTTCAGCAGTCAACTCCTGAGTAGTGTCAATGATTCCAGTATCAACTTTCTTTGACTTCTCTTTATCTTCTTTCTCCTTCTTCTCTTTCTCTTTTTTCTCTTTCTCGTCTCCAGTTCCCCACCATTTATTCTGCCAATAATCATCATCATCTTTTAACTCTTTGATTATGGCCTCTAAATCAAGAGTGTTATGGTCAATAGCAATGTTTCCATATGGATCAAGATAACACTCCCTATCTGGATCCCATCTATTTGCTCTCTTTGCTTCCGAGAAGATACTAGATATTCTGATCATTCTGTTTGTGGCCAACAACCTTCTGTAATTATACTTCTGTTCTTCAGTTCTGTTGTCTTTCCACGGAACAGGTTCTGTGACAACACGCAATTCGAACCTATTTTGTGTAACGATACATGCTTATGTGATTTATTATAATTATTAATTGTTATGATTTTGTGCTGTGTGTAATAAAATGTATGTATGTATATAATGGCCCGAAAGCACAACGGAACCGAACCGCACAACCATCACTCGAACGCACAAGGCCATTGGGCCGTATTGCTTGCACTCGGATCAAAAGGGCAGCCCAAGTGTGGGTCGGCCCATCCCCTTAAACCGATTAACACATGAGTGTTGAAACCATCTCACATTTTATCAAAAACAAACACACACACAAACCCTAGCTCTTCTCTCTCTCCCTCTCACGAACCGAAGGCAGCCACCCTCCTCGAAGTTCATAGGATTCGGATCTTTCCTTGAAACGGTTAGTGCCCTATGTTTTGTTACATGTTACTGTGATTCATGTTTTGATATGATGGTTAGAGTTGTAGACATGATTGATATTCTTGCTAGTCGGCCCACATATAGATTGAATGATAGTGTTCATGAGATCGTCTTGTTATGAATGTTAATGATTCCTGATGCATGCTAATATGTTTTAGTGTTATGATTATTGTTCTTGTTTTGACTCGGTTAGGATTCATGTGATTTGGATGCTAGAATGCTGGTTTGATTGAATATGTTGCGATGTTGTTCATACGAATCGGATTAGGGTTCATAAGAAAAGTTGGGATAAAAACCGTTTTGATCGATGATGTCTAGAATAGAAGTTGTTAATTGATTGATGTAAACATGGAAACCTTGAAACTGATAAATTGGTTGTAACCGAATTGCTTGATTATTGGAATGTTTGAATTGGTCGCACAAGACCTCTTGACCGTACAAGAGGTCCACTCGCACAAGGAGCTTAATCGCACAAGACCACACGTACAAGCTGTCCGGATCGCACAAGGGAAACCGGGTCGCACAAGCCAAACTTGGGTTATTTAGTTGAACCGATATTGGACTGCGAGTGTTATTGGGCCGAACAAGTCCAAATTCAGATCGCACAACCCAAGCAGATCGCACAAGTCTGCTTGGATCGCACAAGGCCACATATATGTTGACTGTCTGGGCCGGACAGTGATTGGGCTGGGCCAGTCCGATCGCACAAATCCAGCGGATCGCACAAGTTATACATTTTCACTTTGGGCCGTATGTGTTTGGGCTATTTATCTATTTGGGCCGATTACCATTGGACATATAATTGCACAAGTTGAATGTGTTGCTTGACTGTTAAATGTTGCCATGATCCATTCGTGTTTGTAACGTGTTAACTCTGTGTAACCATACGTGCTTTACTTGAACCGAACCTGACTCGTATGGTAATCCTGTTAGGACGTGATTGACCACTTTTAATTCAAGTAACTTTGGTATAATCTGCCGAGCAAACCAAGGTGAGTTCATTGCTTTTTCTCAAGCATGCGTCCCGGTGGTTTGGGACAACTGGTAAACATTTGGAAGGGAAACCTTGGGTAAACAACTTAATCGGTTTTGGTTATTGAACATGGAATCTATCATCGGATTGCCTGGAGGGCAATGGGGGTAATTAGTTGATAGCGCTATTAGGTGGGAGACCTCACACCGGGCCGTAAGGACGGGCGTGAACTAATTATCTAGGTTTCACTATGGTTGTTAAGAGGCACACTCCTCGGTTACGTAAGGGCGGTCCCTAGGGTAACTAGCGTGAACAACATAGTGGGTTGCTAAGAGGCACACTCCTCGGTTACGTAAGGGCGTACTCCCTAGGGTAACTAGCATGAGCAACATCGTAACACAACATTGAATCACATTAACATACATCTGGTAACACAACACGTTAACAAGACCTTGAACTCACCAGCGTAGTCTGACACACTTGTTTGCATGCTTGTAGGTCGTTAACTTTGGAACATGGACTTGCTATCTGGGAGTGCTGGAGTGGTCATGGATCGAGGCTTTCGTATTATCTTATATTGATACATTGGTTTAAGAATTATTACGAAACAATTGCTAAATAATTTGTTATATGCTTCCGCTACACAACTTTTGGGAATTGTTATCATGTTTGACATTTTTATTGGTAATTAATAACATGTTTTATTTAAGTATTTATTATTGGTTCAATGTGATTGGTGGCTCGAACTCTGATGCGTAACACGCCTCACGGGGTTTCCGCAGGTGGAGTTTTGGGGGTGTTACAGGTTCATTCTTTGCCATGAAAGCGTAACCAACCGTATCTTCCTTCGGTAACAGTTCACTCCAGTCATAGCCCTCATCATCATAAATCATCGCAAGAGCTCTAGATTTCTCTTTGTTCTCTTCAATCTGCTTCATTCTTGGCGGCTCCGATTTGTTTCGATGATATATCGCCTTCTTGTAGTAATCTTCTCTGAACGGGTTTTCAGACTCATCAGCATACGCGTTTCTGCATTCATGCTTGAAATGACCTTTATGCTTACATTTGAAGCATGTCACCTTGGACTTGTCAAACCCCAACTTGGTAGATGGTCCACCAATTGACTTCCTGCCGGTTATTTCCATGAAACGATGTGCTCGACGAACAGCACTGGCCATGCACCACCTTATGTCAATCAGTTCCATTTCTTCAGGATCTATTTGATCATAATCTTCTTTCGTCAGGTTGGTGTTGCCAATCTTCCCTGTTACAAGGCTTTCATATGATTCCAAAACTGATGCAAGGAAAACCATCTGCTGCTTTGTCGACTCCTCGCTGAAATTCTGAGCGTTCTTCATGTCTACAGCGATGTTGCAGTGAAACAAGTTCTCAGCATCAGACTGGTTTGCATTTGATGAAGACCCACTATGATATCCACTGTGACAGCCACTGCTTTGACTTTCTTTGTTCGTTGTGGAGACATTCTCAGCAGAAAATGCAGTTTAGGGAGAATTGTTCTTTGGCATCATGCTCTTCGGATAATACAAATCCAAGTTCTGCTGATACGATGAGTGATTGACTTTGTATGTCTTCTTTAGCTCCAGCTCGTGACTTTCAAGTCTCTCAATCAACAAATCCACAGTCAACATTTCTGGTGCCTTGATAGTATTTTTCAGCATTAGCGCATAATATTGCCAATCCATCTCGTCTGGCAACGAATCGAACAGCTTGTCAACTAGCTCATCTTCAGAATAAGTAATTCCATGTCTTGCTAGTTCCAGCTTAAGGTGCCCAAATCTTTCAATCATTTTAGAAACTGATTCATTCTTTAAACACCCAAACAAATCAAACTCTTTCCTAAGAAGTTTCTTTTTGTTTTTCACAATTTCTGTACTTCCTAAACATTTAGTTTTCAATTTTTCCCAGAGATCTTTAGCACTGCTGTATTCGATCAACGAGATTATGTCTTCACGAACAGATTGAAACAGCAACGCAACACATTTCTGCTCAGCAACAAACGACTCTATCTCATCAGATGTTGATAAAGTTTCACCCTTTTTGCCTCCAGCATCGTATCCATTTTTGAGAGTCTTCCAGCTAGGAAACGCAAAAGCCATCAACCAATCTTCGAATTTCTTTGCCCACCGACTATACTCCTCGATAGCCATCAACTTCGGTGGTTTGTTGTAAGTTCCAAAAGCACTTTCAACCTCCAAAGCATCCGATAATTTCTTCTTGGCATTTGGCGGGTTCTCATTGTTGTTGCTTGTAGATGTATCATCTCCCGAATTTCCAGCAAATGCATACATGTCGCTAAACGGGTTCAAGAAAATGTCATCCATCTTGAATGTATCAGCAAACACTTAGAAAAATTTTTAAAATTTTGAAAAACTGTGATTTCGAGCGAAATTAGCAATTTCGAGCAAAATCAACAAGCAATGTTGAGCGAAATCAGATCAGTATCTGATTACGAGCAAAATCAGTTATGTACCACATGAGCGAAATTAGACTGTTATGATCTTATGAGCGAAATTAGGTATTTCGCTCCAAATGTCCAGGTTATTTACGAGCGAAATTAACAGTCTTCAAGCGAAACCTTCGATGTTCAGTAGGAGCGAAATCTGGTTATTAGGTAGTTTTTACCATTTTTAAGCTGAATTTTAACCTGATTCTTTCTAGGGTTTGTTATTTCTATGTTTTACACGTTATATTCGAAATTCAGTCCATTTCAACCGTAGGAACTAGTTCAAAAACAGAAAAGTATGAGAAGAAGTGAGTAGAAGTAAGAGAATCTGGTAGAATCAAGCTGTAGTAGTATGAACTCCTCGTCCTGAGCTCTGATACCACTTGTTGGACCGTTGTATGACCCTAAATAGTCAGTTAAGGCGGTTCATCTTTGTGTACAAAGGCGGAATCAGTGTAAACAAAGTAACAACAGCTTTTCCTCTTTAATTCCTCTTTATATTACAGAAATCCAAGCTTTTACAATGATTTCTGACAAAAATCCAGCAGCACCTCAGCTTAGATTTCGCTCCAAAGACTAACTCAAGCGAAATCACACATCTCCTATTTATAAACCTGCTGGTTTCGCTCCAAACAACATGTATGTGGTTTCGGGCGAAACCCCCTAGACACCTAGGAGCGAAATTACTGACTAAACACTCAGGAGCGAAATAACATGAGAACCTGATTTCACTTCTAATGACCTACCTGTCATTAGGAGCGAAATTAACCTCTAACATTACAAAACCTGTTTTTCGACTCCGTACAACCTATCTAGACCTAAGACTCGATACAGACGTAGTTAACAGACATTTAGTGCACCAACATAATGTTATCCCGATAGAGAGATGTATAGATACTAGAATAATCACATTTGTAGGGTTTATGTCTTGCCGAATTGGTTGGTATAATCATATAGACAAATGCTTAACTTGGGTATATCTTATAAGAAAACATGTAATACGTCCAAAGCCTATTTTGCTACCAAAGTGGTAGTATTCTGTAAGCACTGGATGCTAGTTTATTAATTAGGTCATAATATTACTAAGTTAACATAGGATGATAATTTTTGACCATCAATAATGTTTTTGAACGTACTATTGTTAGGATCTGAGTTTCTTAGATTGTGTTGTTAATAGAAATGGAAGATGAAAACAGAGATTAATGAGCAGCGGAAATGGAAATAAACTTTAACACACAATCAAGGAAGAATAGTTTTCAGCAAACATGATTTCATTAAGTCAAAAGATTGTATCTATTACAAAATTCAACTTATGCATGCATGCACTAGACTCCCCCTCAGCCTGAGTTCACTGATTTGTTCGTACAAGATGACTTGTTGCATAAGAGCTAATAGAACAATACATGTAATCTATTTATAGTACAAACTAAACCACTGAGCATCTTTGCTGACGTCACCATAAAAGTGACATCTAACCTCCTAACAAACTCTAAACACTGATACATATAAACACTGATTACATAAACACTGATTATACATAGACACTGATTCAGCTTTCCACCATTTTAGCCTAAGCACTAATGTTGAGGATCAGTGCTTTCTTAAAAGGGTGATCAGTCCTTGAATGGGTGGTGCTTTGGTCTTCATCAGTACTTGAGAGACATCAGTAGTTAGGGCTTCAGTCTTTGTTCTTCATCAGTTCTTTGGCTTATCAAATGTTGAGATGATCAGTACTTGGAGTTCATCAGATGATAGACAACCACTGTCAAGGGGAGAATCTAGGTCATACACTGCTTATGAGGATCAACTGTTTTGAACCAGTTTTGGCTTTCCTTATCATCTGTTCTTCTGGGCTTGAATGCACGGGCCAACAAAAAATCATATAGATTAGATAATCCTCTTTAGTTAAAGAAACAAATTTACCATATCATCATCTCTCCATGTGGGGAAAGGTTTTAAGGTGTTATCAATAAATCAAACGATTGTTGATATATCTCATTGACTAATAACTGGTCAAAGCATGTTGATAGGGTCACTCAAGCATCATACACTTATGTCCAATAATTTGTGCTTCTCAAAATCGTAACATGTGTCTAATCATACCTATATATTTTTTTGAAAATATAAACAATTGTATTTGCAAACATTATAATTACTTAGGATTAGAAATTTCAATCATGTAAGTACTTACACCCGGCCACAAATCATAACTCAAATCATTTGCATTGGTACACACAAAATTCTCTTATGCACTCAAAATGACCTAGTTAGTATGCAACATGATAGAATGTAATATCTCCATGGATGTCCCACAAAAGTATAACTCATATACGCTTCACGCACTCCTTGTCTCATACACTGAATCTTCTGTAACTAGTACTGCCACCCCCAATGGTGGAAGATGAAGTGGTCGTCTCATCATTGAGTGTAATAGGTGGAATGTGTCCTCTAGTTCATAATCTAAAATGTGTAGTCCTGCAAGTCGTTGACACTGTTGGTTCTGAATGCTAATTGTCTTCCTTGTCATGTATGATCCAAATTGACTTTGACTATTGGAATTCCCAAATAGTCTGTTAGAGGACCCAAATTACCTACTAAAAGCCCCATATAAATGTTTAATAATCCATTTTTGGGATATATTGTCTTACATTGTTTTGAATTTGATTAACCATTTCTTTATACTTTGAACGAGAGGTTATGTAAATTTTTTTCGATAAAACTAAGAAACATGAGTAAAATCTAAAAAAAGAGAATTAAACCATATAAAAGTGGTAACATGATATTTTATAGTTATTATGTAGAGTTCATTACATATACAATCCTTTTGGTTTATTAGAAATATTATCTTTGAGTACTAAGGTTTTTTTTAACATGTTCAGGTTCTATTGCTTCACCTTTGTAATAAGTTAGGGTATCAGGGCTAAACCCAGTTAGTTTTTGACATAGATTAAGGTATATTTTTATTCTATACGTAATAAACTATATATATATATGTATGTATATATATATATATATATCGAGACCATTTGTGTAAATTACTAGAACTTTCTCTTCCTTTCTCCAGGTCTCAACCATTTCTTCTACATCCCGACCTTTATAACAAATCCAATTATGACAACAAAGATTACTTGTCCATGTAGCAAATTGAAATGAGTCATGGAATTTTTGTAGGAAACCTCAACCTCAAGTTGAACGGTGGCTTGAATATTTCACCTCCAACAACGAGTTGAACGGTGGCTTGGATATTTCACCAGCGTCAACGAGTGATGGTCGTTGACGCTGGAGGAACCTCTGTTGTAAGGACGCATCGTACCTCAACCTCTCTCCCACTTCACCCACACTCTACCACCACCACAACACCCACATCCACCACCATCATCCATCATCCACCTTAGAGTGTGTGTAGTAGATTGATAGTAAGAGTTCTTGACAATCAAAGGCCATGTTTGCCTAAGTCTCTTACATCACTTGGTGAAGACAAGCATTTAATGTAATACTTTTGATTTTTAATCTTTTCACACTTATTATTTGGTTTTGTATTAATGACTTTAATAACTAGTTTCTTATGTTGAAGGTGAAACTTCCTTATCATTTGTCCGTGGTGTCTTGGCGTTATTTTACTGTCTGTATAAAATAAAAGATTTACACCATTCATATCTCTACGGTTTATATAGAGATATCTTGGCTACCTGGTCGGGGGTTAAGGGAATGGTTTGGTAAGGTTCTTGCCTTGTTCAGTGTATAGATCCTGCAAGGACCTGGGTCAAGCTTACTAGGACCTCCTTCTATACCCACTGGTATTGGATGGCGGGGGTGCGAATAGCTTGATCCCCTCATATGTAAACTACTATTAATACATTAACCCGGCTACTTGGGATTGTATCCCTGCTGACTCAAACCACTTAGCCGAGGGTAACGTCACCTTCAAAAGAGGGGCCTACCACATTACGCATTAATAACTTAATTAATTAACTTTCAATATTCTGACCCTTTAGGATTGTATCCTTGCTGACTCAAACTACTGGGTTGAGGGTAACGTCACCTTCAAACGAGGGGCCTACTACTATAACTAAGATAATCTCTTAAAAAGTGCAAAAGTGCGGAAATCATCAAAGGTTACATTAAAGGCGAGTCGGATCCAAGTGATTCATCTTGTCTATCTGTTTTTATTTTATTTTCAGCATTTTTAGTTTTTATTTTCATGTTTAAGACCTTTTTTAAAACTTTTGATTTAATTAGACGTTGAGGATAAACCGGTATTAAAGGCTCTTGTGTCCTTGGACGACCTCGGTATCTTACCAACGCTATACTACGCTCACGATGGGTGCACTTGCCCATATGTGTTTGTTATTATTAGTAGAATATCGTGTTTTATAAATGTAAAACTTGACTAAAGTGTTAAAAAGGGCTTAAAAAATAGATAAAAAATATATCACACCTAACGCACATCAGGGCAAAATTGTAATTTTTCAGGACAAATGAGCATGTGTCAGGTAGCCGCGTGGTACGAATAAAAATTACACCGAGTCAACCAATTAAAACAAAACACTACCACAGTTTTGTAAAAAGGAAACTAAAATGTGGTATGATTGTATTTTTACACCGAGGGCAAAATCATAATTTGACCGGGAAAGCAAACATAAACAATGGTAAAACGGTAAATTAAACTGAGGGCATAATCGTAACTTACATGGGCCAATAGGAAAGTGTTAGACAGCTGCCTAGCACTATTCCCGTTCATGGGAGTTGTATAGTAGCTGCCTGACATCAATGTTGTAGAAGGCACTAGGCGCTAGTCGGGCGATGAGGTACCGCCTAGGGATTAATCGGGATTAATACAGATTAATCGGAATGAGAATTTTTATATGTATTTTTTCAAATTTATATATATACACACAATAATAAAAAAATAATACTTCAAAATTCACATACATACTTCAAGTTTCAAATAGTATGGTTCAAACATAAGCAATTAAACTTAAACATAATAAATCAAGTACTTAGAAATTCAAAAATTAACCGACTAGGACCGACATGATCGATTTTGACCGACTAGGACCAATTTTGACCGACTAGGACCGATTTTGAGAAAAAACCGTGGTCCGATTAGTCTGACTTGGCCGACTTTTGACCGACTAGGACCGATTTTCTGCGACTTTGACCTGGACCGATTTATTGGCCGGTTTGCTCAAATTTAGGCGATGAATAGTCGATTAACGCCTAGGCGCCGATTAATCAGCCGCCTCGACCGACTTCTGAAACACTGCCTGAAATTATTCCCTTTCATATATGATTTGTATAGTATATAAATATAAATTCTTAATCTCCTTTTGAATTTTACTTGAAGTTTTATAGTGCGGAATGGGTTGAATGAAGATTCCCCCCCAAGGCCACAACTTTCTTCTCTATTTTACTCAAGATTCGCTTTTTTATTCCCTCTATATGTGGCTTTAAAGTCAACATCGCGCTGCTTTTTTTTTTTTTTTTTTGGCATTAGAGGTCTACCAGTTCTTATTATCTTTCGCTTGTCTCAATCCTCATTGGCGTACACCAATGTCAGGGCCGGCTCAAGGGGAGTAAAATAAAGCAAGGGCTTTAGGCCTCCATTTTCCTAGGGCCTCAAATTCTAACAAAATATATTATATGTTAATAATTTTGGCTTTGAGATTGTTAACATTGAGGTTTGTGATCTATAATTATGCGTATACAAAGATGATATATGAATAATAGGATCCATAGCAATTTTTTTCGTTTACAAAAAGGGCCCCAATTTTGCTATCCGCTTTGGGCCTAGAAAAATTTAGAAAATTTTGAGCCGGCCCTGACCAATGCTCTTTTGTGTTTAGCAGGGTAGGATTTGCTATTCAGAAAGGGGTAGCGGCGCAGCTTGTTGCTCGTCTACCTACCATTCGTTTGTAATCGTATTGGATAAAAAAGTGAAAATGAATGCAATATGTCTTATGACTAAAAAAAAAAAAATGCTCTTTTTTGCAAGTGTTTCCTTTCAATAATTCAAAATTCGGTTTAAAATTCACATTTTCGGTTTAAAATCGGTCTTGTCGAAAATGAATACGTTGCAATTTAGTTTGGCTAGAAAAATCCCAACCAGACAAACAATTATTTGTCAAAGTCATGTTCCATTACGATTTTAAGGCTTTATAGATTTTGAATTATAAAAAACAAATTAGAATTAGAGCATGTTAAATAAACTAGTAAATTTCACCCGCGCTTCGCGACGGTTTTTTCATAATGTCAATAGGCTTACTTGTGTTTGAACAAAAGTTAACAATAAAGATGAAAAAAAAAAGAATAAAGATGAAAACGATTAATGGTTACAAAACTGATGTAAAAAAATAACATAAATCGATCCATACGGGATTCAGCAAACTAAATATATCCATTTACTCCCTATGGCGTTATATTAATTAAGCCTGCATTTCAAGATTGTTTAAAGTTGCACAAATTATCAACTTACGACCCCTAAACGATTTTGCTATTATGATGTCAAACTGTTTACACTTATACATAGAAAGGTTTCATTAAATACAAAAGAGTTTAAATTAGATTTTTCGGTTGAATGATAATAAATGAAAACCTTTGCTTCAAAATTGTAAAAAGTAAAACTTTGATGGTCAAAATAAAAAAATAACCAAAAAAAAAAAAAAAAAAAAAAACAATGTAACTAACAACTTTTATTTTTTATATATATAATAATATTGATAGCAATAAATCATTGTTGTATGTATTTAGATGTCACGATATAGGAAAAGTGTCATCTCATAAATCATTTAATCAATATCATCATATCATATCTTGTTGATCACTGTGGCATGAGAACGAAATGAATGTAACACACATGTGCTTCATAACGGTGTTAGGAGTGGAGCGGTAAACTGCTCGGCAAACGGTTTTGTCGATCGGCAAACACCGCCGCCAACAGTTTACCGTTGCCGAACAACACAAGAATCGGGGGATGAATGCCGATGCGGGGAACGAGGTTCAACGGCTATAATGCCGTTGGTTTATTAAAAAAAATCATTTTCACTTTTTATAAATTAACCTTTTTTAAATCCATTTTTACCAATCATCAATCTCATCCAATTTTACTACATTCTACTCTCTCTTTTTTAAATCTTTTCAAAAAAATGGAAGGCTCAAACAAGGGTGAAGGCAAGAAAAAAATGGTAGGGTCCGGTTCGAAGTCGAGGGCTCAAGATAAACGTGGTTCGGGTGGTTCTAGTGTCCCGTTTCATCCGCACCTTGGGTTTACGAATCAAACCCAAACCTCCATTTTATTTTAACCAACCCATGCATCAACCTTTCGGTTATGATACCCAACCCATCCAAAATCGAATGCAACACGGTCCGGCGATGACTCGACCCGGTCATTATGATTACTCCCTAGAAGCCCAAAATGCTTTTGACCCGTTTGCTTTTCAAACTCCAAGCTCACTATCACCGAGACCTTTTCAAACCCCAATGTCACAATCATCGAGAGACGTACAAGATGACTCCGATGAGGA
Organism: Helianthus annuus; assembly: GCF_002127325.2. Classification (NCBI taxonomy): domain Eukaryota; kingdom Viridiplantae; phylum Streptophyta; class Magnoliopsida; order Asterales; family Asteraceae; genus Helianthus; species Helianthus annuus. The sequence continues at coordinate 29,303,136 of NC_035437.2, read as the reverse complement.
GTTCGTGCCGGAAACCCAAGAACAAGAGTTAGATGAGGATGAAGATGTTGCGGTTGAAGAAAATGTAGCCGAACCGGAAAGAAAAGGAAAAGCGAAAAGCGAAACGGGAAACTTGGACGCCTAGACAAGAAGAGGCGTTGGCAAAGGCTTTTGTTCATTGCACTTTGAATAAAAAGAAAGGCAATCAACAAAAGGCGGATGGGTTTTGGAAGAAAGTTCTAAACCACTACAATGAAACGGTCGGAGGAAGTAACCGAACCCACCACCAAGTTCGCTCAAAATGGATGACCATGCAAACAAAAATTAACACATTCAACGGTCTATATCATCAAGCGGTAATTTTTTTATACGGTTTATTTTTTTAACGAAATATTTGGATTAAGTTGTTAATAATTTATTATTTTTAACGAAATATTTAGGATCGTTTACGTCCTAGCGGGGAGGACGATGCTTATGTAATGAAGCAAGCGCTAAAGGATTA